>NC_139224.1:63344407-63944407 GCF_055691185.1 Crinia signifera
GGTTCAAACCCGGGTTTTAAAAAATCTCAGGTCCATTGCACGTGCGCAGGACCCAGGATTTTAGACGATTAAAATCCCGGGTAGAGCCATTCAGACATATGCTAGTCCCGGGATTGTGCGCATGCACGTGAAAAATCCCGGGATTTTGCTGTATGTCTGAAAGGGGTACGTATAACCTTGTAGTGCACCTTACTGTAGGTAATACAAACTGAATCACATAACTTTGGTGTGTGAAAGACTTTCTATTCACATTCAATAGCAATAATCAGGGGCCTCAACAGGTCTGCCGGGCCCCCCGGGAAATGGAAGGGGCGTGGCTACTGGGAGGGGGCATGGCCACATCCTCAAGAGAAAAAAATAAAGAAGGAGAGAGAAGACAGGCTGCTGCTGCATCCGTCTCTCTCCCCAGCTCAGCACACGATACTAAGCAGCATGTGCAGCTGGGGAGAGAGGCTGTTCTGCGGCTGCAGCCAGTCATCCTTGTCTCCACTGCCTGGCTCACTGGAAAGGGGGAGCAGATCCAGGCCTGGATAAAAAGTACCCCCACCCCCTTCCTATAGACAGCATATGGCTATAACTGCCTGGAACTGGCTGCATGATTCAGCACCTCTCTCCCACTCTTGCTCACTCCTATTCAGGCCCACTGAATCTGAGCTCACTGCATGGCTCAGCACATCCCCTTCCATCAGTCTACCATGACGTGATATATATATACTGTACCTGTAGTATATATGAAGCAAACGGTATATGTTTGCTTAGGTCAAAATGAGTGCAATGCAAGGGGAATGGGAGATTTGATTTGCATGTGAGTGATTCTTATTTTTATTATAATCATTTATTTATATGGTGCCACAAGGGTTCTGCAGCGCCTAACAATACAAAAATTAGTAAATAAAACAAATAATGAATTATAGTACAAGACAATTTAGGACAAGTACAAGGTAAATAAGGAGGTACTTGTTTCCTAGAACGGTGCCCATCGCGGGCATCGCATGTACATCGCATGCCATTATAATGGCATGCGATGCGACCGATGCGATGGCCGCGATTTTACATAGAAATGCATGGTACCATGAGAACGTCTAGCTTTCTCATGGGAACGCCCATGAAACGCTGGGTGTTCCCATATGCTGATGGTGCTGCCTGGCGCCCCCGCCCTTCTCCGCCCCCCGCACTCCGTGTAGGGTGTGTGTACTCGGTAAAAGTTCGCTGTGGGTGCACACACCCTATGTCTGCACATGTGCAGAAACACGTCTGCATCTGCGCAGACACACATCGGTCCTCTGTGCGAATGCAAGGTGGACCGAATGAACTTGAATAACCCCCATATAGTAATACCAGGGATTTGTATTTTTGTACAGGTGAGAAATAGGCACATGCCACCACAGATGTGGCAGGGGAAATTTACTAAGATGGGAGTTTTATTTCACATGGGATGTTGCTATGGGCAACCAATCAGAATCTATTTTTTATTTATTCAGCACCTTCTAGAAGATAATAGATAGTATCTGATTGGTTGCCCATAGCAACATCACTTCTGAAATAGAACTCACATCTTTGTATTTTTTCCCCATTGTCTCATTGTGTATGCATCTCATCATGCAAATGAGATCGGGGCATGAATACAAGATCCATACACATTACATGGCAAATTCGCAGGAGCGAGTGTATGCAGCCTGCCTCAGTATAGTAATGCCACGATGCGTGCAAAGATCTATAAGGGCATATCTGTATGTTAGAAGTTAGTGCAATAGACCAAGAAAGACCAAAATCTACTTATTTTGCTTCTGCATAGGTCGTTTATGTTAAATGGGAGCTTCTGATTGGTGATCTTTCTCTAATGCATGTCAATCATGCCTTATTTCATTACCTGTTATACAGATGGAGCAGCTCTCATTAGAATCACCATCCACCGCCGTTGCCAGCCAGGGGCAGACGCACGAGACACTCGCGTGTCCCATTCTGACCGAGCCCGCCACCGCCCTCCGCTGCCTCCCTGCTGCTCCTTAGTAGCTGCATGCTCCAGCTTCCAGCATGCTGGATATTAATCACCGGGCGTTAGCAATGCACCGGGCATCGCTATTGCTATGGCCTCTACACACGGAGTGATGTAGGGGCATTATCTAAGTGATCTAGTTAGATCACTTAGAAAATGCCCCTAAATCGCTATGTGTGTAGGCCCCATTACACAAGGCCTGTGTATAACTGTTTTGTATGGTCTAAAACCATGCAGTAATGGTGAGCATAACCAGCTCTCAGGGAAATGGGACTTTCATGTAAAAAAATAATTGAAGTAGACTTTTTTTTTTTTTTTTTTACTGTAGTCAGAAAGGAGCTGGAAGGAGCTACATATTATAAAATAATAATGTCTTAGTGTGGGCATTGTGAAGGGTTTTAAGGGAATGCAGTCAGGATTCCCAGCAGGAACTACACTGTTGCCAGCATCCTGACTGCTTTCAGAAGACCAGCTCTGAATCTCCAAAATGGTCACGATTCCGACGCTGGAATTCTGAAAGCTCCCAATCAGTGACTATGCAGGGTGGGTTAAGGTCAGGCTGGGGAAGGGGGGGTTAGGTTTCGGCACTTAGAAGGGTGAATTAGGTTTAGGCTGCACCACAGGGGGGGGGGGGGGGGTTAGGTGGCGGGGGTTATAGTTAGGCACTACTGGGGAGGGTAAGGGACAGGCTGGGGGTGGGGGATTAGGCTGCTAGAACAGATGGTTGGGGGGGGGGAGGCAGGGGGGAAGGTAAGTATACTTACTGGGCCCCTGTCTGTATTTCATCCATTAGGATGCCGACCTCATTATCCTGTGCATCAGCAGGCTTAGGTGTAGGGATCACCATTAGATACTCTAGAAATTGTTGCAGCTTTAATAAACCAGAAAGATTTTACTGCAGAGAAACCACTGTGGGAGTGATAACTCTGGCCCTTATTCTGGTTGGTGCGGTAATATCCGCGTGCGTTCGTGCCGCCGATGTTTTGTGTCTGCGCATGTGCAGAGGCGTCTCTGCGCATGTGCGAGCGGGGCGTACGGCCAAATCCCGCATGAAATGTGAACACTCCGAACAGGGGGTGGAGAGGGGCGTGAAGTGCTATTTGGGCTCATTACCATATGCATACGCCCCGCGTTTCATGGGCGTTCCCATGCAAACGCTGGGCGTACGTATGGTAATGTGGCCGTGACGCACGTGTAGGGGGCGGACATATGACATCGCCGGATGTCAGCTGCCCGCCCAGATCCCTGGTTTTGCACGGAGAAATGTCCGTGTGGTCTGAGGTTGCGGGAGCTGGTGGACCACTCGGTTCTGCATTCGATGGTCTGCGACCATCGAATGATGGGGGAGGTTCCCTGAGATGGAGGAGGCGTATTCCGTGAAAAATACACGTGCGGTCCGTTCGGCCAGCTTCTTACCGCGTACGGACAGAGTTGGCGATCCGTATGGAAGGCGGGGTTTCGCACGCACGGTCCTGGCCGCATATTCGGATCCGGCCGCACCGATCAGAATAAGGGCCTCAATGAGCAAACACCATTGCCAAAGGTTCTACTTGGCTAAATTTTATTTGCTGATATACTATAGAAGCAAAAATGTTGCACATACTGTTAAACATTTTTCATGAAAGGGCCGAATAACTGTACACTTTCCACTGGACCATACCCCTCACTCTGAGTCAGTGGATGAGAAGGTTGATCAGCTTTATACTGAGGTGATATAAACCCATATTCGGTGTCCCCCACCCTAAAAAAAGAGGTGCGACTTATATAAGAGTTCTGTCATCTGGGTCCTGTTTATGTACGATATATACAACACGACAGGTCTCAAATTCTCCGATGAGAAAGGGGTCGCGTATGTTGTGACCCCCTCAAATTAAGTCTCAATTCCTCTAAATACTCAGAATCCTAAAAACTGATTTTAAATACTCATTGTGGTTTTGAACACACACTTTGATATACAGACCTCCTTATAAGGTCTTCTGTGCCATGCCCCTGATGAAGTCGTTTTGACGAAACGCGTTGGGTTGGTCATTTAATAAAGAATAATCTTATTGAACGATTCTACATTTTAACATCCACGGACATCTATTATATGAAGCGTGAAGGCTACATCATGTACATCTTGTTGATATAGGGTTCCATTAGGTGATATGTTGTAAAGCGCAAAATAATACCATTGTGGTTGTATGGTTGTTTCTGTCTCTCACTAACAGGAGAGTCTTATGGGAGGGGCAGCTGTGTGTAGGACATAAAATTAGCAAAAATGAAGGCCACACCTCAGTTTTTGTATATATATATATATATATATATATATATATATATATATATATATATATATAGTTACATGTTGCTAGGTATAATAAATAGAGAAGCCTTTTTATTACTTACACTAGTAATAATGCAAGCCTGGTAGTGGGACTGGACCATAAACCATTTCAGAACCTTCAGCAAGAAATGTAAGCAACGCTGGGCTTAACATATAAAAATGCTCTAAATAGAAGATAGCACAAACAGCATTACATCTAGGGCTGCTTTTTCTTTCAAATGAAACAACACCACTGACGTTAAAAATACCATATTGACGTTACAGTCAGAACAGGTAATTTGAAATAAACAGTGATCTCAATAAGGCCAAGGATAAAAAAGATGCTGATGCCTAAGATGAGCCTAATATTGTGTCCTGTTGCTGGGATTCCCTCCTACGTCAGAAGATGCTTAAGGCATGGACTTACACTGTCCTCCCCCGCACAAACACACACACACATTCATCTGCCCTACTGCATCACAATCTCTTGGCTAGTGTCACAAATTCCCACCTTTTTTTCTTGTTTTATGTTTCTCAAGGTCGCCCACTCTATTCCCACCCCCAGCCTGTCTTCCTGAGGAACGTGGGGTTTCTATGGCAACAAAATCTGTGTTTCCTGCTAGAACGATAACAATCTATTCAATTAGCAGATAGTGGATGCTCATGTTAAAATAGAACAGGGGGAAATCATGTCTTACAAAAAGAAAAAGTAAAAGAATCCCCCCCCCCCCTCCCTACAGCTTCTCACTGGCACTCTGATCTGCTCTCCATGTGACTTGTGTTTTGTCCTTTTCTGTGGCTGCAATTCTGAACATTCATATTACTCCCTCCTTTTTCATGGAATGTGTAGTGTGGAGAGAACCATGTGACGTAAATGTGGGCACCGCTACCTAAGTGACGAGAGTAACTGCCCCCCAACAAACAGATAACCAACCAGAAAACCAGTGGCATCACAAAAGTAATAACTATACGCAAAAGTGCATGAAACATTAGACAAATATTGTGCTTCCGTCTAAACATTTGTAAAAGCGTAGATACAATGAATATTTTTTTTTTTACATTATGGATAAGGGATACTTACTGTATCTAAAGTATCGGTACTTATGTAATATCTGGGCTCCCGTTTTTCTTATGAGACCGCGTCCGCTCGCCGCGCTTCGGTCACGGTGGCTCGCTACGCTCGCCACACTATATAAAATCAACTCCATGCGTAGTTGGATAGTAGGGGTATGAAAAAATGGGGTGCATTTAACATGGGAGCCCAGATAATACATAAGTACCAAAGTATCTATCTATCTGGTACTGCTTTCCTAGCACGGCGCCCACGATCTAGATTGTATGTGTGGGGCTGATATCTCAAGCATCTCATGCATCTTATGTGTTTGTGCGGCATAAGATGCATGAGATGATGCAATCGACACGATCGATGAGATTTTTACATTGGAATCAAGTAAAAAGCCCCCAAAACCCCAATTTTAATTGCTAACCCCCCTCATGGGTGAAATGCCCCCCCCCCCCCCCATTGTTAACGCCACCCCACTATTGACGCCAACCCGAAGCGTGGCGAGCGCAGCGTGCCCACGGTATGCGTCCTCCGACCTTTTCATACCCCCACTATCCACGTCGGCGTGGAGTCGATTTTATATAGTGTGGCAAGCGCAGCGAGCCACCGAGCCCAAAGCGAGTGTAAAGTAAAGTAGTCCGCGTCCGCTCGCCACGCTTCGGGCTCGGTGGCTCGCCACACTATATAAAATCAACTCCACGCCGATGTGGATAGTGGGGGTATGAAAAGGTCGGAGGACGCGTACCGCCACCCCTCGCGGGCTTGCTGCGTTCGCCACGCTTAGTGCTGGTCGCGTTAACAATGGTTATTGGGGGCTCACGATTTTTTATCTAATGCATCTCATGGATCTCATGGATCTTATGGATTCATAAGATCCATGAGATTAAAAAATCGGGTCCATCGCATTGATTGTATGCCTTAAGTACCTTAAACTTAAGGCATACAATCAATGAGACGGGCGCCGTGCTAGGAAAGCAGTACCATCTATCTATCTATCTATATATTTATCTATCTATTTATCTACCTTTCTATCTACTGTATCTATCTATGCTGCCTAGAGCTGCCACTTTCTAAAATAGCTGTGACCAACAGTATAATAAAACGTGTCTTTCTGTTTATACCACTACAGATCCCAGACAGTAATAACAGTGGCAATCACCAGCACATCAGAGTACTAACCTGATCGCACACTCTCTAATGCCATATAGGAGCAGCATACTACAGGTTTGTATTATTATAGGGATTTAGGAAAGGCCATTGACAAGCAAGAAACATCCATCGATAGTTTGCCACAAATAGTTGATATATTTCACCATTGATGGGGGATTTGATGGGTCTCTTTTTTTTGGGGGGGGGAGGGGGGGGGGGTTTCGATTTTTTTTTAGCATGTGTGTGTGTGTGGGGGGGGGGGGGGGGGGGCAGAGTTTAGCTACATCATCCAATCCATTCACCACAACTTGGACAACCAGTCAATGGGTGCAAACATCAAAGTTAATGTCTTTAATGCTAAACACCAATGGCGATTTCGATGTTGAACATCGGAAGTTAACCCTTAAATAGCCATCCAAGTCCAGTTCAGCTCTAAGAAATTCTTGGGCACATGCTATGACCCCTAGACCTCTGTTCCTCCTCCTGAGCACTGCTCTTACTCCACTATATGTTACTATCATTAACTATTTATTGAGTCTGTTCTTTCTTTCTCCTATCTATCGATCGATTGACAACATAAGATATGGCAACCAATTCAAAATACCCAATTTGAGATTACATAGCATATATATTTTGTTGATAAAAGCTTTGCATGTGGGCGGACTCTGTACCCCTGCAGACCAAGCAGAATATAAGCTGTAGAACAGGTGGTTTTCAAATAATCACACATTTTTGTTAGTGCCCCTGATTCTTCAGTGTTGTGGAACTGCAAAGTCCAGCATGTCCTGCCAGAGGGCTCAATAAATCTTGTACTTTGAAAACAGCTGTCAAGCCACAGTTTATACTGGTCTACTGGAGCATAGAACACATTTTTTTATCAATCCTTCTAAATAGGATGAGAGGTTTTTCCATAGCAATCATTACTAGATTAATGTAAGATACAATCTTAATGGTTGCTAGGGCAACACCACCACTGGCCCTCCATAAAAAGTTTAAAGTAAAACTTTGTCCATACTCATTCACTAAGTGATGTGTGCTTACTAAATGTCATAGTCTTTTGGGGAAGGGCCAAGCAGCTCTATTTAAATGTTGCTGTTCTTGGTCGCTTACATGCAATACATGTAACCAGGACTTTGTGGAACCTATAATATTATACTGAATGGCCCCTGTCCCAATGATTCCTGCAACCACTGGGTTTTGCTATTCAATTGTGGGACAGAAAATGAGCATCTTTTTTCACACACATCCAGACCAAGTCTGATTTTACCTAAAATCTTTACAGACCCTGGCAGCACCCCCTGAGGACTAATTAAGCAATTGGAACTTACCAATTAGCTTAATCAGTCTGTAGTTACTCATCTTTCGAAGCGGTCTCTTCTTGTTCCAAGGTTGGGTCGGGTCTTCTGCAGCAGCGGTTAGTATGTGGTGAATGTAAATGTGTGTGTGTGTGTGTGTGTGTGTGTGCATGTGTGTGTGTCTGTGAGTGGAGCCTGGTGTATGACCTCCCCCCATCCCCCCTGTAGTGTAATCTTCCCCGACTGCTGGGAGAACTACAGCCTTACAGAACCCCTGGAGATTCCCAGTAACTCCCTCCCCAATGGCAAAATGGAGGGAAGACCAGCTGGAATTCAGGAGAATTACTGTTGACCCAAAAATCAAGAGCAATGGAATATGCTGCGCTAAATATGAAACAGTTAATAAATAAATGGCTAATAGTTTATTTAGGAGACAAGGGCTGGCTTGTTCATGAACAAAATCCCCATGCTATAATTTACTATATACACCCAGATTTACAGTATATTATTGTTAGTGCCGAAAACAAGTCCTTCTATTTAGTAGCAAAAATATTGACAGCTTGCATTAAAGGTTAAAGCCATAGATGAGAACAGTAGTATCATAATAACAAACAATTGTAACAACTCCTGACCTTTTACTGTGATACAAGTAAAAGAATGTCAGTTTAATCTACTCCTGTATGCTTGTGTGACATCGCATTCTGTAGTCAGAGTTCCTGAACACATGACTGAAGAGATCACATGGTACCACCAATCAGGGGCAAACACAGGATTTTCAGAAGGGGGTTCCAGAGGGGCGGAGCAAAGCATGGAGATATGTAAATGCCAGTATATGCCGGGTCAGTTAAAGTATTACAGATAGACCAAATGTATATAAATAATAATAATAATAATAAAAAAAAAATATATATATATATATATATATATATACACACACACACACACACACACACACACACACACACACACACACACACACACACACACACACACACACACACACACACATATATATATATACATAAATACAGAGGCATCAGCAGCAGTGTATACCCCTGGGCATAGCAATGTATTGGGGCACCTACCGATCCTCCAGCGGTAGTCAGCATGTAGGGCCTGGATTAGTAATTTCCACTAATTACCCCTTTACTGCACAGATGGTGGGAGATGAGGTGGGAAAAGGGGGCATTGGGCTGAATGAAGGGGCCCTGACACATAACTTACAGGGTGGTAGAGGATGTTTAATTTGCAGAGGAGGGGTGTATAGTGGAGTGGGCTTATTATTCATAATTTTCTGGTGGGAGGACAGCTTGCTTGACTGCAGATATCTCCAGTTCCCGGAAATAGATTTCTTCGTTTGAAACCCTGATATTTAAATAAAGGGCTGGCCAATATATAGCGTACATGTAGGCTATATTTTACACGCTGCCATACATGATGGCTATACTTTGGCGGCAGCATGTAAGATATAGCGTACATGTACGCTGAATTTTACACGGTGCAACACGTGTAGGCTGTATTTTACATGCTGACAGCCATCATGTATTGCAGCCTGTAAAATATAGCGTACATGTATGCTACAATTTACACGCTTCAATACGTGTAGGCTGTCAGCATGTAAAATACATACATGTAAGCTGTATTTTACAAGCTGCAGACAAAGTATAGCCTACACGTGTTGCACGTGGTAAATACAGCATACATGTACACTGTATTTTACACGCTGCAATACGTGTAGGATGTCAGGAGGGCGCATTACACAAACATACTTTTTCGGATATAAAGTGTGCATACATGCTTCAAACATGCATGCTAAAACATTGGTGGCCAGTGGGGAGAGCAAACTATTAAAAAACATTGGTGGGCAGTGGGGAGAATACTATTTAAAAACATTGGTGGGCAGGGGGAATGAATGTATTTATTCATCTGCAATCTGCAATTGTGCGGATATCCAGCGTCAGTGTGTGGCTGTGCTGCTGCTGCCCTCTCTCCCCTCTGGGGAGAGGCAGGGAGAGAGACAGCAGAAGCCCCAGCAGCACAGACAGCAGATGTAGAGATGGAGAGGCGGTGGCGGAGCGGAGGCGGCAAGCGGGGGAGAGGAGGCAGCGGGGGAATGTATGCTTGCTTGCAGGGGGGAGAGGATGCAGCGGGAGGAGAGGAGCAGAGGCAAGCAAGAGGAGGTGCAGGCGGGTGGCGGGGGAGCGGCAACAGCACAATATCATTAACATCATTGGGCACAGCATACACACATAACGATGTGACTAATGTTAACGATATAGGCCAGATTGAGTTGCAGGTTCTGCCGACATCATCCTCGTTAACGTTGTGCGGTGGCACGGTGTATGGGCCTTTACTCTCTCTGCACATGTTACATCTGCCCCACCTGCCATGCAACATGGTTTTGTCCATTTGAAAAAATTGCAGGCTTGCTAACAATTAGGCTCTATGTCCAAAACAATGCTAATTATGCCATTATTTAGCTATGTGCAATGCATTTTTATATACAAAAATATTCCTTCCCAAGAAGGAAGAGAGAATAAACAATTAGCATACATTTATATAATTAAAAGATAAACTTAGCATTGTTAATTTGAGATAAGGAAATTTCTCTGACATCAAAGCACTTGGAGTGTACAAAGTTAGTGTTACTGAAACCCAATTAATAGCTACATTCCTGCAATGTAATTAAAGGAAGATAAAAGTGCAAGTCAACCTGAGATCTAGAACAGAGCACTTGTTCGTGATCTAATAGTGATGTCTGGTAGATGTAGGAAGTGAAGAGCTGTAGAGTTTCAATATGACCAAAGTAAAAAGATGATTCACAGTAAACTAAAAATATGTCATTTTCTTTTTAAGGGGGGAATATAATTCTCTGCAATCTGCATTTCTGGTGTTGATCACATCGCAGTGTACAGCAACATTGCCCATTTTATCTCTATGGGCTAAAAACAAAAAAATAGTGATATTGAGGTATCTAAAGGGCCCCACACACAGCACAATTTCCAGGCATTTTAACAAATCACTCAGAAAATCCCTGAAAACGCATGTAAATGGCTGTGTATATAGCACTCACAGCGATTTACGACCCCGCTGTTCTGAATCTGCCCAGGATTCAGAACGGACCCAGCGGTAAATTCAGTGCAGTCGCACTGATGCTCCTGCTCATCTCCCGTATGTGTGGCGCGGGAGATGAGCAGGAGTGACTGTCACTGACAGAAGACGCCAGAGCACACCACTCAGAAGCTGCGCTGAAGCCACCGCACCCTCCCGCCCTCTTCAGTCACAAGCTGCACTGCTGCAGGGAGAGGACGCAACGCTGGACAGACTCCGGAGCTGGTGAGTATGTTTTTTTTTTTTTTTAGACTGTGCCACCACAGTTGGTTGGTACACTGTACCACCAATGTTTAAACCTTTTCAGGGAGGGGGGGGGGGGGGTACACTGTACCACCAATGTTAACACTCTTGTGTGGGGGGGGGGACACTGTACCACCGATGTTTAAACTGTTTTTGGGGGGGTACACTGTACCACCAATGTTAACACTTTTTTTTTGGGGGGGGGGGGGTACACTGTACAACCAATGCTTAAACTTTTTTTGGGGGGGTACTATGTACCGCCAATGTTTATTTATAAGGCCACTGGTCACCAACGAGTTTATCCTTTATCAGCCTGGCACAGGGGCGCTAGGGACAGCCTCGGGCTTCAGCCCGGACCAGTGGAGCCCTGCAGGGGCTGGAGGATCGGCTGGTCAGCCCTTCCCCAGGGACCTGGCCAGGGCTGACCACTAACAGAGGTAATGCTTTGGCCATGGGACCTTCTATAATAAGCATCCCCGGCTATGGCATTACCCTGATGGCTGTTAGAGCCCGGTGCTGGTTTCAAGAATACGGCGGTCCCTGTACTCCTTTTGTCCCCTGTATTTTGGAAACCAGGACTGGTCCAAGAGTCCGGTGCTGGTTTCCAGAATACGGGGGACTCCTACTCCTTTTGTCCCCCATATTTTGGGAACCAGGAATATATTCCCCAACACATTCTGTGAGAGATTTGAAATCTCTCATGCTGAATCTCCCATTATGAACCTCTGGCACAGATCTCTCCTTGTGTAGGGCCCTTAAGGAAGGCAGAACAAATCTCCTCAAGGCACACTAACAGTGCAGGTTTTAGTGATATTGCAGATTGTTAAATCAAAATAACTTAATAGTAATTAATGCATTTGTGCTCAAGCCTGATGGAGCCTGGAGGGTAGCGCGCCCAGGATGAGGCGTGCTGTGTGGCCTGCGCAGCGTGACCTCTGACTTTTATCATGCTTTGCAGAGCTGCACTGCCGGGGATGGGAGAAGCTGGGCAGCGTCTGAGCACCTGCTCAGATGCTACCTGGCATTAGACTGCGCATGGAAATTCCAACCAAGGGATTGAAAGCCTGGCGTTTAGTGGCCAAATGCCAGGATCCCGCTGATCCCGATCCCAGGATTGCCCACCCTAACTGATAATGTGCCTTGATGTCCGAAGTTTGGAATGCCTTCTCTAAGGCGTTGGAATTTTTACTGTCCTTGTGGCATTCCTGTGGTACCTTTCAGACAATTCAACCAATGATTAAACGTTAAGTTTTAAAAAAAGCGTGCCCCCCAAAAAAGAGAGTGCTTTTCTCTTTTTCCTGCACCTTTCAGACATCGCAAAGAACTGGATTACCCTTTAGAGTTGCTATACTGTAGTTTAATGGGACAGGTGAAAACAGAAGGATCTTAGTAAATAAATAAATAAATAAAAAAACCAAAGGTAACATTAACTTTTAGACTTAACTTTTATGCTAATGGATCAATAGTACCATTTTTTTTAAGCTTTTTGACACTACATGTAATTACTGCTCTGTAATGATTTTTTGCAACATCTGTGTTGATGAACTACCAATAATGACTGAGTACCTTAACACAGTGGTTCCCAAACTGTGTGCCGTGGCCTTGAGGAACTTGCAGGACTGACCTGGATTGGTGGTCCATGACCAATTCAAATTGTTTATGATTAACTTAGTAGGCAAAATGTGGACAAACTGAATTGATTCATGGCCATTACCACATAACGGATCCCAAGGATGCGATTTCAGCATAATTTATTCAACTTCTTTTTTTTTCTCTTGATTTTTCTCAATGAGAAACTTTTGGCCTAGAGGTGAACCAAATTCTGATACTCAGGGATGTCGCAATTCCAATACATTTGTGAACCACTGCCTTAACATGTAAAAATACCCATTTGAACTAAAGCCAACTACATTTTCTCTAAATCGCAGAAAATCATGTGCTTTAAAAAGGGATAACTAAAAAATGGATTTGCAGCTGGCCACCAATCTGCATAATTTTCACAGGCCATCCCCAGATGTGCACAGGGCAGGTTTTCACTATGTCTTGAGCAGCGGCTATTTGAGTGCAGGGCTCTGCTAAATCGCCCAGCAGTGATCATGTCTAAATAACCCCTATAGTGAATACACACTAAACAATATCGATGACGTCACTGGTTCTGCGGCTTTGCGTGCAGTCGCTGACAATATAGTCAGAATGAGTTGCAAGCCCAGATGGTGACTGGGAAGGGGTCATTAATGACATTTAGTACACTCACTAGGGCCCTTCAGTGTGATATCTTATAAAATCTCATCTCATAGTGTGTACAGGGCTTTACTCTATGCCCATTGCTCACACCTCACCACTATACTCATTTTACAAGTGTCAAATAACTCATTGAAACAAGTGAAACTCAATAGGAAGAACAGTAAAGGTCAAAAATCCATAAATGCTGTTGAGCAGAACACTAGATTAGGATGGGTGAGAGCTACAGTATGGGGGACTGCTGCAAAGAGACGTTTGCCTACCAACCCATACATTAATTCCAAGAGCCTACAAGCTATATAATTATGGCAATCTCTTGTAACAGAAGTATCCTTGAATTTCAAATACATTACTTCTAATAGATTCAGAGCAGAAGATACATTACTGTTGAATTGTTTCAGAAAATGTAAGTATATAGGATTGTGTGTAATGCTGTATATAGCTTGCAAAGTCTAATTACTAACTGTACTTCCTCCCAATCTATGCAGCGCCTAATTACATGCCTAGAACCAACAGCATCGGTAGCACCTGTCAAGGACAGCACCGTCTATACACCAGCATAGGGATAGTTTTATGGTGATGCTGTATATCTTACCCTTAATTGTAACAAGGAGTTTCCCAGTTAAACTATTATAAGGGTTGTTGGTTGTAGGAAAATGAGAATGTGGGAATAATGAAGGGTATTTCTATGCACATTCCCAGGGCAGTATCATTTGTATTGTTATGATTTTGATTTATGATTATTATTTTGAATAGCTTAAATACCCATCTATATAACTATACAATGAGAGATATACCGTAGGGCCTGATTTTGAGAAACGTGCATTGTCGATGCCACACGCAACTGATCTCTGCTTATATTCTGCACACAGGTCCCAGCTGCACAGCACATGCATCCCAACTGGTAGTGCCCAGACACGCTGGGGGAGATTCACTAAGATGTGTATTCTACTTCACATGTGATGTTGCTATGGGCAACCAATCAGATCCTGTCTACTATCTTCTAGAGCAGGCATTCCCAACCACGGTCCTCAGATGGTTTAATCAGAATCACTCAGGTACTAATTAAGTCACCTGTGCTCAAGCCTGGATATCACTAAAACATGCACTGTTGGTGTGCCTTGAGGACCGTGGTTGGGAATGCCTGTTCTAGAGGGTGCTAAATAAATAAGAAGTAGCTTCTGATTGGTTGCCCATAGCACATCACATATGAATTAGAATACACATCTTAGTAAATTTACCCTGTTGTGTCCAAAGATGCAGACAGGTGAATCTAGGACTAGAAACTGGGGCTGATGTAAGTTTTGATGGTTCACTGATGGTATATGTCAAGAATGAACTCCCCCCCCTGCAAGATGCTGCAAGTGTGTGTCTCAGTAATTATAAAACTGGCTGTGACATTAGCATAAAGGTATAGGTGGGGCAAAGATGCAGCTGCGTCTGTGAATAGGTGCAACTCAGTCAGCGCCATCATATATTATCAAAGCAATAGCTACAGGCTAACAGCAAATTAAAACGAACATATGGAAAAAACATAACAGCATATATAGGATCTACCAATATAGACAACATGCCTAAAAATAAGATGGGGAGCCTTGCCTCTGTTTTGAAGGCATGATGGGTCCAGAGTCTGCTTCATCAGATACACACATCCTGGATCAGGGAGTCCAGATCCTACGGCCAGACCCAAATGTCATTTTACACATACCTCCAGATAACAGTGGAACAGTCCCGCTAATTAAAGACTGTCCCACTGTCCCTCCCATGGGTCCCACTGTCCCTCCCATGGGTCGCATTGCCCCATATACATGGTGCAAGGTGCAATGTATTCTATTGCAGAACCTTAAAGCCCCAGAATACCAACCCATTGTCTCACAGATTAGATGGCGTATGCGCAGCTGCATTTCTGTGCATGTGCATACGCTGGGTGCGTGCGGCCATGGCGAACAGACTGTTTGTTGGGTGCATGCACCCAACCTTGTGGGCAGGGGGCGTGGGGTGGCAACAGATAGTCACGCCCATGGGAACACCCAGCGTTTCATGGGCGTTCCCATGATAATCAGGCCGTGACGTAGGCCATGGGGGCGGGAAGCTGACATCACTGGACGTCAGCTGCACGCCCACTTCCTTCTGAATGCCCACACACATCTATGGTTACCTCAGAGTAACCTTAGATGTGCGTGTGCCTTCCACATAATTTGATGGTCACGGACCATCGAATGATAGGGGTGTTTCCCCACAGCCTGCAAATGGATGTTTATGTAAAACATCCATTTGCAGCCCATGTGAACAAATGCAGCGTGCTAGGAGAGGGACACGCATATCGGCATTCGCAGGGTAGAGTCTGCTGGACTCGCAAGGCTGCGAATTTGCATCCTTTGCGAATCAACCAGAATAAGGTCCTAGATCTGTAAATGATTACAACGTGTAAAAGCTGTTCTGACAAATTGTTTGAGATCAGTATTATGTATGTTTATGTTGCCTTTTTTCCTTAGATTAATGTCAGTTATCGTCATTTTTTAAAGGTAATCACAGTTTGTGACAAGCTCTTTTATGGAATATTGGGTTAAAAAATATACCTCAGTTTGAATAATGTCAAAGATGATAAGCAATGAATGAGTAATACCACCCACCTCACCCCTTTAATTAAAAACAAATTATGCTTCATTACACAGCAAGGTGAAGGAATTTATTAGGTTAGACCTTGGGCAACCTCTTCATTTGTTGCAATGACTGACCTCCTGTTATTAATGTCATAGTATAAACATTCTCGCTGGTGGGAACTCTAGAACATCCAATCTGCAGTATAGTTAGGGATTAAGGGTCTCATGGGCCTGGATCTGAAAATGTCCAAGGGCCAATTTTATGAGAAGTGGAGGAGGTGAGGCCATGCTATGTATACACCATAAGCCCCAGTGTCTCCAGAAAAGGGTAAAAGTAGAAAATTGCATAATATTTTGTGTAAAAAAGAAAAGCAATTTGAATATTTAGGATTTATGGCCAATCATGTGGCCAGCTTTCATGATGGTTGGGCCTATTTTTATGTGGAAGCCTGGAGTTGCAGCTCCATCTGCCCCCATTGGTAATGTGACCCTGCATACAGTTAATAGATGTCTCTGATGTACAGGGTCTACACACGCGTACCTCCTGAACAACTGTATATACAGTATTTTTAAGTACATACATGCAACAAACATATCTTTAATATAAACAAAGCAGAATAATAAACACAGATACGTATGAACAGGAATATATATTATAGGCACACATACATTTATATAGACACAATTTTAGGAGGTGCGACCCTGTTTTTGGTCACTGTGGGAGTGAGCCCAACAACTACTGTGCTGCTTGGTCTCTCCCAGGGTAGAACAGATGATGAGCGCACAGCTGACGTGACAGTTTTACATTCAGGGCTGGTGCTATAATTAGGAATCTGCCTAGGGGCCCAGCACCTAGGGGGCGCTACATAGGCTACCTACCTGACAAATGTAGGATGTTTCTGTTTGTTTTTATACATGAAGCTGGCAAATGCAGCTGATCTTATTAGCCCCAGCCGCTGCTACCATCACTTTTCTCCGTTTTCAGCCACAACAGAACTTACATGTTGTGTGCTAAGAAACAGTCAGTGAGTGAGTCCTGAGTCCTGTCCCCTGCTGTCGCCTCCCCCTTCCTTCATCTCCAGGCAAGGAGGTGGCAAATGCACTTGCTGAGAGAATAATGGTTCACAAAAGGGGAGGAGATGGGTGTCTGTGGGCATGTGTCCTGGGTGCACTTCCATCAACCCTCCATCATTATTTGGGCTTAACTGCCATGTACCACTGTAGGTTGCATTGCTCCAGTCTATGCAACCATATGTGTGTATGTGTAACTATATATATATTTGCATGTTTAACTCTTTATGAGTCTGCATAACTGTATAACTGTATATGTATGCACTATGTTTCTGCATCAGTGTGTCATCAATGTGTATATGTGTAACTGCATATCCTGATTTCAGCAAGCCAGTCTTTCTTTTCAGTCACTGACCCACGCGCTTGTCCATGTGGGTGATGGGGAGGTGGGGCAACATAAGCAGGGCCGGATTAACAATGGGCCTGATGGATCTGCAGCTCCAGGCCCACAATCCAAATAGGCCCACAGCATCTTCAGAGCTCTCTGCTGCAGAAGACAGGATTTTTCCCCCCTTCTCCTGCAACCTGCAGTGTCTTGGACCCGCCCCCTCCAGCCTCAAAGCAACTCCTTCTACCTGTGGACGGAATGGCAACAAAGGCATGAGATAGACTACGCTGCAAACCTACTGCAGATTGGTGCGTGATGTCACTGCATGTGAAGTTTCACTGTGCACCGTGCCACCACGCCGCCCCCGCGCTCAGCTCCGGACCCGCTCTGGGTTAGTTCTGACAGAGCCACCTGCCACCTGTGCGCCCAGCTCTGGACTCCCCAGCAACCACAGGGCCCTCTAAAGTGCTTGGCGGCATGTTGCCTGACATCCTAGTGAATAAGGAACAGGTAATTTCACATAGTTCTGGCATGGCATTTTGTTTTTGCTATTTTAAAGAACACCATTTGAAATGATATATTAGCATTTTGTAGAATTTACAGTCAAATAGTCGTCAGGATGACAGTTGCTCCGCTGTGCTGGGTAGTGTGTCAAGGACTACAAATACTTAAGGATATATTCTTTCTCAACCTTAAAAATGTTATATTTAAATGTGGGTATGTGATGAATATTCTGCAGCACTACTTTTGTATAAATGAGCCTAAAGTTTCTTCATTAAATTTTTTCTCTAAATAACTAATTAAGAAAATTATTTGAATCTGAGTTTTTTGTGAATATGATTTTTCCTCTCCTAATTACTGTATGCCAAAAATGTTATTTTTTAAAAACTTATCGTACGCTGTAGCCAGGTGCAAGAAAATCAAATTTACATAAATTAAGGAATTCATCAAAAGTACAAGGAAATGTCATTCAGGGGGGTTTGAGAGCAATATGTGTCAGATTGCCGAGATGAGCAGTGGCAGGCTTAGAAACGGTTCTTATCCTAGCACAGGTGGTTGATATAGGTCAATGAAAGGTAGATGAAACAGAAGTTGACATTTTATAGCATGTAATAAAATTAGAGAGGCCAACCATCCACTAAATCACACATGTAACAAAACATTTTCCTTTGTTTTGTTTTTTTATTGTGTTAACAGTTATGCATTACTAGACATCATCTTTACATTTTTAAAGGACGATTTTGGAGGTGATTCTGGTCTAATCGCTATCCTGCGCATTCGCACAAGGGAGTGATGTTTCGTGACTGCGCATGCGAAATGTATGCACATGTGCAGCCGCATTATTTACACAGCAGTGCGAGTGGGGAGTGTGAGGCGGCGTAACGTGGTCAAGCCCAGCATTTCATTGGCGTTCCCATGAAACGGGCGCCGGGCGGCGTTTAGATGACCTGCGAATTTCACAGCTTTGCGGTAAAACAGAATCAGCCCCTTAGTACAGATGTAGTGCCTGTCATTCAGGCTGAGGCTGGGATCACCAGCCGCCAGCCTCCACCATTCAAACACTGCAGTCAAAAAGTGTTTGTCCTCCATTACTAACCAAGCACTATATGAGTCACAGCCATGTTTTCTTCTTTAGATATGTTATAAAATGTATGCAAGTCGATATATGTTACATGAAGATATCATGATGTATGATACGTTATTAGAAACTAGCAAACGCCCCAACTGTGCAATATTTGGGAGCAGTGTTCCGCTGTCATGATTAGGACTGCATCGTTGTTATTGCAGAGCAGTTGGAGTGGTATGTCCATTCCCAGCTAATCTCCAAATCATAGCAAATAAAGGTGACAAGAGGGGGACCAAAGGGGAACCTGGTTTTGCACAAACCAAGGACTGGCCAAGCCAACTCAGTGATGTGACCTTGCCCTGTCTGTGATGTCACCACACCCAATGGCCCAATCACCTTAAATTCTGCCCATAGCACCCATAAAATGCCCATGGAATTCAGCTTCTCCCAGCTCTGCCCTCTCAGTGTGACATCATGTCATCACATACAGTATGTAGGGGACATTTCTGGTTTTTCGTCCTACTCCAGCCCTGTACAACTGTCCATTGCAGAGAATGCCACAGTGCACAGCATTTTATAAGTATGCATTAAATAGAAAATACAGCAGCATACTCAAACGCATTCCAGGAAACATTAAAAAATGTGTGTATCATTCAACACAATTTTAAGTTTGTATCTATAGCTTTTCTATCTGTTTCTGCTTTATGACTTTTGATTTAACACGTCTTGACGGTAGGCTGTCTCCTGTATAAAATACGTATGTCTAGCTGCACTGTTGAATTTGACTTTGCAGAAACAGCTGGTGACAAAAGCCTGCACAGTCCAGCTCCTAAAATATAAATCTCTGACAGCTGTGGAGCAGCATGCAGGATAAATGAATACGATTCCTTGTCAGACGGAATGACCTTCGCTTCCTCTCTATATGAACACTGCATTTTGTCTGCATGGGAGACGGCAAGTTTTTGAGAACCGGGAATGAATTGGTTTACGCAGGCTGCATGAGCAAAATCAAAATTATTGCTTGACTCAAGAAAGAATACATTATAATATCTTGTCTGTGTACTTGCACTTCTTTATATAGCAAGCAGGCACAAACCACACTTATTACTTGATGCACACGTTAGGGGCCTATTTATTAAATTGACACTTAACAATAAGCTTCAATTTTTTTCATGACAATAAATAGTATTTTTTGACAAAAATTTCTCACCAAGGCAGCTGAGCAATGTTACTCTGCTGTCATAGAGATAGCAATCTAGGATAACGATGGTTAATTATCCCTCTGGTGCCCCAGTTCTAATCTATGGAATGGGGCAAGCATGAAGCTGCAAGTCTGATTTGAGCTTCTAGTAGTAGAAAAACAAATAATCCAAAAATATATATTATTTTATTTTTAAAAAAAAATATTCGGAAAAAAATTCTTCACAATACAAATATAAATCAGTGTTTATGTTTAAGTTTTGTCATACACTGAAATCAATGTTTGCAGGCTGGTTAATAAAATTGACAAACTGCTCCATGTAGAGAGAAGGATTGTGAGTTGAGTTGTAACAAATGGACAACTCGCATCAAAATTTAAATACACTGGATTCCCCTCGGGAGGGAGAGGACAGCAGAGTTGTGGAGTTTAGAGGCTAGACAGGAGGAGAGTTCATTGGCCCATGGAATATATGTAGCATGTGTCCTGCTTTTAATAGAGAGCAGAATATCTCCAGAGCTGAATTCTATATATAATAAAAAACCCTTTTTCTTTGGCCAGATGGAACACATGACTTTTACTTGCTTCAAGTAAGATTTTAGGGATATGCACAGTTTTTGATACAAAAATGGATTCTGGGCTGGATTAAGGGCCTGGGACTGGGGCTAAATATAATAATATTCCTATAGTAAAAAACGGAGGAGGGGTGACCTGCTGTGTGGGTATATATGTACACCCCTATACTATCACCCCAATGTCTCCCTAAATATGTAACGGTATCAAAATTGCATAATTTTGTGAGGAAAATAGAAATACTATTTTAATACTGAGTGACCGTGTAACCAACTGCTGGTTAGTTGACGTAACGATGATGGTCTGTAGCCTTATCCACCCTATTGTTAGTCTGGCCCAATCTGTTTGCAATTGATGCCAGGTGTGAACATTAAAAACCTGTAATGTTCATGATTCTTTAGAATATTTCATATATTCCACGGAATGTTAAAGGCCTGTCTTCGTTTTATAATAATCCAGACGTTATTTTAAACGTGCTGTGCCTTACTTGTACAAAATACATTATATATAGAAAAAGTATTATTATATGCATATAAACTATTATAATTAAACCATTAAAATGTACAAACATGAATCAGAAGTCAGTTCTGCTGTCCCTTTACTCACATGACTTATTATTTAAGAAATAGCTATAGCACTAATGAGCAGAATTTTATGAGATAAGAAAACTAAAGGTCTAATTAATTAATATGGTGGTGCACAGGTAATTATAGGCTAGGCAAGGGCCGTAACTCCCAGAGGCAATTGAGAATCCTGCCCCTGGGCTCCAAGTCCTAAAGGGACACCTGCTGGTTCACAGTGGGAACCAAGTGTGACCTCTGCTCTTCCAATGGAGCTTTGTGGTGCACCCTCTGCTTCTGCACAGTCTGTCACAGAAGTACTGCTAACACCTGCGATAGAGGACTGGACAGCTCCTGTCTGGTAACTTTCAGCCTGCATCCACTGCTGTTGCTGCTGCTGCTGCTGGACTCTTAGATGAGACCTACCAATGAATGCTGAGTCATGCTGCAGACGGTTAAAGCATGTGAGTCTGACCCTGACCCACTGGCCATTGTCACACCTTTTTTAAGGGGAGGGAGGCACCAAATTTCTACTTGCCTACAGGTGATTGGGATAAACTTACGCCTCTGGGCTGGGCCAAGGCAGAGAAGCACCCTTAATTTAAAAAAAATAAAAAAATAAAAAAAAAATTTCTCCCTGCACTGTACAATCTCAATCTCTTGAAGTTTATGAAATCCTACATGCCTTTATCAACCTATTAGCAGTTTGTTGCATTGTTTCTCCAGTAACAGAATTCAGCACAGGTGAACAAGAAATGCAATCAGGCTTTTCCGTGTTCAGTTTCCTTTGCTGCACTGCACTCCAATTGGCTGAAATAGTTCAGTAGAGGAAAGGATACATCAGCCAATGGGGGAAATTTACTAAGCAAAATACAGTTGGGTTTGGGGTACTCCTATGCAGTCGTCATTTAACAGGGCCTCGTATTCTTATTTTTGAAATATATGAATGAATAAATACATTAGTGTTTTGTCTTTTAATGGCTGATAATACTCTCGTATTCGTATTCCTGTTGGTATATGAATACATATGACTTTGAAAGAATACGACTTGTATTTTCCATTTACTCCATGCAATTTTGAAATGTACTTATATTTGTATATGAAATCACATGCCTATAAGAGGTGTAAACCAATACAATTCGTAAACAAATACAATTAAAAATACACCTTGAGTTTGAGGCTTAGTTCACGTTTGTAGATTTACACATGTAAAAGTAATCTCTATTAAATCAGCACAGCTATTCCCCTGCACAAATGTGTGCCTTATAAAAGCCCATTAACCACACACACACACACACACACACACACACACACACACACACACACACACACACACACTTCTCTGCTTCTTATAAACATGGGTAATTATGTGTCTACTGATGTGGGCTATGGAATATGTGATGTACTGTCAGATGGGATAGAATGCTGGGCTCATGAAAGTGGACATCAGCAGCAGGTTGTGCAGGTAGCTTTGAGGCTGCGTTGGTGTAATTTGTTGGAATATATGTGATTCCATTAAAAAAAAACAAGGTTGACATATATTGGGTCAAGCCCAGATGGTCCAGAGAACTAAGGTAAATAAACACTGGAAAAATGACAACATGGCTAAGGCTGACAATGTGAAAAGCTCCACACAAGCATTTGTTTGCCATTGGGAATGTGCTGGCGGTAGCTTATGATCACATGGACCAGGGTGCAACTCTCCACATGGCTAAACTTAGATTGGCCATGAGATAATGGCCAATCATCGCTTCTCGGTAGGACAGGCTATTCTGATTAGAATGGCCAGTAAACCAGTCACCCGGCATTTTCTGGATAATGAGCACTAATTCACACTTTGTGATAGATGTGTATATAGTCCTAAATGTTGCCCCAAAAATACATTCATTTGTTGTTTTGGAATTCTGCAGAAGTGACTGACTGATTCCTACTTTTTGGGATCGCATAGCAAGGCAATCGCACTGTGTATACACCCATAAGTCTTATTGCTCAAATTGATTGACGGAGGATCAAATATTTTGTGGTTTGTTTGTTTTTTATTAGATTTTATCTGTGTTGAGATGACCTCATATTTATTCATAAAATACTTCTTGATTCTTAATTGTCTTCCCATATTGTGATGGTTCACAGTCCATTGGAAGTTAGTATGTCTTTTTGACACAATGTATAATCTCAACAGGGAAGTCTCCCCGGGGTGAGAATATGTGGAGAAAGATTAAAGATAAGTTCCACATTCTCTTCCTTTTTGAGCCACCTCTGCTTGGATGTGTTCTAACCCTCTTACAGACCCATGATTATCCTGGGTCACCTGTAAAAAAGGATGAACATGAGAAGCAACATTTCAAGAAACTCAGATGTTGACATTGAAGAATGAATCTGTTTTATAGTTGTTGAGAGCATATAGTAGCGTTGAATGTGTAAAACAGAAGTAAATTTCAACTCTGGCTATAATTGCTCTGGCTCCTACCAAAATAAGTACAGTCTGTACATTCAGTTTCCAAGCACAGTATTTTTGGCCTAGCCATTTCTAACCTAATAATTCATTCTAATAAGTAAATCTGGAAGTCAATAAGTGATCCCAGGTTGCACTGACATCTATAGGAATGTGGCTGTTTGGATTTTCAGTTTGGTTTGAATCCATTTAAATAGCCCAATAGCAGTTGACTACCAATTCTTATGGCACAATGAATGAGATAATGATGTCTTTTGAGACACAAAGTGGGAAATTTACTAAGATGGGAATTCTATTTCACATGGGATATTGCTATGGGCAACCAATCAGATACTTTCTATTATGTTCTAGAAGGTGCTAAATAAATAAGAAGTAGATTCTGATTGGTTCCCATAGCAACATCCCATGTGAAATAGAACTCCCATCTTAGTAAATTTCCCCCAGAGTATGCACCGTGCTTCATAGCTGGAATCGCCCAACTGCATGTCCTGTAGATGGATATTCTGATTCTTTAGCATTTCATTCCAGTGGGGTTATTGCTTACAGACGCTGATCAGAACATCTGCACTTTGCAGATGTTACCTTGTTTTGTATAAGACCATTGCCTGGTTCATGTTAGATACTGATGCTTTGTAAATATGTATGTACTATTCAAGCCAAGGGATGATTGACAGAATCAGGGTGCGGTTTGATCAGATGTGGTTATGTTGGTGTGATTGAATGACTCCATGCACATAACAAACAGCTGCTATCTTCGACCGGACATAGCAACATATCATAGGATGAATTTAATGACTTTAAAAAAATTGTTATCAGACCCATTTTGATGCCTCATGCACTATACCATGGGTCTTCAACCTATGGCCCTCCAGATGTTGTGAAACTACATGTTCCAACATGCATTGCCACATTTTTTCCTATAAGAGCATGCCAAAACTGTCAGGGCATGCTGGGAAATGTAGTTCCACAACATCTGGAGGGCCATAGGTTGAAGACCCATGCACTATACAATGTGACCAACTGCCTGATTTCAGTGCCAACATCATGTCAACCTCACACTCAATGTGGCTGGGATTTCTGCCTTCTAAAAATGATTGATAATAGAGATCTTGTAGGATGTATATACCAAGATTACATACAGCATGAAGTATATGAACTGCTGTTAAGGTATGGTACATTTTACAGTGGTTTTGAATGTCATAATGCTTGTAATATTTAGATGAATTTTTATTGTATCTTTAATGGTCTTTGTATCACTACTGTATTCTGCTTTTCCTGATCTTATTGTCAACAAATTTTGTTTCAACAACTTTTTCATAATTGTTTTGCTGTGGTTAATTTTACACCTGTCACGATCTTCTTCTTCATGCTGTAATTCACAATACAAGAACTGAAGCACAATACAACAAATTCAGGACCAGTATTAACACATGGAATCTCAGAACTTACTATATAATACAATGGCAAATTTCCGTTGGCCTCTATATTTGCCGGTATTGTAGACACAATTCTCCATCACCCTTTGGTCACATTGAATAAAGTTACAATGAAATTATCACGTTTTAAGCAAAACATGGTTATTTTACTATTAGAACAACAAAGATTGTGGTTTGGGAAAATAGTAACAACAACAGTAACAACAGTAGTGGATTTGTCAGTGCGTATCTTACCTTATCAGCCATAATCATTGAAGATCCACCATGAATGCCTAGGATGGGAGTGAGTGTATGGGCAGAAATGAAGTCCAAAATTTGAGCAATGGCCTCCTGGTCAGTGTCATCACCGAATATAACCCCTTGCACCTTCTTGTCAGACATGAGGTCACAGATACGAGTGATGATACTTTTTGGATCAGATTCATTCATCTTAACATGAGTAACCCTTGGTGTCACTGATAGATTTTGGAAGTCATCTTTTTCGTGGACATCTTTGATGTCTACCTCTTCTGAGGTGCCTACAAGAATGACTGCAATGTCCATAGTGGGTTTTTTCTGGGCGTAACAACCCATGTAGAAAAGAATCAAGAGGCTGATTTTTAAGAAGAAGCAGGCTTCCGTAGGCCTCATCTTCAACTCTTACTCTCCCTGGAACACAAGAGAATAAAAACAATTAGTATTATAGAAAACAGAAATTACATTACCACACCATTAGCAATTTATTAAGTCTGCATACTGCCATGTTACCTGCCATTTACTTAGTACCCTATACTTTAAAATACATAATATACTGTAGAGGAGAAGTTGTGTTATTGAACTCAAGAAATACACAGGTAACATTGATGGGGCATACTGTTTTTGTTACAATTTACAACTTTCATTTTTCTATTGCTCCGATAAGACTCCTTCCTGTTGTTAAGCTGAAAGCAGTGTGAAAGCTATTCATTTTTTGTTTTCGAGTCCTTAGCACCAATGCATGGCCATCAGGAGCTGCTGGAATGAAACCAAAGGATCTTTGTGAAAAAGGTAACCAAACCCTATGCTAATGCCATCTAGAGATGACATTACGAATCAGGACCAACTTCCGGACCTCATAAATTTAACATCTATGCTGTGACCGATTTCAGAAATGGAGGGAGCATGGCAGATACGGTATCAGAGATATCTGTTGCACTCCCTACATGGTACCTCTGGGGGAAACTTAATATTTAGCTTTTTACAAGGGACATCCCATCAATATTGAATGATAAATATGCCCCTATGAGAGCAACAAATAGGGAATTATATAGAATTACAGTATGTGCAAGATTGCTGTCAAGGGATAAAGGTTGTTTTTGATATTGTTAAAAATCTTCTCCCTTCCCCACATGGATTTAACACAGTGATATTGTGTATTGGGACGAGGGTCGCTCTGACACAAATCACATCATCATACACCCTTCACCTGCATATTGGACCCACCCCACCCCGAGACCTCCATTGATGGACATATAATATATTAAGGCAGTTATCCTGTAAATGTAAATGATATAGAGTTTGCAGAGTGCTACAGCAGGCCGATCACTAAATTGCTGTAGTGAGCTCTACTTCTGTAATGTATCTCCACAAGTTGACTAGCAGAATGGAGGTTCAAAATGTTAAGTAAGCCTGTGGGCAATATATTGTGTAATTGGGATGGGGTAAGGGCGTACTTATGAGTACTAAATGTATTTGGTTGATAACTGTTCTGTCATGTCAATTTGTGTAAATAAATTTTGTATGTTGTAACAGACTGAGGGCCTAATTCAGACCCACCCCGACAACTGCCCAGAAACCGGCATTTAGGTTTAGGTTTAAAATATAGTTATACATCCACTTTTTGATTATTAAACCAACACTGAATATAATCTGTGATGTAATTATTGAAAGGGGTGGTGGTGTATTCGGAGATTATTGAATGGGGAAAGATGTTGGATGTTGCCCTATTGTAGCTGGTTGAGAAAGGGCCCCATAACAGTTCAACCCTACGGGTCTCTCAAATGTAGTTACACCACTGCTTTCATTTATGCTTTAAAAAAAAATTGTATACATTATAAAAAATATTTCAATGCTTTTTAACTATGGAGATAGTTACTTATGAAATAAGTTTCTCCACACAAATGCGAATCATGCTACCAGGGGGGTTAATTAAAAAAATATTTTGAGGTCTAAAAATGCTGCAAATTTGTGCTTGTTTTTATTTACTAAATGAAATAAAATAAAATAAAAGGAAAACCAATTTTGTTTAAATAGCAATGAACTAGTTATCAGCCCGTCAAAATTACAGAACAACATAACAACATAACAGTAATGTCAGCACCTGCGGCTGTGCGCGCCCGAACAGTTGACCTGCTCTGCTGGGCTCCATCTAGTGGCTGTCAGCGCGCAAAACACTTCAATTTCCCTCACAGCGTGAGGAGTAGGATTAGTATTTTATTTTATTATTAATTTTGACTACATTTTTTTCTCACAAAAATAATAACATGTAATTAAAAAACAATTGTGCTAACTGAAAACTTCCACTTATCTAATTAGTTATTAGGCCCCCTATGAGGGTGGCCACGGGGTTCTGACAGGATCCCTGACCTTTTAAGCTTAAAAAAAGGGAATTAAATTTTTTTCCGTCCTGCTCTGAGGTTGCAAGATAAAAAGATGTAATTCCTATAGAAATTATAGCAACTGATTTTCTAACCAACAATTCAATAGGAAAAAAACTGCAAAATTTTGACCGCAAATGGATATGCTGCAATTTACAAAAGCTTATAAAATTGAAGAAAAGAGGATATGTGCCCCATAGCAACTAATCAGATTCTGTCTACCATTTTTCAGGATGCAATAGAGAATTGTTCGACAGAATCTGGTTGGTTGCTATAGGCATCTTATGCATTGTATCGCATCGCATGCCATATAGCCGCATGCGATGCGATGCAATTTTGTCCCCCCTATACGACTTTTCATTGTATAAGAAACCTAATGGGTGTTTACAATGTTAAATGCGTGGCGAGCGAAGCGAGCCCGTGAGGGGCTGTGGTACGTGTCCTCCGACCTTTTCATACCCCCACTACCCACATCGACATGGAGCTGATTTAAGATGGCGAGCGGACGCGTATTACTTTACATGTATTCCGCGTCCCCTCACTGGGCTCGCCGCGTTTCGGGCTCGCTGCGCTCGCCACACTGTCTAAAATCAACTCCATGCCGACGTGGATAGTGGGGGAATGAAAAGGTCGGAGGACGCGTACCGCCGCCCCTCGCGGGCTCGCTGCGCTCGTCACGCTTCGGGTTGGCGTTGATACTGGGGGTGGCGTGGGGGTGCTTTTAACATTGTAAGCACCCATTACGGGTGCTTATACAATTAATAATCTTATAGGGGGGCCATTTAACATTGAAAACACCCATTAGGGTGCTTACACAATTTAAAATCGTATACCATTGTATATGGCATACAATGGCATACAATGCGATGGTATACGATTTTAAATTGTATAACATCGGGTGCCACGATTTTAAATTGTATAACATCGGGTGCCATTGCGTAACATCGCATCGCATCCCATTGTAAGGCTTATGGTATGCAATGCGATGGGCGCCATGCTAGGAAACAAGTACCGTTATTTCAAATGATCAAAATATTTGTAATTGTCTTTCAAATGCGTAAAATATATTTCAGAGAAAAGACAATAGGGGGAGATTCTCTAAAGCAGAAATGTGGTAAAAACCCCGTTATCTTGGTTTTTACAGCATTTCTGTATGCTCTATTGCTCCTCCGCAGTGGCAGCACTGCGGAGGGAATCGCCAGCAAAAGCTGGCGATTCCCTGTTGAAGCCTATGGGCTTCTTACCGCAGCGCTACTGTGAGGGATCCATCACAGATCCCTCTCAACATGCCCCCCCCCCCGCCCGCCGTCCCCGTCATTCTGCGCACAGACGGACCCCCGGGTCTCTGACCCGGAAGTCCTGTGCCGGCACCGCATCGCAAGGGACAGGTCTTACCGCAAGAGCTGTCCCTTGCGTTAATAATTGCATATGTTAGAGCATATGCGATTATTAAGAATCCCCCGGCATAGGGGGGCGGAATGGGAAGCGGATGTTAGAACATCCCGCCCAATGGGAGTAACCCTTAAGTCACTTTGATCAGCGTTATTTTCTTTTGGCACCAAATGGAACACAGGGCCTGATTCTGGTTCACTTAGAAAAGCACATTTTCTCTGTAATGGACAAAACCCATGTGCACTGCAGGAGGGGCAGATGAAACATGTTCAGAGAGAGTTAGATTTGGGTGGGGTTTGTACTCCAAACTGATATCTATATTGCAGTATACAAATAAAGCAGCCAGTATTCATGCTGCACAGAAACAAAACAACACCCCAATCTAACTCTCTCTGCATGTTACATCTGCCCCCCCCCCCTATGCACATGGTATTTGTCCATTAGAGAGAGAATTTGCTTTTGCAAGTGAACCAGAATTACGCCCACAGTACAAAAATCAAAGCACTGGTAACATTTTTCTGGAACACTGTTACAGCTTTGGCACAACTATAAAACCTTATGAGGAAACTATATATAAGAAGAGAAACACGCCAAGGGACTGCTATGTGGGATATGGACAAGCATTGGGTTGACACCATTAGGTCGACTTGCTGAAATGTCGACATGCGTTTAGGTCGACAGGTCATTAGGTCGACACAAGCATTACTAGGCCGACATGGTCAAGGTCGACCGTGAAAAGGTCGACATGGGGTTTTCCCCAGTTTTTTCCCCAAATGTCGACACAGTCAGCATGGACACAGGATAAAGTGCACCGTGTCCCCGCGCATGGCTCCCTGCGTTCACCACGCCCTAGTGGATGGTAGGGCATGAAATACCACCTGTCGGCTCAAAACAGTGAAAAACCCCATGTCAACCTTTTGACCTTGCCCATGTTGACCTAATGCTTGTGTTGACCTAGACCCATGTCGACCTTTCAGCATGTAGACCTAATGGTGTGGACCAATGCTTGTCAACCTAATGACTGTATCCCCCTATGACATGTGGTATTTTGCACCTGAATTAATACTTTATTTGTACTACAGTATTGTGCTTACTACTCATGAACAAATTGGAGCTCTCTGGAAACCAGTAATTACTCAACAATCCCTAATCCAGCCAGCATTTTATTAGCCAATCCACCATAATCTTACTTAAACCCACACTGATGTGTAAGTCACTCTGTGCCCCAAATTACCTCCGTTGGTTGTCAAACTCGCTAAATGCACCATGCAACTAACACATGCGCGGTACATTAAATAGCTCAACTCCACACATATCAGCACTGCGTCCACCTCTAAGGGCCTAATTGAGACCTGTTGGCAAGGCTGCAATATTATTCCCCTCTATCTTTACTATTTTGAATGGGTCTTTAAACGGGTAAGTGGGAATGGGACAAAAACGGCTTTTAAACAGTAATTTTTATGTTTAAAAGCTGCAATGGGAAAGGGTCTTTATGGCTCTCACCCGTTTATGGACATGTTTAAAAAAAATGGGTCTTTACCCGTGTAGGCAGTGGGAAAGCAGCATTAGGTGGATGCAGTCAGAGCATAGAAGTTACAGCAACAATTGGGAAACTGTGCATACACAGCATAGGCTAGACAGGGTAGAATGGTATATACTGTATGCATTTCCATTCAAATAAACTATTACTTGAGATACTGTACCTTCAGTGTATCCCATGGGCATGTTTTGCATGAAGCTGCAATCTCATCAAATGAGTCTCTGCAACTACGGTAATGATGCTCTGTCGGTGGAGAGACCGGATCCACCAGTGCACTTGAGCAAAGCTCGGAGAAGTGTGTGCCACAGTGCCTCACAAGCTCGTGCACAAGGGAATGCTTAAATTGGCATCTGAAGCTTTTCCTACTTGAGAAGATGTAAGTAATCGCAAATGTGCACAAACCGCCAATGTGTAGTGAGCACTGTATGCCGAAATCTCTGAAAATCACAAGCATTGCAACTTGCATGTGCCCCTTGTGGTTTATGTACTAATATGGGAGTTATATTTCAGATGGGACGTTATGCTATGGGCAACCAATCAGATTATATATATTATCTTCTGGAATGTGCTAAATAAAGTAGATGCTGATTGGTTGCCCATAGCAACATCCCTCCTGAAATAGAACTCCCATCTTAGTAAATAAACCCCACAGAGGGGGTTATTCTAGTTCACTCTTTCTGACAAAATCCTTCTTAGATGGACAAAACCATGTGCACTGCAGGTGGGGCAGATTTAACATGTGTAGAGAGAATTCGATTTGGGTGGGGTTTTACTACCAACTGATATCTGTATTGCAGTGTAAAAATAAAGAAGCCAGTATTTACCCTGCAAAGAAACAAAATAACTCACCCAAATCTAATTCTCTCTGCACATGTTACATCTGCCCCACCTGCAGTGCACATGGTTTTTTCCATCTAAGAAGGATTTTGTCAGAAAGAGTGAACTAAAATAAGGCCCAGAGTGCATTACAAAGTACTGTGTCCTAAACTTCACAATAAGAATATTTAATGCAGAGATATCTTGGCAGAAATGTAACCATTATACTTGAAATTACTATTTAACCAATGGAACCATTAAGTCCAAAGGGGGAGGAGTGTAATGCCGCCCGAGATCGGTAGCAGTGCACGCTACCGGACGAACACAGACATTTTTAAAGGGGCAATCAAGCCTTACAAGGTGTGGTTTTGTCTTTGAAAAAGTATGCTAATTGGGCGCCGTGCTAATACACAAGAACCAAAAGTCCAATATTGTCCGGCATCCTGCACTGCTGCCAAACTCTGGCGGCAACACAATCCACCCTAAATGTGGTTTCATGCAACAAACATGTGTTTGTACTGTACAGTATGCCAGCGTATTAACCTATACCTGGCATGAAAAGTTATGCATGCATGTTGTCTATCAGAGGATAAGGAACAGTGGAAAACAAAAAATGTTGGAAATTTTAAATATAGTTCACAAGTCCACCAAAGTTAATTAGTCAATTAGCTTTGCCATTTTAGCTTATTTCATGGTAGATAATCAAGTCGATGCGGCAGAAAAAGTGTTGAAGCATTTTTCTAAGCATAATAAAAATTACTTTCAGATGTACAGTATTATATTTAATTATTGAAAAAATGTCTTTATTTAAATAACAAACAATTTTTTCTGTAATTTTACTGCAATACAACAGTGATACTACTTGTAGCACTGCACTACTTGTTGAATGGGCTTTCCTATGCATTGGCGTAACTACTGAGGGTGCGGGGAATACAATTGCTATGGGGCCCGGCAGTTGGGGGGTGGCGCTAGCCATCCCCTGCACTCTTTTAAAAAAATGTATATACTGTCCTTTGCCAATTTTCAGCGGCACATTGAAGTTCCTGCCCTGCAGTGCTGCCCCACTACCACTATGTGAGCAGGAAGCCTCAGCACAGCTACAGAGACTGAGCAGGGAGCCCCGGGCGCCGCTACAGTGAGCAGGGAGCTCCGACGCTGATAAAATGAGCAGAGAGCCACCAGCACTGCTACACCCGGCCAAGAGTTCCAGCCCAGGTGAGCAGTAGGAGACCCCACTGCTGGAGGTACAAATGCCGCTTGCACTGGTGGGGAGTGGGATTCAAACACTTTCAAGCCCCTGGTCTCCCTTTCCTTCTCCTCCCCTACACCTCTCATCCTCTACTCCCCTCTCCTTCTCGACCCCTGCCCCTCACCTCCTCTGCCGCCCCTCACATCTTCTACCCTCACTCTCTCCTCCTCTACCCCTCTCACCTCCTCTACCCCTGCCACTCTCCTCCTATGACGCCCCTCTTTCTTCCTCTACCCCATCTCATCCTATCTGTATATATATATATATATATATATATATATCTTTATATATATACATATATGCATCCAAATAAGTAGCACTCAGGAGACTTGTTCTGCAGGTAAAAGCAAATGTTGTTTATTCCAACATGTTTCGAGCGGGTCTGCTCATCATCATATTTAAAGTTGATCTTCAGCTTATAGGAGGCACCGGAGCAATTATTTCCTCTCAGGAAGCGAGTGCCAGGAATTGGACTTATATATACATATATATATATATATATATATATATAGAATCTTCACGGACCGGCACTCCAAAATCTCCCAATGTATATGTGCCGGGGTGCTCACGACAATAGCATACAGGCAAACTCGGACACAGTGTGCACTCCCACGGACTTCCAAATAACAGACTCAGACACAAGAGCACCGTTGCTCTTGTGTCTGAGTCTGTTATTTGGAAGTCCGTGGGAGTGCACACGGTGTCTGAGTTTACATATATATATATATATATATATATAATTACCCAACAAAGGTTTGAGATGTATGTAGATACCCTATCTCTGCTTTATGATACATCTCTTCCTTCATGTCCAGTCTTTTCTGTCTCATTCTAGGGTAAATTCACTAAGATGGGAATTCTGTTGTAGGTAAGGTGTTGCTCATAGCATCTAATCAGATTCTATTAGGTGCTAAAATAAAATTAATTAATAAATTAAAAGTAGAATCTGATTGATTTGGTCTTCAATAAAACTTTCATCTTAGTAAATGTACCCCTCTGTCTCTATCTATGCGGGTGATTCTGGTCTGCTCGGTAAGCTGTGAAGCTCGTAAGACAAAAAGACCAGGGGTCCCTTGTATTTAGGGACCAACTCCGGGCTCCAACAGTTTCCAATTATTTTAGCTGTCGCACAATATGGATGCCTGAATAAATCTGCAAACAGCTATATTCAGAGGCATCACTGGTGGGGGCGCACTCACTTCCGCACCCTAACAAACAGCACTTCTTCCGCACCGTCCCTGCCTCTGCTTGCTCAGTCAGTGGTGTAGCTGTATGGTGGTTTGGGAGCGCTCACAGCACTGCTGGCGGGAAGCATAGTTTACATTGCAAATATTGCCCAGCTGCGCTCACTGGTTGGAAGCCGGGCAGCGAGCTCCAAATGGCTTACATAGTTTCATAGTTACATAGTAGATAAGGCTGAATAAAGATCTGCGTCCATCTAGTTCAACCTAGGTTTTTATAGTTAATCCCTTGGTGTATAGTATGTTCTGAAAAATGTAAAGAAAGTGTCACAAACCTGACTTGATTCACATTTATTTCCTGATGCTGGCCTGGTTCCTAGCTGCTGCTGTTGCAGCTGCTTTCCATTCCTCAGTGATCAACTCCAATGAAGCTTCCTGAGTTCTGCACCAGTCACATGTTCCAGGTACTCAAGGTATAATTCTTGGTTCTGGCTGCTGCTGCAGCTGCAGACAATTAGCAATCACCTGGAGGAATATAAGCCAGCTTCCCAGAGTCCTCCTTGCCTTGAACAACTGTTCATTCTGCTTCCTGAGTGGTTACCCCAGAGACAGAGAGTTCCAAGGCTCCTGGTTATCCAGTCTCCTGTGATCCCATCTCCAAGTGTCCTGCTGCTGCTACTTGCCTGGTTCCGGTCATCTCCAGGGACTCCTGCTATTCCATCCTGCGGTTGAGTGAGCAAGCTATTCCCTGCAGAGGATACCACTGGCACTGGCCAGCGATCTCCACTAGCTCCCAGGCTAGACCCCTTGGCTCCCAGGCCAAACTACCTTCAAAACCTATCAGTGACTTTCTTCCATCTCAGTCCTGATCTGCCGACAGGCACTGTCTACCTCAGTCGACACTCAGCTTCTGCCGTCTATTCCTGACTAACAACATCTGTGTCATCCCTGACGTCCATCAGTTGCAGCATCTGAGTATTGTCACGTTATCATCTATTGTCGACATTGTGTCAACTGTTTCCCAAAGGGCCTCCAGAGACTCTGTGCTTCCGTCATCTCCTGGTGACTAACAACATCCGTGTCATCTCCGACGTCCACCAGTTGCCGCATTCAAGCATTGTCACACCTACATCTGTTGTCGACATCCTGTGTCAACTGTTTTCCCAAGTGTCTCCAGAGGTTCTGTCACTCTCTCCAGGTTATCTACATCATGTACTGACGACGCCCAGGTCATCACCACTGGCTCCCAGGCCATCCCGCAGCTCCCAGGCTGCCAACTGTCATCACCGGCTTCCAGGCCGTCTCGCAGCTTCCAGGCTGCCTACTACAACTCCGGCTCCCAGGCCATCCCGCAGCTCCCAGGCTGCCAACTGTCATCTCCGGCTCCCAGGCCGTCTCGCAGCTTCCAGGCTGCCAACTACAACTCCAGCTCCCAGGCCATCCCGCAGCTCCCAGGCTGCCAACTGTCATCACCGGCTTCCAGGCCGTCTCGCAGCTTCCAGGCTGCCTACTACAACTCCGGCTCCCAGGCCATCCCGCAGCTCCCAGGCTGCCAACTGTCATCTCCGGCTCCCAGGCCGTCTCGCAGCTTCCAGGCTGCCAACTACAACTCCAGCTCCCAGGCCATCCCGTAGCTCCCAGGCTGCCAACTGTCATCTCTGGCTCCCAGGCTGTCTCACAGCTTCCAGGCTGTCAACTATCTTCCCCGGCTCTCAGGCCGTCTCCAAAGACATTTCCTCATTTCTCCAGTGTCCTCACTCCCAGCCCGCGTCCAGAGGACCAGGACAGGGGGCCGCGACCTGCTTGCCAGACGCAGCCAAGCCCATAGTTCCTTGCGGAACTCCCTGGTGAACACCGCTGGTAAGTTAGACTCCGCGCCCCTGCTTCTGGTCTCCGCCAACCCTCTGGTTCGCTCTGCTCGGTTTCCCAGTGTATGTCAGATATAAAGTCTCTTGCTCAAATCTACTCCCAGAGTTCCTCCTGTGTCAGCGAGGCTCCCAAGACTCCAGGCTTCCCAGTCTCATCTGAGAATCCATCCAGTTGCTATACCTGTGCCTCCAGTCGTCTCCCATCTGACTGTCGACATCCTACGTCGACAACTCCCGCAGCTTCCAGACTGTTCACTGTCAGTAGCCAACACTGAGTTACTGTGCCCTGCTTTCCCTGTGTAGGTCATACCAAACCTTCTATATCCTGCTACCCAGCGCCCTCCACTGGCCCACCACGGTCACAGCCGAGTACACAAGAACCCTCGGTGCTGACAGATTGTTCAAGGCTGATGTACTTGGCTCACGACCCAAGTGTGGGACCAGCGGCTCTTCCAGGTGTCTCCGGCTGTATGAAGATCCAAGAAGCCACTCAGCAAGGGATAATGAAGAGTCTCCAGGGAGTATCCACCCGATTGGATACTATACAGCAGTCGTTGGCACCTCTTGCGTCGACTGCCAAAAAATTTTTTGCGTCACCTATTGCCACTTCTAGTTTGGATGATCTCCAGCAATTTCTGGGTACTTCTAGTCCATATTCCAATTCAACACCGGTTGTTCCAGTATCCTGTCCCCGGTCCCCTATGGATTGTCCGCGGATTTCCCAGTCCCCTTGTCCAAGGGATTCTGAGCCTCTGAGCGTTCTTCATAGATTGTTGGAACAGCTACAAAGTCTTCTGTCCACTATAATTCTGCTAATACCAGAGATTCTTCAGAGTACACAAGTTACCGCAAGAAGTTCCGTGCGAACCACTGCTACGAAACAATCTCCTGTTACAAACTCTCTTAGAAATAATCTATTCTCTTCCATGCAGTGTGAAGACAAAGTCAGGAGGTCCTCGCATTCCAAATGCTCGGAAGCTGAACGTCAGCGTCGCAGACAGCTCCACCTATGCTTCTATTGTGGTAGTGCTAGTCACCTTATTAGAGACTGTAACCTCTGTACATCCAGGAGGGGTGACAAGTCCCAATACCGCACTGCTCTTTTGCATAATACTTCTGAAACATCTGCTCCCGCCATCTCTGCCTCAGTCACGCATATTCCTAGTTCCAAGTCTGAGAACCAGAAGAGGATGTACAAGTCTCGCGTCACTCAAAGGGTCTCCGATTCCTTAGTCCCAAATAAAACATCTGTGTCCGTAGCCTCGGATGAGGTACCTGATCCTGTAGCTTGTGCTGGGACATCTGTAGCTACAGTCCAAGGAAGTGTTTTGAAAATATCAGCCTCCAGCGAGGCATCTGATGCTCTGACCCCAGAAGAGGTTTCTGTTTCTCCAGTTCCAGAAATGGCACCCAAGCCATTTACTCCAGGTCAGCCTTCTTCCTGTGCTATTATGTCTACACCCTGTGTAGTCCAGGTCCAAGACGGACCATCTGTATACCCGGATTCTGTCCGTTCCGGGTCCAGCCCGGACTCCGCCTTTCCCAGTGTCGAACTTCAGTCTGATTCTCTTAGTAATGGTCTTCCCAATAACCTCCCGGCATTTCTAAAAACAGTTCAAAGAGAATTCCCTCCAAAACCAGCTCCTTTGGGACCTTTGAAAGGTTCCACCAGGGTCACCAAGAGCTTATCCACTACTGCACCATCACTTTCCGAACAAGATCAAGTTATATTGAATCAAGACATTTCTCAATTAAAAAATTGGAATGCCTCCACGGTATATCAGCAGTCTCAAATTTCTGGAGTGTCCAAACTTGAACAAGACCAGACACTACAAGATCCATATATTAACAGTCATCATATCTCCAGAAATAAAGATGTTTCTATACCCCATTCTCCTGACTTAAGGTTGGGTGTAGTTTCACTCTGTTCTTCGGCAGGTCCTTTTAGGAATTCTAGCCCCATGGATGTACCAGCTAACATCACTTCGGTCCCTAAAGAGAAGAATACTGATCATTCAGAGTCTGCAATCTGTATTGGGTTTTCTACTTTACATTATTCACATGACTCTCTAACTGATATCTCCAAGAGAAAGGATCATATATGTCCACTAGAATTGGACTCAGATTCCGATTATGACCCAGTTTATGATGAAACTCCCTATCCAGGAGGTTTTATTCTTCCCGACCATGTTTTTCTCCAGGACGATACTCCAATAAATTCAGTTTTTTTTGATGATGGATGGTCCACCTGTTCCGAAGATGAAGACTAAGAAGATATGTGAAAAACTCAGTTTGTGAGTTCTTTAGTTCTCCTGCCAAGTTCATTGGGGTGTCCGGAGTCCACCCTAAAAAGGGGGGGTACTGTCACAAACCTGACTTGATTCACATTTATTTCCTGATGCTGGCCTGGTTCCTAGCTGCTGCTGTTGCAGCTGCTTTCCATTCCTCAGTGATCAACTCCAATGAAGCTTCCTGAGTTCTGCACCAGTCACATGTTCCAGGTACTCAAGGTATAATTCTTGGTTCTGGCTGCTGCTGCAGCTGCAGACAATTAGCAATCACCTGGAGGAATATAAGCCAGCTTCCCAGAGTCCTCCTTGCCTTGAACAACTGTTCATTCTGCTTCCTGAGTGGTTACCCCAGAGACAGAGAGTTCCAAGGCTCCTGGTTATCCAGTCTCCTGTGATCCCATCTCCAAGTGTCCTGCTGCTGCTACTTGCCTGGTTCCGGTCATCTCCAGGGACTCCTGCTATTCCATCCTGCGGTTGAGTGAGCAAGCTATTCCCTGCAGAGGATACCACTGGCACTGGCCAGCGATCTCCACTAGCTCCCAGGCTAGACCCCTTGGCTCCCAGGCCAAACTACCTTCAAAACCTATCAGTGACTTTCTTCCATCTCAGTCCTGATCTGCCGACAGGCACTGTCTACCTCAGTCGACACTCAGCTTCTGCCGTCTATTCCTGACTAACAACATCTGTGTCATCCCTGACGTCCATCAGTTGCAGCATCTGAGTATTGTCACGTTATCATCTATTGTCGACATTGTGTCAACTGTTTCCCAAAGGGCCTCCAGAGACTCTGTGCTTCCGTCATCTCCTGGTGACTAACAACATCCGTGTCATCTCCGACGTCCACCAGTTGCCGCATTCAAGCATTGTCACACCTACATCTGTTGTCGACATCCTGTGTCAACTGTTTTCCCAAGTGTCTCCAGAGGTTCTGTCACTCTCTCCAGGTTATCTACATCATGTACTGACGACGCCCAGGTCATCACCACTGGCTCCCAGGCCATCCCGCAGCTCCCAGGCTGCCAACTGTCATCACCGGCTTCCAGGCCGTCTCGCAGCTTCCAGGCTGCCTACTACAACTCCGGCTCCCAGGCCATCCCGCAGCTCCCAGGCTGCCAACTGTCATCTCCGGCTCCCAGGCCGTCTCGCAGCTTCCAGGCTGCCAACTACAACTCCAGCTCCCAGGCCATCCCGCAGCTCCCAGGCTGCCAACTGTCATCACCGGCTTCCAGGCCGTCTCGCAGCTTCCAGGCTGCCTACTACAACTCCGGCTCCCAGGCCATCCCGCAGCTCCCAGGCTGCCAACTGTCATCTCCGGCTCCCAGGCCGTCTCGCAGCTTCCAGGCTGCCAACTACAACTCCAGCTCCCAGGCCATCCCGTAGCTCCCAGGCTGCCAACTGTCATCTCTGGCTCCCAGGCTGTCTCACAGCTTCCAGGCTGTCAACTATCTTCCCCGGCTCTCAGGCCGTCTCCAAAGACATTTCCTCATTTCTCCAGTGTCCTCACTCCCAGCCCGCGTCCAGAGGACCAGGACAGGGGGCCGCGACCTGCTTGCCAGACGCAGCCAAGCCCATAGTTCCTTGCGGAACTCCCTGGTGAACACCGCTGGTAAGTTAGACTCCGCGCCCCTGCTTCTGGTCTCCGCCAACCCTCTGGTTCGCTCTGCTCGGTTTCCCAGTGTATGTCAGATATAAAGTCTCTTGCTCAAATCTACTCCCAGAGTTCCTCCTGTGTCAGCGAGGCTCCCAAGACTCCAGGCTTCCCAGTCTCATCTGAGAATCCATCCAGTTGCTATACCTGTGCCTCCAGTCGTCTCCCATCTGACTGTCGACATCCTACGTCGACAACTCCCGCAGCTTCCAGACTGTTCACTGTCAGTAGCCAACACTGAGTTACTGTGCCCTGCTTTCCCTGTGTAGGTCATACCAAACCTTCTATATCCTGCTACCCAGCGCCCTCCACTGGCCCACCACGGTCACAGCCGAGTACACAAGAACCCTCGGTGCTGACAGAAAGATTTTGAATCTTATTTGTACCCATGGATGTTTTTGACCAATGAATGTTTATCCAACCTTATTTTAAATGTATTTATTGTCTCCGCCGACACCACTTCTCCCCGAAGAGATTTCCAAAGTTTGACTGCTCTGACCGTAATCTTCTAATCTAAACTTGTGCTCTTGTGTCCTCGATTCCTTTCTAGCAGTAAAAAGGGTGTTTGACAGTTCCTTATATTGGCCCCTGATATATTTGAACATGTTGAGCATGTCCCCCTTAAACGTCTATTCTCTAGTGTAAATAGTCCCAAATTGCTTAATCTCTCCTCGTAACTTAGATTCTCCATACCCCTAATTAGCTTTGTTGCTCTTCTCTGAATTTTTTTAAATTATATGATGTCCTTTTTATAGTGCGGGGCCCAGTACTGCACTCCATATTCAAGGTGTGGTCTAGCCAAAGCTTTGTATAGTGGCATAATTATTTTTGAGTCCCTAGTTTCCATGCCCCTTTTAATAAATGCCAGAATTTTGTTGGCCTTTTTTGCTGCTATGTGACATTGAGCACTACACCCCAGTTTGTCATGTATTTGGACTCCCAGATCCTTTTCCATTACTGAATTACCCAATGTCTCCCCGTTTAGTTTATAACTAGCACACTGTTATGTCTCCCAAGGTGCATAACCTTGCATTTATCCACATTGAACCTAATTTTCCACATTTTTCCACACGGTGGCATCTTCTGTTGAATTATGAAACTGTGCTTAATTTTGTATCGTCTGCATAGATGGAAACATTGCTGAGTAACTCCATCACAATATCGTTGATAAAAATGTTAAATAAAATGGGCCCTAGAACTGAACCCAGTGGCACTCCACTTAGTACTGGTGTCATATTTGATACAGCACTGTTTACAGTTACTCTTTGTTCTCTATTACACAGCCAGTTTCCAACCCATCTACAGATATTTGCACTAATCCCAGGTCCTCCATTTTATTTATCAACCTCTTGTGCGGTACTGTATCAAAAGCTTTAGCAAAATCTAGGAAGATCACATCTACAGCTTTTCCATTATCAAGGTTTTTGCTAACCTCCTCATAGAAACCTAGTAAATTTGTTTGGCTTGAACGATTTTTCACGATCACATGCTGGTTAGTACTGAGTAAACTATGAAGGTCTAAATATTCCTGGATACCATCCCTTAAAAATCCTTCAAATATTTTACCCACTATTGATGTTAAGCTAACAGGTCTGTAATTTACTGGGTTGTCCCTTTTTCGTTTTTTGAATATTGGCACTACCTCAGCTAATCTCCAGACTTTTGTACCTTACCTGATGATAGTGAATTTTTAAAAATGTAAAATAGAGGGTTAGCTAGTTCCTCCCTTAATTCCATTGGTGATTTGTTTGTTTCGATTTTGCTGAGCCTTAATATTATCTCCTCGGTCGAAAATTCAATATTGAGATCTGACTTGTTCGTCCCACTGCCTGCTCTCCCCTAATAAAAGGAAAAAAGATTATAAACTCTACCACCTAAGTGGCTGAGTCTATGTAGGGAAATTGCCGAGCTGCTCACACCTGGGGGTGGTAAGGCCCCTATATAATTATATCTAGAACAAAAGAAGAAATAAGAATGGTGGAGCGCTAATTGCTAAATAAAATTATAAAAAGTTGACCAATTGGGTATTACAATTTATTATACTATATCATGAAAAATATATAAAAGACACAAATAAAACACAATTTTGAATAAAATTCAGTATGACAATATACATACGCTCACCCTCTACTGGACTCTGTGGATTACAATTTACTTCTTCCCATCTTGGACCAGCTCGCCTGTATTCAAGCAATTACTGGACATTGCCAACAAAGGGACACCACCACCTGATAATTTTGCGAGGCCCTCCATTCCGTGAGACGTGTAACATCTTTCCTCACGAGGGAAGAACATCACCATTGGCTCCAAGTCAGGTTTATGGACACCCACCATTCCAGTTCACTCATTCAATAAAGAGAAGAGCATCACCAGGAACAAGTGAGACTTATCCACATTTCCATTTCCCATACAGGTCCCATGTAGGGGTGAATATTGTCATACTGAATTTTATTCAAAATTGTGTTTTATCTGTGTCTTTTATATATTTTTCATAATATAGTATAATAAATTGTAATACCCAATTGGTCAACTTTTTAAAATTTTATTTAACAATTAGCGCTCCACCATTCTTCTTTCTCCCCTAGTAAACACTCATGAGATTAAGACCCATTAAGTAGTTCTGCTTTTCCCTTATCCTCCGTAATACTCTTACCATTGATGTCGGTTAATGGGCCTATGTTCTCTTTAATTATTCGCTTACTATTTATGTACTGTACTTGAAAAACTTAAAAACTTGAAAAACTTTTTGGGGTTGGTTTTGCTTTCAGTGGCTATGCGCTCTTCATTTTCCATTTTAGCTACTTTAATTACCCATTTTCAAGTTTTGTTTGATTCTTTGTACTTGTTGAACGCCTCCTCATTTACATTATTTTTATAGAATTTAAACGCTCTTGTTTTATTGTTGATTGCTGTCCATACTTTTTTGTCCCACCATGATGGCTTTTTTTGTTGAATTTACCCTTATTTACTCTTGGTATGTATTTAATAGTTAATGATTTGAGCACATTTTTCAGTGAATCCCACATTTCCTCTCCATTTTTCCCCTCCAATACCTCTTCCAATACCTCTTCCCACACAATTTCTTTTAGGGCTTCTTTGAATAATTCGAAGTTACGAGCCGGTGCCATATTTGAAATGGCCGCTGGAGTCACTCAACAAAGATTGGGAGAGGCGTGACCTGTGCTCTACTCCCCTCACAGAGGCAGCAGCAGCCACAGCAGCAGAATAAGCCATGGGCGCTGAGTATTGTGTGTGTGTGTGTGTGTGTGGGGGGGGGGGGGGGCATTACATATATGGCACAACAGGGGAGCATTATGTATATATGTATATGGCACTACAGGGGAACATAATGAACAGTTTCTGCGCCTGATGAAGACGTGGGCACTTCCACGTTGAAACGCGTTGAGCTTGTGAGCCTGTCTGAGCCTGCTTTTAAATTGAGCTCTTACTTTTCATTTGGACACTAAATCTGCACATCAAGGATACAATTCCATTCAATTCCGGACCAGTTAACAAGGAGGACATTCAGGTATGGTTTATTCCTACTCGGCAAGGGACGGCTTCCACTAATTCCCATCTTGTGGACCCCTTGCATAAAAACACCACCGAGTTTGCTTGAATGCGGACACAAAATGTGCCTGGACTCCACCCCCCAGCTGGGTATTAGACCGGACTCTTATGTGGCCCTTTCTCCACCTTTAAACATCCTTGTGCAGGTGCAGTATATCAGCAGTTATTTGTTTATGAGCTTAAGGCTCATTTTATTAAGTATGCATGCTATTACATTTTTAATTTTATTGCTTATTAATAAATTCTTGTTATACCTAGCCGTGTTATTGTTTTATACATCAGTATAACATCAGCGCTGTTCTACTTTCTTTTTCTTTGTATTACATATATAATTGGGGAGCTACACATCCCCATCTGAACAGCTGCTAATTGATTGCGCCAAGGTCCATTTTTCCTCATTTTTCTATTTATAATGTATATGGCACTATGGGGCATTGATTATATGGCCTGATTGGGGGGGGGGGGGGTATGTATATGGTAGGACAGGGGGGTCTTGTATATGAAATGAAGGGTGCTATTAGGTATATGACCCAATGGTGCGCATTATGTATATGGCACTATGGGGGGAGGGGGGGGGGCAATATGTATATGACATTAGTGGGGGCATTATGCATTATGCATATAGCACTACTGGAGGCATTATGTATAAGGACACTTGGTGGCATTATGGATATTGAACTACTGCAGAGGGGTATCATGGCAGAAGATGCAGACAGCAATTTAAAAGTAATTAGAAGCCATACTGAGGGCCATGGTTTGTAAAGGCCATTATTATTGTGTAGGACATAAAATGGTGTCAGGGCATAACTGTGTATGGCACAATGCATAATGGGCATTATAGTGTGTGGCATTTATTGTAAGGAGCATTAAGGTGTGGAGATGAAATTTAATTATTTCCACATGCTGAGCTATGTTGAGCTGGGTGAGAGCTGAGATGGGAAGAGCCATGATACCAATATGAACGATGCTCAGTCTCTCTGTCTGTCTAAAAAAAAAAAACTTCTCACATAATTGATTTATAAGAAATGATGGAGTCAGATGTCAATATTCATTTTTTTCTCAACTTACCAACGGTGTTTGGCACATTGTGTAAGGGGCATTAAGGTGTGTGGCATATATTTATTTACAAGCACTACTACTGTGGGCATTATGTTTGTCACTACTACTGTGGGCGTTATGTTTGTCACTACTACTGTGGGCGTTACTTGTAAGGGACACTACTGTGGGTGTTGTGTATAAGGGGCACAATGTGTCATAACAGAAATAAGGTATATAATGTGAATCATGGGCACTGTGTGCAGTGTAATGTGAATAAGATTGTGCTACTGTGTGGCATAATTTGAATTGGGGATAATGTTGGTGGCCATGCCCTACCTTGTTAGACCACACCCCTTTGGCATGCACTGTACCTTGATTATGTATGGAGTGAGGACACAAATTGTCATTTGCAGGGGCGCTGAACAACCTAGCACTAACCATAGAGGGTTTCTCTATGGACTGATATGGAAAGAGGTCCATGGGGTGGTGAAACCATGAGATACAACACCGGGTGACACCAACCGTCTGCGTAAAGCCCTCTTCTTATGCGTCATAAAAATGATGTCAAATGAATAATAAAAAAAAATATTGCATCTCGCTGCCTATTGATCCTTAAAGTGTTGACCATGGATGATAAATCCATAACACACACTCCCCCCCCCCCCCCCAACAAACCCTCATTTTTTTCAGGATCCCATATCACCTCTTTAGAAAGGTTACATCTATAAACCTTAATCTTGTTCTACTCTAAGGGGTGAATTTATTAAGGTGGGAGTTCTATTGAAGATGGGATGTTGCCCATACCAACCAATAGGATTCTACTTCTACTTCCTATTTATTTATTTATTACCTTCTATAAAATAATAGATATCTGCTTGGTTGCTATGGGCAACACCCCATCTTCAACAGAAATCCCACCTTAGTAAATGTATCCCCACATAGCAGTACTGAAATACCATGCCCGATTGCTTCACTGCTATTAATTGTGGAAGACTGTTAATAACTGATAACGGCAAATGCAAATAAAAAGTCAAATGAGACACTTAATGGTGTCAGCTTGAAAGTCCTTATAAATACATTAGCACAACCTGCATTTGCAAAGGACATGGTGTGAGGGGATATGCTACATACGTGTTTGTTAGCCTTGACATTATGTTATGGCAATCCACTTCATTCCCTCCTACTCTCTACACAGGAAACTGCAGGAGCGTATTTTACTTCCTGTCTCCGCTCGTTACTTTCTCCCACTCCATGTTCAGGAAAATGCAGAAACAATGGAAGTCTGCATGTTCTTGTACATTATTTCCTCCCACTTCCCAATACAAGACACTGCGGGGAACGGGACTGAGTGTTTAAAATCCTGGGTGCCTGGAATGTTTGTCATTGTACATAATCAGTCTTATTGACTGTGATAAAAATTACATTTCCAGTAAATAAGCTTCTAACACATGAAAAAAGAACTCATGCTTTGAATTTGAAATAAACATTTAAATGTTTTTGTAGAGATGGTGGTTGGCTAAATGAATGAATCAAAATGCTGCACGTGTTTAAATATACTAAAACTCTCTCACGAGGCATTTGGGGTTTATCAAAGTGCTAAATGCTTTTTTATTTGAAGCGAATTTAAACTTTTGTAAAAAAAAAATAGACAATTCTAGGAATTTTTTTTAATCATTATTAAAAAAATAAGTCAATTTTTTTTTATAAATTCCCTAATAGTTGACTCCTGGTACCCTATTTGTATTCAACATTAACATATAAAATTCCACAATAGCAAATAATAAAATACATTTGAGTTGGCATTAAAAGGTCATTTTTTTCTTGACAAATAATAATTAGTGTATAATAATTAAAGTGTATGGTGGAGCATCAACGGGTGGTCTAGAATAAAAAGACATGCACTCAAAAACCAAATGCAAAAACTTTGGCCCTTATTCTGATTGATGCGGACTTTACCGCGTTCTTACGGATAGCGTCTTTACGGCGTCTGCGCATGCGTGGAGAACGCTACGCGCATGTGCCACGCCTTGACTCGGTACCAGTTCGGACAAAGCCCGTCCAAAACTGGTCCCCGCAATCAGTCGGGAAATAGGGGCGTATTGTGGGCGTCATGCGGAATGACACATGGGCGTAGTTTCAAAGTGGGCAAAACGGGGCGGAAACATGGGCGGACACGGGGGAGTACACTTATGTTGGGGGGCGTACATTCGGAAACCACTCCGAATGCACGCGAGCAAAAAGGGCTGAAATGTGCGGTGTCCACAAGTGTACTATTGCTTTGCGGACACCACTCGTTCATGCGGTAGGCGAACGTACGCCTAATGACTACAACCATTAACACCTGAACCCAATACAATCTACTCCTTTACTCATTACTCACTAATAGGACGCTTGTCAGTGCTTTAATTGAAACCATTGCTGCTTCAAGGAAACCTTGGCTCCCGGTCGGATGCGGTATTCCCGAGCATACTCTGTAATACTCTGTAATACCGTGCCGAATCGGAGTGTTTCTCCCGCACACGCATGGTTTGTATGTCGTCCGTAAACACGCCCTGTTCTTAAAGAGTGAGTCCGTCCGAATGCGGAGGACACGTGGGCGTTTCTACGGACGATGGCCGCACGCGGCAAAACACCGTGGCGTGCGGACCGCTCCGTAAGAATGCGGGAATTTCCGCACAGATCAGAATAAGGGCCTTTATGTGGTGCTGCCAACCAACAGTAGGGTATTATTGGCAACAGATAAAACTATTACGAGAGCTCACTCAACACTTTGGAACAGCAAATCTGACATTTTTTTTATCACCATAGAAAACATGCAAACAACCACTCAAAGCAAAACAACCGGGAGGTAGGGTAACAAAGAGGCACAGAAAAAGCTGAGCAATTAACAGCTGTCATCCACCAGCCCAAAAGTTCAAAACATTAAAGCAGTGGTTCTCTTACTCGGTCCTCAGGACCCCACAGAGTTCACATTTTCCAGGTCACCCGACATGTGCATTTATTACTCACTGACACGTTTAAAAGATCCACAGGTGGAGCTAATTATTTCACTTGATTCTGTGAGAAGATCTGCAAAACATGTACTGTGTGGGGTCCTGAGGACAGAATTTGAGAACCTGTGCATTAAAGGCCTATAACATACTGTATGCGCTCAGACAAGCTCTGGGTTTAAACACCCTGTGGGGAGTATTCAATGATTTTTTTTCTCCATGTGCAGCGAATCCTGTTTAGGATTTGCTGCACATTCGCAGGGTTCCGGAGGACTGCAGCATTCGCTTCCAGCCCTCCCTGTCACCCTATACAGGGACGGCAAATTTTAACCCCTGCGCCGAATGCCGCAGGGTGCCAGGGGACGGTGACAGGCAGGGAGATGTAAGCCTCCCTGCCCCAGAATTTTTAGTGGGGGATAAGGATGGCTTAAGGGGTCACAGGCAGCAGAAGCTGCCCCCCCAGCTAGTTGGCAGGGGACAGGGGTAGGGAGCCACTCCAATGGTCCCGCTCATAAGAAGCCGGGACCAGTGTGCAGTGAATATATGAATATCTAATGAGCGGCTCCCGGCTGCTGGCGATTGTGTAAAAAAAAAAAAAAATTGAAAATAAAAATTAAATATATATTAATGTGCTGCAAGCACATGAATAAAAATAGCATGCCAGTTCACCTTAAAAAGATGTCGAATGCAAAACAGTGAATCATGGCAAAAATCAGGGAGAAAGCAATTCGCCATCCTAGCATTGAATACACTCTCGGCAAATCCCAGTGAAAACCCCATTGAAATACACCAGCGAATTGCAGCGAGCATTAAACGGAGAACTGGCCGGCATTCACTGTTTGCTTTCGGCGAACAGTGAACATTGAATAGGGTGAATCACATTTTCAGTGAAAAAGATTCACTGCAAGGAGTGAAAACAGCCCGATTCGCTAAAAAAAATTGGTGAATCGGGAGCATTGAATACTGGCCTTTGACTTAAGTACAGCCAACCATTAGCATAACATACTGTACACAACACCTGCTACACCTGCATCATAGTCATCCCCTTGCATAGTATGAACCAATTCCTGCTTTATCTTTTCCAAAATAAAACCCCCCTTTTTTTTAATGAAGACACATGAACATAGTATATGTTTTCTAAAATGTGATTTACACCATATTTGCCAGGTCACGTGGAATGACCAGGAGACTACTGAATTTTGATAAGTATTCTCACATGCCTGGGACTGTAGACCAGCCTGCTGTACATTGCGTACTGCATATAGCTTATTATTATGAAGTGGGCATCCTGGGGGCATACTGCATCACATGTCATAATTATACCCCTCCCCCAGGTGCTGCAAATCACAGCATTGCTCAGCAATTTGCAGGGCCACGTTTCCTGCTTCTCCCACTTCTAGCTCCCCTCTAGAGGGGAGATTTGATAGGTAGGCAGCTATGTTTTATGCAGTATTGCTCCTTGTGGCATTGCTGTACCACTCCTTAACAGCCAAATCATTCCTGAAAGCTTCCAAATCTAACCTTTATTTCACACGGAAAGTTTTGTTTTCTTGATTATACAATGGCAATTGTCTATTTTTCTTTATCACGCATAGTTTTACAATCTACAGTATTTAAAGTATAAACTGGTTAATTTTAGAAACCATTTCTATCTTCAGCAATGCCGGCTGAATTAAAATATCTGCAAGGCAAATACTTTAAATTGAAAATCTAGTGTTGTAGAGGTGGGAAGAGTCATTAAAACGTATGCAGTACGTCTATTTCATTTACTGAACCTCTTGAATTCAGGGTTCTAATCTTGATTCATGAAAAGCTTTTCAGTATGTTCGCACTGTCCGATCATACATAGTCAGGTCTCATTAGTATTCATTTTCCACTAATGTGCAACAGGCGGATTTAATTGTAGCAGACATTTCTCATGGCCCTGTGTTAACATAGTTAAACTAATAGAGGAAGCTCACCACTCAATTAAAGGATTGGACACACAATTTAGCAGAGGACGGACTCCTCTATCTTTAGAAAATATTATGTCCCTCGAAAAAAAATGAGACCTGCAGAATCTCTTCAAATTCAAGACAAGAGACTCGTCAGAGCAATGTACATCATGCGCATTTCCCATACGTGGAAACAATGAACGTGAGCATACTGTACTGTACCAAACCTTTTATTTCTGAGTATTACAGGCAGAGTATCCCTTATCCAAAATGCTCAGGATCAGAAGAATTTTGTAATATTTTTTATATATGAATTCGGTATATTGAGGTATCTTGTATTTATATTATATAAGCACATTCAAACACAAGAAATACACACAAATATATTTTATTTGTGCATGAAACAAGGTTTTCAAAATAAAACAAAGTTTATATACTGTATTATCTCAGGTACTGAATTTGAATGCCAAGCAATCATGTCCTTGCACATATTTAGTGCCAGTTACATGTTATTTTCCTAATAGCGCCAGTTACAGATGTACCCAGTAGGTTTTTAGCAAAAAATAAATAAATAAAAGTACATTTTGTACAGGTTTTCGGAATAATTTAGATTACGGATATTTGGATAAGGGATACTCAACCTGTATTTGAAAACTTCCTTTATTTACTAAAGCTTCCGGAAATTAAAATGTGATGTTTTCCATTGCAACCAATCCGATTCTCTCCACCATTTCTCTATTGCTTTCTAGAGAGTGATAGAACTGCATTGGTTGCTATGGGAAACATTAGCTCTTTAGATAATGTAACCCCTTACTATCATCAACCACTGTTAGGGTCATTTATGTAACCTTTGCACATATGTTCATATTAGCTATGCTCATCAGGAGGGACAGTGCATGTTATTATACTACAGGCCATGTACAGTAACGGAATGCTCATGTTTTGGCAAGCTACTTGCTCTCTAAGTGCCACTGTAGCACCTCTGGAGCTACCTCTGTGTTGATGATGATTGAATTGTCGCTATTATCCAATGCTATGAGCATTGATGCTGGTATCACCTTGGTTACTACTGGGACATGCAAGAGGTGAGCAGCCACGACCCCCATATAATATGTGACTATGTGGCGAGGTATTCACAATGGTATAACAATAAACCAGGTGCCCAAAGAACTCTTGGATGCACTGGGTATAACTTTTTTTGTCTTAATGAGGGGGAGTTTGCTTCGGCGTGTGGTGGCGGGGGGAGGGGGGGGACATATTACTATTCATATAGTATGTGCAAAAGTGATACATGGATTTGTATTAATGTATATTCCTAACAATACTCAAATTATCATATACTGCAGGTATTAGAGGACAAGTCGGGTCTGTATTGCTAATTCTTAGTACCATTACATTTTTATTTTTATCTAAATCTAATAGGAATGTGGAAAGCAAACACCTGAAATTATCCATAAATGTCAACAACATACTTAAAAAATAAAAATCTGTAAATCTTTTAACATGATGAACAGAGACAAGAGGTCTCTCATGTCCTTCCTCATCAAACACTGGGCTATGGAGTTAATTACCATACACTGTGGTGTGAGTAGAGGGTTCATTGCAAGAAAGGTTCTTGACCATGGTAACTAATGAGATCCTGTTGATAATGCTAACAGTGATAATAATGAAGTGAAGTGGTCACACCGTAAAGGCTAAATCACAGAGATCGGCTACAGTATATGGTAAACCTGTTTGTTTCAGACCATTTCTAGTAAACAATAAATCATACTATGAGCATACAGTATATTTTTGTATGTATTTCCTAAAAAAAGCTGGTGTTTATTTATACAATTATTTTACTGCCCAAGAAGCTGCAGGATTGTTTTGGTAGGAAGAAATGTGCTGCATGCACAATGTAATCTGATTCTCTCCCAGAATTTATTTACTCTATGAAATAAATCAGCGTTACCCTACGTCTTCCTACTAAATTCGGCCCTTGGTTATGTAACTTCTATCTATATATAACCCAAGCCTTGTCATCTCATATTGCCGAACTGCAGCATGAAAAGCCTTTTTATACAAACTTCCACTGATTTGTTTCTAGGTAGAGTAGATTGGAATTGCTGGCTTTAAAATCAGTCTATTATCAAACACTTATTTATTTGCCTGATTGTGCTTAAGGCTGGTGCTGCAAAACCTAAGCTTCCATTTGTTTTCCCTTTTGCTGAGTCTGAGATATTATTACAGTCAGTGTTGCTGAAATATTTCCGAACCCGTTACAGTTTTCTGAATATCTGCAAAGAGTGACTTGAAGGAGGGTATTCAATTTGGGATTCCGACTATTGGCACTTCCAACAGTCGGAATCCCAGGCTGTTTTTGTTTCTCTTTGCATAAACTCGACAGTCGGAATTGAAGTGTCGGAAAGTCCAAGGATTGGCGAAAAATGTCCGTGAATTCGACAATCTACAGCCATTTCCGATTAAACGGATCTGTCTTGTTTTAAAGTCGGATCTGTTTTCTGAGAAACTGCCTTCGATGCTGTCGGGAACTGCATCATGAAATAGACGGGGGGCCTTTCCGCCGGCAGATATAGAGGCCAGGAATGAATAGTGTGTTCAGATATTATTATTGTCATTATTATTATTAGGGAGATGGGTTATAACAGACATACACAAAGGGTAAATAGCCCTGCTCACAAGTTTACAATCTATATAGAAATAGGTATTGATACAAAAGGATAGGTGTCATCTATTGCATAATGTTCCTGCCATGTTGTGAATGTTCTTAATGAACTGTATTATATGGTCACAGAGCAATAGTGGCTTGGGTTTAGGAGGATGTGAAAGTGAATAAAGATAGTCTAATCAAGGTTATATGCAGCAGCGACTCCTACCTGGATGTAGGAGGGGGGCTGCTGCTAGCCATGCTGGGTGTCTCGCCATCACCAGTCCTGGTGCCTGTACAATGCAGTGATGGTCCTGGTGCCTGTACAATGCAGTTAACGGTCCTGGCACCTGTACAATGCAGTTGACAGGGGCCTGGCGCATGCACAGTATTGCTAATGGTACTGTTTGTATGTATGTATATATGTATGCATGTATAGGAGCAAAGGACAATAAACCATTTACTCCCAAAGGCAGGTAAACAGACAATGGTCGTTCAGACAAATTGGTTAAAGCCGTTTGATCTAACAGATTTATCTGAACAATCGTTTTTGTCTGATTTCCATGGTTTGGGAGCAAATGGTTGCCTCTCGTTTTCTCCCACGCATTACCAGATTTTTGTTGCCACCAGACAGTCCGGACAAATAAATCTTTAGGTGTGTACCCAGCTTAAGCTCCAAATTTGTGCCAGTACTTCATCTATTTTCCTTTTATCCGCAAAGCAGAATCTCTAAACGCTGCACTAAAACCTCTGAAGCATTTAATTCACCAGTGGGCTACACTTGTGCCTGATATACAGGTATTTCATAGAAAATAATGTTCTGCTGTATGTACACCTAATACACAGCCATACCAGGGCCTAACAATCTAGTCTTAATCATTGTTAGCTGCTTGTTTCCCCCGTATTTGAAGATCAAACATCTCAAGAGAGCAAGAGCAAAATGATGTAATGTATCATGCTTGTATCTGGTCTATCACTCATCTGTCTTGTATTCTAGCTTTAATATTGTGTTAACATCGCTGTCCAATGTACTCACTTGTACAGCAAGTACTACTTTCTTCCTTGAAGCATGCATGCTGCATATAAAGATGTTGCAGTTCCATTGAGCAAGGGTATAATATCTGGCCTATATAAGTAAACTAAAAACATTTAGCCTCTGTTTTAAATAAAGTGTATGGGGGGGGGGGGGGGTGTACACACCATCAATCTGGATCCAATTCCGACCGATTGGATGCAGATTGTATGTAGATTGGGCATGTTTTTGCATGTTTAGATCCAATTCCGATCCGATTCCAATCCTATGCGGGTCCCCACTGTCGTTTGGTTGTTTTACAGATCCTACCTGCTGCAGGTAGGATCTGTAAAAGATCCATTCAACTGAATACATACTCAGATCGAATTGGGATCAGATTGGATGCAGATCGTTAGCAGATTGTTAGCAGATCGTGTGCTCCAACAGATCGTACGACCATCACACAATCTGCTAACGATCTACTAACAATCAGGATCGTTCTGGTGTGTACGGGGCCTATGCAGGGCCGGCGCCACCACTAGGCAGCCTTAGGCATTTGCCTGGGGCGCTGGCCACTGGAGGGCGGCACTTTGGAGCAGCTACCCCCCCTCATTGTGGAGCCTGGTAAGCAGCAGGAGCAGGTCGGCAGCATGTCAGCGGTGGGGCTGCCACACCCCCTTCCCCTGTGGAGCAGTCAGGTGAGTGGTGCCGCAAACCCTTCTCCCTTCCTCCCCTGCAGCAGATCGGAGGCGGTACAGCCGGACACCCCCCACTTCCCGCCGCCCTGCTGCCGCCCGTCTGTGTAGCGATACAACCGGAACCCCCCGCCTGTGTAGCGATAGAGCCGGACATCCCCCCCGCCTCCTGTGTAGCGATACGGCCAGACATCCCCCCCTCGCCGCCTGTGTAGTGTTATGGCCGGACACCCCCCCCGTGCTGCATCCCCACCGCGCAACCCCCCGGAAGGAATGGAGCAGCAGGCGGGGCGCACCCCCCCACCCCCGCCTTGGGTGCCTTACACTGGCACTGGGCCTATGTCTCACACAGGTGTCCGGTAAACACATGATATGCTATACACTGGGCAGCGGGGTCTCCAAACCGCCCCCCCCCCCCCAAGTGTGATTATCCCCAAAAAAGCAACAGTCCTGCAAAAATCAGGACAGTTGGGCGGTATGGATAACCCTTGAACCGCCCGCCAGCTTTCCAGGAGGCAGAATCTCATATGATACTGGAAACCTCCTAAACACCATCCAGGAATGTCCACCTTTGTGTGTACGCTTAGCTGGCCGGCCCACTCACTTCATTCGCAAATGTGGGCATGAAAGAAAGTTGCTGATCTTTATTGTGGCTCTGAATAATGCCCTGACTCTTTATTGAGTTGTTAGGGTCCTTTTTCTCCTAGAAATCTCTCTGCACATTCATTATGTGCCTCACCTGCAGTGCAGCTTTGTTTTACCAAGGTGCACATATTAGTCTACAACATACATGCCCACCCTCCCAGATCTTCGCAGAGGCTGCTGAATCTTGGGTGGTGCTGCCAGATGCCTGGATTAGCATGTGAGTCCCATGGAGGCCTCTTGCGTGCCAGCCTTGGACCAATGATGCGATTAGCACTGAATTGTGACATCGTAACCCTGCCTCCCCCCCACCGGGTATTGCAGTACTCTATCATGCTTCCCATGCTACTTGCCTGCGCCATGCCCCGCAACATCACTCCCAGCACAAAGGTCGGAAACTATCTGCTTAAGGAAAATCCTACGTATTTATATATCTTTTAGTAAATGCAACAACGTTTCACACAGACAAGAATTAATTTGTATAGGCCACTATATGTATGAGAAGCAGAAATACCCCAATTAATCTACTATAATAATGGCATTTACACTTCAATACTATATAAACACTGCAGTCTGAAATAAGGAGCCATATTGCCAATTTATTACAAACCTTCCAAACTTATTAGGGCTCATGAGTAGGACATGTATACAGTGACTGCTGTAAGTAAGGCTTGGAGACTGCAGGCAACATCTATGTCACTGATGATAGTTACAGTAAAATCAAAGAGGCCCAGTTTTCGCTGCAGGGTAAGAGCTGCATTACAGACTATGTGTCTGAACAGCAAGTTCACACGCTGCAAAAGAACAATTAAATAATTATGGGGTTCGGCTTGCTATAAATTGTCCAAACATTTTTTTATCAGGTAATAATCTACTTACAAATAGACCTAGCCTAAATTCACCATGCGTCCATGCCAAGCACCTTCCACACACACATGTCAGTCTTAAGGTGCATACACACTGTACAATTTTTTTGACCAATTTGGTTGAAAGCCATTTCCATTGAACCCAGTGTCCTGGACGAAAGATGTTGACAAAAGATATTGTCAACAAACAAACGATGAATGATGATGCGCATACCCGCCAGTTGTTCATCAAGATTGTTCGTTAACTGTGCATGCAGCTCAATTTGAATATCTTTCAAAAAGAGCCTATAAACTGTAGCTAGATCTTTCTTCTTTCGTCTGTCGTCAATATCTTTAGTCAACATCTTTAGTCCAGGACACTGTGTTCAATGGAAATGTCTTTCAACCAAATTGGTCAAAAAAATTGTACAGTGTGTATGCACCCTTACTCTCAATTCCATGTGACAAAACAACTTTAGGAAACTGCGCTGACTCATTTGATATGCAATACTTGCATGTCATGTGTACAACTGAGTCCCTCATTCTGGCTGACACGCCGCATGCACCGTGAATGTCCCCGCACACATGCAAATGGATGTTTTGCATAAAGGTCCATTCGCAGATTGCGTGCGGGTAAGAAATCATTTGATGGTTGCTGACCATCGAATTATTTCTACAGCGCTCGCAGATCTAAGACACTCTTTGGTGTCTTGTCTCAAAAACAGGGAATGTGGGTATGGGAGGAGGTCGGTCGCACTGGATCTGTACACTCATTTCTAAGATGTGATATTAGCGGACCCTCAGTGTGGTTGTAGTGGGTGTTTCCACTCTAACAGTTTCAGGAGGGTGTGCTACCACTGGACATAGAGGAGAGCATTATTCAAAAAGAGAGGAGAGAAATGTCTCTGTGCGGTGCACCTCAAAATACAGATTTTATTAATATATAACCTTTATTTCATTTTCATAAAAAGACAAAGAGGCGAAATATTGACAAACAGGTGAAAAACATATAACACAGACAGTGTAATAAAAAAGGATAAAAGGTTTATCCTTGCTCAGTGTGGCCCAGTTCCCCTAGTATCCCCTATGGATGTAAATATTAGGTGCTGCTGTGGCACTGCTGACAGGCAAATGAAAACTTTAAATATCTGAGTGCTCAACACTTCATTCAATGTCTGTCAGCTATTGATATGTGTCCAGATAGCTAGCCTGCTACTGTCCTAAATGATAGAAGTTAGCAAAGCCCAAATTTTAAAACAATGCTGCTCGAATCCCACCGGGTATGTGAAGAACCGGGATGTGATCGTAATGTCACTCCTTAACCCTGCTGGGGGGAGAGCAGCACAAATCAACGAGTGAATGGCAAGGTTTAATGTGCATATGTCAGGTTAATGCTTTAGTACTGCCGTTGCCAGTCTTTATTCATGTACATATGGGGCTAGGCGCCTTCCCGGCGGGTGAGAACTGACGAGAACTGCCACTTCTTCGCTAGTCTCCCACAGCTGCAGGGAGGCGAGTGTGGAGGTAGCGGCTGTGTAACACAGAGCTGTACGGGTGGCGGCGTATGAATAGCAGCGCCGTCTGTCTCCCGTCTGCTCTGTAGTTAGGAGGCAGCGGTGCAGACGTCACACAACGCGGCTTCAGACGGGTGTGCGATCCCAGTGAAGACTGGCGTACGCTCGTCCTAACAATTTACAGCTCAACACAAATCAAATAAATAGCATTGTATACATGGGGAGGGGAAAAGGGAGTCAAACACACTGAGTTTTTAGGTCAGTGTACACTTCGCAAAACGGAGCTTCATCAGGACCAGCCTGGCAAGCCTCCGGAAGCTTCTTATATACCTGCTGTCTAATGGTTACTCAGAACAGGTGTGTGCAGGTAGGTGTGTCCGGATACCTGTTCACTGTCACTCACCCTCTGTGTGTGGGCGTGGTAAGTCGGACTTAATGCAATTTCTGACTATATGCTGTATATTCTGTGTCCCCATATATACTCTGTCAGGGTGGGAATGCCGCATTTCAACATTCTCTAGAGACATATTCATATGACCATGTTTGAATATGTATACTAAGGAGAGAGGAAGAAGAGAGAGAGGAAAGAGAAAAAAAGAAAAGATAAAAAGATAAAAAGAAAAGAACACGTAATCGAGACATGGTTTGTATGGGTGTCTAATTTGACATCATGTCACGTGACCGCACTGGAGATTATGGGACTGATATTGTTTATATGTTTATTAAAGAGCATGATAACATAAATGTTGTTTGTTTCATAAAGTGTCCTGATATACACGTGTGTGTACTGTAAGTCCTGTAGTGTGGTAGAACTCTTAATAGGTCTCCGACGCGTCCCATCCCTATTTTGTACAGTGTCAGTTTATCTGAGTTAGACATGCCGTCTATTATGATGGTCCCCAACAAAGAGATGGCATGTGTGCCCATCTATTAGTGCTTTTGCGATAACTTCATAATCGTGGCATAGATAAAGTATCTGGAAGGACCGCCAGTTATACGGTGGTGATCGGATGATGCTAAAAGTGGACAGACTGATATAGGTTCCAATAAAAGGTGAAAAAACGTACATAACACATAAGTGAAAATGCAAAATAGAATACAACATAGGTGAGGAACACATGTGTGCATCAGATAAGTGCTCATATGTTTTATTGGATATTAAGACCAAAATGGGGGGGTATTCCCCGTACTCAAGTGCACATAATAAATAATCTGTGACTCCAGAGATAACCTATCCTGGAGAATTAAAGGTGCAGAAAGAAATAATGCCTAGATAAAAATAGAGTCTCGTATTGGCTGTGACTGCATACTTGTGAAGTGCCATGTATTCTGTGAAATTCTATCTCAAGGATATGACAGTTATCAATCGAGTTTGATCTCATGTGGACACTGTCTGAAGGTATGAAAACAACACTAAGAATGTGCCAGGATTCATGGTCATGGATCTTGCCCTGTAGGGGTGGGTCATACACGTGTCACCTCCGAGCTCTCAGGATGAGAGAAGGAGAGAAGGACCAGAAGGAGGGGCAAAGAGAGGGGGGTGTAAGAGGAGGGGGTAAGAAAGAAGAGGGGAGAGAGGAGACCAGTTTTATTGGGAAAATCGACGAGGGGATTTCACAGGAGAGCTGACAGACATTGAATAAAGTGTTGAGCACTCAGATATTTAAAGTTTTCATTTGCCTGTCAGCAGTGCCACAGCAGCACCTAATATTTACATCCATAGGGGATACTAGGGGAACTGGGCCACACTGAGCAAGGATAAACCTTTTATCCTTTTTTATTACACTGTCTGTGTTATATGTTTTTTACCTGTTTGTCAATATTTCGCCTCTCTGGTGTCTTGGATCGGAGGGATCCCTGTACAGGAAGAGGGCTGGTATCTGACATCCGCTTATGTCAGCTGCCCGCCCCCACCCCTGCAACACTGGCAAATTACCATTGGAACGCCTACGCCCCCCCACCCGCAGTGCTGTGTGTGAGCAGGTGGTGAATAATCAATTTGCCGTGGCCACTCGCAACAAGCAGCTGCCCATCCACATAAATTATTATGTGCATGCACTGTCACCAAATATCACTCACCAGTGCGAATCCACAGCAGTGAGTAGAGACCAGAATGGCTTTCTGTATAGGAAGAGAAATGAACTTAGCTGTTCACCATAAGCAATATAGGAGTCATTCAGTAAGAATTTCAAATGCAAACTCTTTCTCTAATTTAACCAGCAGGGCTGTTATTAATCGGTGCCAGGTTCAGACCCGCGAGGCCGCACATTTGGATCACGCTATAGCCTACTCACACAGTGATATTCAAGCATTTTCAGAGCTATTCAGTAAAATTATGTAAAATTGTTCAGAAAATGCTTCAATATCGCTCTGTGTGTAGGCCCCATTAGATTTGGGTGGGGTGTGTTCAAACTGAAATCTAAATTGTGTAAAAATAAAGCAGCCAATATTTACCCTACAAAGAAACAAAATGACTCACCCACATCTAATGGGGGCCTACACACATAGAGATCTGTGCCAGAGATTAATAAGGGGAGATTCAGTATGAGATATTCAGCATGAGAGATTCAACATGAGAGATTCAGCATGAGAGATTCAACATGAGAGATTTAACATGAGAGATTCAGCATGAGAAATTCAGACAATGGTCGTTCAGACAAATTGGTTAAAGCCGTTTGATCTAACAGATTTATCTGAACAATCGTTTTTATTTCCATGATTTGGGAGCAAATGGTTGCCTCTCATTTGCTCCCACGCATTACCAGATTTTTTGTTCCCACCAGGCAGTCTGGACAAATAAATCTTTAGGTGTGTACCAAGCTTAAGTGAGTGCATATCTTTAAAAAACTGCACTGCCATTTAATAAACTTACTGACAGGAGATCCGATCACATGAAAAAATTGTTTCTACCTCACCCTATACCTGAAATATTCTCATTACTTCTCAGCTCTTCCAGACAATATACAAAAACTTTCCTTATTATTATTTATTCTAAATTGTATTCATTTATAAGCAACAAAACTAAAACTCCCAGGTGTAAAGTAGAGATGCAGCGTTGACGCGGCCCAGTACGTAAATCTTTGTCACATTGTTTGTTGGCATGCAGTCTCCAGATGGACGAGCCTAAGACATGTCACGTGCTAGCATGGACCAAATACACATGAAGGATCTGCTTAAACAAAGGCTTGGGGCAGACAGTCTGGATACTCCATACACAGCACAGTGGTCTCTTAGCATCCCCACTTGGTTTCCCTGCACACAGCTTGTGTGCCAAAAGACTTACAGTCTGTGTTTGTGTAGCAGAAAATAATATAAAGAAACAGTAATTCAATGTCTTTACATTCCTGTCTGCAAATGTATTACAGTACACCACATGGCATTTGTGTGGCGTTGTATGCCATGAATTGTGTATCTTGTGCTCAACCCCATGCCAGTAAACAAATAAATTCTTCATCGTATGTTTTCTGGTTACATTTTTTTTTTTATTATTATTATTATTAATAATAATAATAATAATAATAATATGTAAATTGGTGACACTAAAGCTCTGTATACACAGGGCGACCCAGCTGTCTTGCAAATCGTGGTACATCTGCTTAGCACCCCTCGTGATGCTGTGTGCTGAGCGGGGGTGGGGCTTTGGGGGGAGTGGGGCTTTGTCTATTTTTATAGGCAAAGCCCTGTGATATACTGTAGCAGGAAAGCCAGTGCAAGTAGTGGCTTTCCCTGCAGGCAATAGCGATTCACGGGACCGGGCATTGCCATTGCTGTAGGGCAGCGGTTCTCAAACTGTGGGTCCTGACCCCAAAGTGGGTCCCGACCACCTCATCATGGGGTCACGACTCTATTTTTCTGATCATCAGGCTAATGTGTCTGTGGAGGTGGAACAGGGTATAACTCATTAAGTAAACACCCACTGCTTTCCTCTTCCATCCCCCTGTGACCTTTTTCCATCCCCCCCAATACCCACTGCCTCCCTGTCACAAAAGGGTCACTTCACTTCACTGACCACACATGTGGCGGCCATTCAGTAGTAACTTGCTGGGGTCCTGTAATAATTTTATTGTCTGACGGGGTCCCAGAGAAAAATAGTTTGAGCACCCCTGCTGTAGGGCATACACACGGAGTGATCAGTGCTCCATTTATAAGGGATCTAGTCCACTCCACTGTGCATCTGCCGGGTGACCTGGAAAACACGAACTGTGTGGGGTCCTGAGCACCGAGTTTGATGACCCCTGTTATAATATACCTTATCTATAAATCCATTATATACAGTAAGTTAGGCAGCAGCTATCTGTGCCATAAGGTAACATGGCGAAAGATTAAGCTGATGATAGAAACATTTTTTAGGTTACAATACTATTCCAAATTCAATTTATTTACATTTACATAGCTGATCCTGAATACTTGTTGCATGTATTGATTTATATTTTATATTTTGGATTAGTAAAGTGATTATTTAAATAAATTATAATTGTATCACTGCCCCATCTGTGCGTAATGTGTATATTCTCCCCATGCTTGCCTGGGTTTTATCCGGGTACTACTGGTTTCCTTACACAGTCCAAAATGATATAGGTAGGTGAACTGTATTCTGACTTGGTGTTGCCCCATGCAAAAAGTGGCAGCAGCCTATGGGAGGCCTGTAGCCCTGTAACACGTACTCTGGCATATCCCGGCAGTAAGTGGTGACTGTCCTCCCCTGGTCCCATTGACATGGTTCAAAAAATGTGGGTGCACAATGCAAATGCTATTTCTTCTCTCTTGCACCAGCTTCGCACAATGCTGTTGACAATGGGTAAGAACATGGTGCAACATTTTTCTCCTTCTGATGGGAAGAGTATGACTGACATTCATTTAGGAATCGGATCCAGCTTCTAAAGTATTTCAGGAGAAAAATGTGGCAATGAGCAGAAGATGATACACAACAAGCTGCAGCAAGTAGGACATTATACTGTAGCTTGACGTGGCATAAAAAAAAGCCATAGTCACTGCTTTGTAGCACTGTGTGTAGAGACAGATTCAGACTCATTTGCACACAGTGTCACAAATCATTGCAGTCTTCATAAGCTACTTTTTTGGATGCGATCAATTGGTGTGACTAAGACGCACATTTGAAAAAGATGCTTAGTGAAAGCCAAGTCATACGGCACCTGCTGCGAGAATGGCTGGTGTGACTGAGGCAAGGAGGACACATCTGTAGCGGCCAGAGAGGCATCATTTAAGTTGCCCCTCCACCCATTGTTCTACTTTAAGATTGCTCTTTAACCCATGAACTTACGAATGCATGGTATTGTACCATGTGAGTGACTAGATGCGTCAAATGTACATTCTACTTTTTTTTTTATATTTTAAAGGACTTCTTGTAACCTATGTACAAAGCATACTATAATATAAAGTATAATGGAATGAGACAAATGTAATGGTCGTGGCCTGAACCTTTTTTACACAGATTTGGAACATATTAGCCCACAATTGTACAGCAAGCCCCACTGGCCACTTTTGGCCAGATATACTAAGCTTGAAAAGTGATAAATTGAAGTAATAAAACACCAACCAATCGGCTCGTAATTGTCATAATACAGGCTGTGTTTGAAACATGACAGTTGGGAGCTGATGGTTTATCACTCTCTATTTTATCACTTTTTTGAGGCTTAATACATCTCACCCTGGGCTGGATGTACCAAACTGAAAATACGGTAAAAACTCAGGGATTTTACCACATTTTCATATGCATTAAAGCCGGGGCCTCGCCGCAGAGAGTTACGCCAGCTATAGCTTGCATAACCCCATAAAAGCCTATGGGCTTTTTTTCGTCGCCCCTCACGCCCCCCCCCCCCCCCACACACACACAATCTGTGCCATCCCCATTCACCTGTGTTCCCGGCAGCATCCTGTTGTGCAGCCCAGACCACTGACCTCCTCATCCCTGCACCTCTTCCAGGTGTAGAGATTCTCTATCATTATGACGGGGGTCACTCTTTTGACCGCTGACATCCTGACCACCAGGATATCATATGTATCCCACATGTTCATACAATGCCACTTTACATTAGATACGCAGAAGTTAGTCAAAATGATGAAAGTGCTGGAAAAATATCTTTCTTTCATCGGAGTAGCGTCATTTGGCAGTACACCTTTACAAAGGATTTTCTGATTATGGAACAAGTCCATGATTCCACTCTGCCTTTGTTAGGCGTTAATGACCAATAAATGGCAGGGGTCCCTCACTGATTTCAATCTGCTTTCACAGTACATTAGCAGAGCGCAGCAGACCATACCTACGCTGAGACTCCATGACAAGCTGTTAGGCTCCTATCTACACTATCTACATCTGGATATTATCAGAATCTGACCTCCCCTAACAAACACTTATCATATGATCATTATCTAATGCTGACCTTCCCTTTTAACACATAAACGGCGCTTAGCAGAGACGCTAGACTGATTGTTGGCGAGCAGTCAGCTGTGCTCAGCTCCCACCAAACCCCACCTCCCTCACTACTTGTTTTTCTGCAGGATGGTTACATTTACACCCAGAGCAGGTACAGACTCTGCAGTTCCAAATCATGACCCACAGGAGAAGATAAAATAGGCTGCTGCAGAGACAAAATCCGAAACACGCTCTGTTCTCCTGCAATCGGAGACACTTAAAGAACAAAATATTTAGCATTTTCAAGAGCAAAACTGATTATTCAAAGACATAAGATAATACTAAAGAATATATTTGCTAATCTGGAAATAATGAAAATGTCTGATGCATACAGATGTTGTAGACTTCAGTGTACAATACAGTGATATCACGGTATTTATTTTGCTAGTATCCTTTCTACAGAAACATGTCTTGATGTCGTGATTAACCCTGATATAGCGAGCTAACTGTTGTGCATTGCTTATTATGAGGATTTTTCATTTCTGGCTGATATTTTTGACAGGCAGAAATATCGGCCATCAGAATTTGATCCCGGACAGTTTCGACCGGGCCTTGCCTATGCAAATTTAACTCTTTAAAAAGTAAAATCTGTGTTGTCAAAAAATGGTCACAGGACTGACAAATCCGCTGCCGTTTTCAACAATCGGTGGCTGTATTCCCTGATCCACGGGCTGCTTGCGAGCCAATCGGAGCTTGCGGTCCAGCAGCCATTCAGGAGCCAGCACTGCCGCTCCTGATTGGCTGCCAGACCACGAGCTCCGATTGGCTTGCGAGTTGGCACGAGATTTAAAATAGCCGCTGTCCTGCTTTGAATACTGCCAGGCTGCCCACTGTTCTCTCGCTCTTTGCCCGGCTGTCACCGCTCTCTTCCCAGCAGATGGCTGTCCTCAACTCCTGGCACAGTAAGGCGTCAGAGTAATCGGGGCGCCAACAGTAATGGAGAAGACACAGTCAGCGCTCCGATTCCTATGGCGGTTTACTCAACTGCGTACTCCAAGTTAAGGGACAGGCTGTCCCTGCGGCCACTCAAAGACAGTCAGAGAGTTGTCCTGAAGCCACTCCTTTGATATCTTGGCTGTGTGCTTAGGGTCATTGTCCTGTTGAAAGATGAACTGTCGCCCCAGTCTGAGGTCAAGAGCTCTCTTGATCAGGTTTTCATTCAGGTGTCACAATCTACATTCTTACTGCTCAAGTGTGTACAATAACACTATCTGCGTTCAATGCACAGTGCAGCCGTCCAGCATCCACTCCTGAGCATGTCCAATCAACAGAATTTCCCACAGGCAGACTAGAATTCAGCTGTAGGAACATCTCAAGGATTATCAGTGGACACAGGATGCAACTGAGCTCAATTTTGAGCTTTGTGGCAAAGGCAGTAAATATTTATGTACATGAGATTTCTTAGATTTTTTTATTTTGAATATATTTGCAAAACTCTTTTTCACGTTGTCATCATGGGGTATTGTGTGTAGAAATTTGAGGGAAACAATTAATTTATTCCATTTTGGAATAAGGCTATGACATAACAAAATGTGGAAAGAGTAAAGCGCTGTGAATACTTTCCAGATGCACTGTATATAGATGAACTCATACTGTACAACCTGTTGGAGCAGCATTCGCAGGTATGACGAAATAGGTTTTTACCATTTGGACCATTAACGCAACAGAGCTATGTGAGGAATATTTGTTGTGGGTGCTCAAATAAGTTGGGTACCAAATCCCGACTGTAGAATCCTAGTAAGTATTTTAACCCAAACCTCCCCCACAGCCTAAACCTAACCCTTTTCCCAGTGCCCAGCTAGAACACCACTATGAGAATGTCTCAGGAATCTGTTGTCAGTCTTCTCTTTGACAGGATCTTGACTGTCGGATTTTAACTGCACCCATCTCAAACCATGGTGCAAAATAAGCATTTACAGTATGATAATAATGAGAATAGGCAGCTGCTTCTAAATGGGTGATTGTGCCTGGACCCCTTACCGATTATATACTTATTTAATTATTATTATTACAAGTTATTTATATAGCCCACACATATAATGCAGCGCTTTACAGAGAATATTTGAAAATTAACATCAGTCCCTGCCCCAGTGGAGCTTACACTCTACAGTATGGCCATTATTCTGGTTCACTCGCAAAGGCAAATTCCTTCTGAAATTTATTTATTGACAGTTTCTCAAATGGGCAAAACCATGGCCCTTATTCAGATCTGGTCGCAGTACAAATTTGTTTGGAAAATTAGCAAAACCATGTGCATTGCAGGTGGGGCAGATGTAACATGTGCAGAGAGAGTTAAATTTGGGTGGGGTGTGTTAAAAATGAATTCTAAATTGCAGTGTAAAAATAATGCAGCCAGTATTTACCCTGCACAGAAACAAAATAACTCACACAAATCTAACTCTCTGCACATTTTACATCTGCCCCACCTGCTGTGCACGGGAAGCGGTCATCTAGTAGAATGAACTTAGGTCTACAGTCATTAGGTCGACCCCACTAGGTCGACTGGCAGGAAGGTCGACCTGACTTAAGGTCGACATGGGCCAAGGTCGACATGACTTAAGGTCGAATTTGCATAAAGGTCGACATGAGGAAGGTCGACTGGTCATAAGGTCGACATGGGTTTTTCACTGTTTTTTGATCCGACATGTGCCGACAGGCGGTATTTCATGCCCTACCATCCACTAGGGCGTGGTGGGAGAATAAAATAGTGTGCCGAGCGCAGCGAGGCACCGTGCCCGAAGCATTGCGAGCGAAGCGAGCGATGCGAGGGTACGATTCTCATTCCCAACTGTGTCCATGTCGACTGTGTCGACATTCGGATCAAAAAACAGTGAAAAACCCAATTCGACCTTACGACCAGTCGACCTTCCTCATGTCGACCTTTATGCAAATTCGACCTTAAATCATGTCGACCTTGGCCCATGTCGACCTTAAGTCAGGTCGACCTTCCTGCCAGTCGACCTAGTGGGGTCGACCTAATGACTGTAGACCTAAGTTCATTCTGACAGATGTCCCGATTCCCTGTGCATATGGTTTTGCCCATTTTCCAAACAAATTTGTACTGCGATCAGATCTGAATAATTGCCCATGTGCACTGCAGGGGGGCATATGTAACATGTGCAAAGGGAATTAGATTTGGGTGGGGTTTAACTTTAAAGTGAGAACTATATTGCAGTGTAAAAATAAAGCAGTCAGTATTTTTTCTGCACAGGAACAAAATACCTCACCCAAATCTAACTCTCTCTGCACATTTTACATCTGCCCCCCCCCCCCCCCCCCCTGCAGTGCACATGGGCCCTTATTCTGATCGGTGCGGCCCGATCAGAATATGCGGCCGCGACCGTGCAGGCGAATCCCCGCCTTCCATACGGATCGACACCTGCCGTCCGTACGCGGATATGTGGCGATCCGCATGAAATTGGACGGGGATACGCCTCCTCCATGGTGGGAGCAGCCCCTGCATTCGATGGTCGCCGAACATCGAATGCAGGGCCGCACGCTCCACCAGGTCCCGCAACACAAGACCACACGGACACTTGTCCGTGTGAAATCTTGTATGGGGGCGGGCAGCTGACATCCGGCGATGTCAGATGCCCGCCCCGTACCCACGCGTCACGGCCTCATTACCATGCATACGCCCCGCGTTTGCATGGGAACGCCCATGAAACGCGGGGCGTATGCATAGGGTAATGAGGCTAAGTAGCCCCTCACGCCCCTCTACGCCCCCTGTGCGGCGTATAGAGAATCCTTGCGGCGAAATCGCCTGCACATGCGCAGAGTGACCTCTGCACATGCGCAGAGGATAAACATCGGCGGCCCGTACGCAAGCGGGAATATCCGCATCGATCAGAATAAGGGCCATGGTTTTGCCCATTTGAGAAGGAATTTGCCTTTGCGAGTGAACCAAAATAAGGGTCTATATTTCCTACAACATGTACACGCGCACAAATTCACGCTAGGGTTAATTTCTAAATATTGTTTAAATAGTATATGAATCATTAGTGTGGACAAAGGGGACTGCAGCGATGGCCAAGGAGTGCAGGGGATCACAGAGCACACATGTTACATGCATATAATGTATGTGCTGGCTGGATTTCCCTGATTTCTGTTTAAGGAGCCCATGCACGGTCCATTGTGGACCGCCTTCGTTCTGTACTATGCGATGCGCGCTCCCGCACATCACATAGTACGGTACAAAAAGTATGTGCTGCACATACTTTTTGTACTAGCTACACATCGCATCGGATCGCAGTGCATGCACACTGCATGCACAATGCATGCAATCCGATGTGATGCGTGCTATGTAAGTCCCAAACAACGGATCCGTTAAACGGACAGTGTATGGGCAGCTTTACACCTTGGGAGGGTGCCATCAGAAATATGTGCTAAGTGCAGCCTGTGGGCTGCAATTGAATAGGAGGGCACATAACCAGGGTAATTGAATCTACCCCTTACTTGCTCTGGTAATATTTTACGTGTATATTGCACCAATACTGATGATATATGCAGGGAGGAAACATCTGTGTTTTTGTTGCATCTTAATACATTCTTGCATTTGCTGCACTAAGCAGACAGGTCAATACTAACATGTATAACAGGACATATGACGGATATGATTTAAGATGACTGTGGTGAATGCAGAAGTCACATCATGATGTTTAGCATCTGGTGAAGCTGTAAATCAATAGAGATCAATAGAACAGCCTCAGGGGAGTGACATCAGGCAATGAAGAAAGGATGGGTTTAAAGAATAAAATAAGGGGCACTCTAGGTAATAGTTATTTATTATTATCACATTTATTTCCCTAACCTCTGCATTTTACTCAAATCTCCCTACCCATTAAAAGGAAGTAATGTGTGGTGCCACGAGGACACAGGAAAAATTGTGCTGGGAAACACCCATTTATTCAGAACTCACACTCATTGGCCATACATACAAGAGAAACATTTTGGTTGCATAATAAATATTAAAGACAACTATAATAAATAAAACGTGGATATTCAGTATACACATGCATCCGCAGATAAAAACATCATGCTCGCATGCAAATTTTCATGACCAGAATAGCCGCCATTGTTTTGTGTATATGCACTTTGTTGCTTATAATGCTCGCTCACGTGTCCTCAGCTACATCTTCCATTGGCCCTGAAAGCTGCATAGCGGACGCTCCACCCCATTGTCGCTCATCGTGGCAGGCATCGGCCAGTGTGTATGCACTTGCCAGCACCCGCACTGGTTCCCATTGCGCACAACCTTGCTGGATTCACCAATTGTCTAGTGACACTTGGAGAGCAATAAGAGCCATTCAGTATACGTTCTCCATCATTTTACAATGGATCCAGTGTTTGAAAACTGCGAGTGGCAAATTCTTTCATGCTCTGAAATCTGCATCTCGCCAAAATACAAAATCACAGGACTCAACCTCCCCACTCCCTCTCAGCATTCCCAGCTAACTGGCAGGACTATAATGGAGACATTAAAGGTTCCCAGGACTTACACGGTAAAGGGTTTTAAAAGTGTGGAGAGAGATAAAGTCCGTATAAACTCCTAACTATTACCTTACATGCTGTGGGCACGATTCAGTTGAACAGTGATGGCCGAATGCGCTGACGTCATCCACCTGCCCCCAGCAGGCAGGGACATGCCTGCCTTTGCTCAGGTCTGCCCAGCCTTTCTATGGGCAGGTGCACTGTTTTGGTGGGCACGCCCATGAAATGCCAGTGCCCACCCTGAAACGCCCCCATGTCTGTAAATCAGGCAGCAAGGGCCCCGGCAAATGAACAATTTGAGAAAGGCGTTCGCTGCAGGTGGTTGCACAAGCGCAGACCATCACCATCGGGGCCAAATTCATTCTAATATTTGATAAATCTCTCCCAAGGCCAGGGAAGGTCTCACAGGCTTGGAGGATAAAAAATAGAAGAAGATAAAGATTATTGATATATAAATATGTGACATGTCAATGTGACTGTGGTTTTCTCCAAGATGGCAAATATATGAGCAAAAACTATGCGTGTGGTAAAGCTCACAAACAATGTCTAGGTCAACCCTAGAAAGTCAACTTGCAGAAGGTTGACACTGGAAAAAGGTAAGACACAGGCAAAAGGTTGACAGAGAAAAGGTCGACACATGAAAGGTCAACATGAGGTTTTCACTTTTTTGTGTCAATGTCGACACCTGAGCATGTGAACCCCAATTAGTGCGCTGCGACCCCCCCACTACCGATGCACCCGGCACGCTTTATCGTTCCCAATTAACATCCATGTGGATGTTAAGGTATGAAAAAGTCCAAAAACACAATGACCTACTGTATCCATGAGTCGACCATTGCCATGCCAGACTATTGCCTGTGTGTACCTTTTGACCATGTCAATCACATGTATGTCAACCATGTTGGCGTCAACCTATTGACTATCCACCTCTAAACATTGTCTGTAAGCAAGCCATCCTGCTTTCCTTAGGGCGGGATGTATTAACATACATCGCCACCCCTCACCGCCGCGATACCAGCGCATATGTACTAACATACTGTATGCGGCTGGCATGGCGGTGCTGTGACGGAGACCCCCGCAATACCTGTCTCCATCACCTCCTGGGCTCTGCGGTGTCCCCGGCATCTCCTCATCCCCCCTGCAGCCGGAAGGACATGCCCAGCTGCAACATGCTGCTGGGGGAGGAGGAGCAGCACGGAGAACAGGACAGGGGGGTGCGGACTCCGGGCAGTCGGCGGCGATAGAGCCCAAAGGCTTCTATAGGGTATCGCCACCAAAAGGTGGCGATACCCTGCCCGCCGAAGAAGGTGCGGCCAGGTTTTAGTAAATCTGAAAATGCGGTAAAATAGGGGTTTTACCACATTTTCGGCATAGTACATCCCGCCCTTAACCCCTTCCTGACAGAGCTAGTTTTTGCGTTCCTGACAGAGCCATTTTTTTCAAATCTGACATGTCTCACTTAAGTGGGGATAACTTTTTTTTGCTTTTACTTATCCCAGTGATTTTGAGATTGTTTTTTCGTGACACATTGTACTTCAAATTAGTGGTAAATTTGGGTCGATACAGTCTGTGTTTTTTTGTGAAAAATACCAAAATGTCGTGAAAAAATGGAAAATTTAGCGATTTGCAAAATGTTAAATTTTCTGCTTGTGAGACAAATAATCTTACCACTCAAAATAGTTAATAACTAACATAGACCATATGTCTACTTTATGTTTCCATCATTATTTCAACTTCCTTTTAATTTTTTTGGACACTAGGAGGCTTACAATATGAATAGCAAATTCTCAAATTTTCAAGAAAATTTCAAACACTGATTTTTTTAGGGACCAGTTCAGTTCTGATGTGACTTTGAGGGACTTGTATGTGAGACACCCCCATAAATGATGCCATTTCAAAAACTGCACCCCTCACAGTATTCAAAACAGCATTTTGGAAGTTTGTTAACCCTTTAGGTGTTTCACAGGAATTAAAACAAAGTGTAGGTGAAATTTCAAAATTTCATTTTTTTTGCAGATTTGCAATTTTAATACATTTTTCTAAGGAACACAGTACATTTTACTAGAGAAATGTGACTAAAAATTGATTCCCCCAATTCTTTTGTTTTCATAAATATCCTATATGTGGCCCTAGTGTGCACGTTGACCAAACCACAGGCTTCATAATAGAAGGAGCAACTACTTGATTTTGGAGCCTCCTTTTTATGAGATTATTTTTTAGGCACCATGTAGGTTTCTAGGCACCATAAGATGCTAAAATTTAGGAACCCCCCCACAAGTGACCCCATTTTGCAAACTACACCCCTCAGGGAATTCATCTAGGGGTATAGTGTACATTTCAAACCCCCAGGGGTTTCACCAATTGTGGTCCAACTGGGCAGTGAAAATGAAAAATTAAATTTTTTACACAAAAATGCAGTTCTGGCTCAAAATTTTTCATTTTCACAAGGAATGAAGGAGACAAAGCCCCCCAAAATCTGTGCCCCAATTTCTACCGAGTACGGCAATGCCTCACATGTGACCAAAAAATACCAGTTGGGTGCATGGCAGGACTCAGAAGGGAAGGAGTGATTTTTGGATTTTGCAGCTCAGATTCTGGTGGAATTTTGGTGGGTGCTATGTCGCATTAGCAAGACCCCCCAAGCACCAATACAGTGGAACCCCCCCACAAGTGACCCCATTTTGCAAACTACACCCCTCAGGGAATTCATCTAGGGGTATAGTGTACATTTTAAACCCCCAGGGGTTTCACCAATTTTGATACAAGTGGGCAGTGAAAATGAAAAATTACATTTTTTTACACAAAAATGCAGTTCTGGCTCAAAATTTTTCATTTTCAAAAGGTATGAAGGAGAAAAAGCACCCCAAAATCTGTGCCCCAATTTCTCCCGAGTACGGCAATGCCTCACATGTGACCAAAAAGTACCAGTTGGGTGCATGGCAGGACTCAGAAGGGAAGGAGTGATTTTTGGATTTTGCAGCACAGATTTTGGTGGAATGAATGGTGGGTGCTATGTTGCACCAATACAGTGGAACCCCCCCACAAGTCACCCCATTTTGCAAACTACACCCCTCAGGGAATTCATCTAGGGGTATAGTGTACATTTCAAACCCCCAGGGGTTTCACCAATTTTGATACAAGTGGGCAGTGAACATGAAAAATTACATTTTTTTACACAAAAATGCAGTTCTGGCTCAATATTTTTCATTTTCACAAGGAATGAAGGAGAAAAAGCACCCCAAAATCTGTGCCCCAATTTCTCCCGAGTACGGCAATGCCTCACATGTGACCAAAAAATACCAGTTGGGTGCATGGCAGGACTCAGAAGGGAAGGAGTGATTTTTGGATTTTGCAGCTCAGATTCTGGTGGAATTTTGGTGGGTGCTATGTCGCATTAGCAAGACCCCCCAAGCACCAATACAGTGGAACCCCCCCACAAGTGACCCCATTTTGCAAACTACACCCCTCAGGGAATTCATCTAGGGGTATAGTGTACATTTTAAACCCCCAGGGGTTTCACCAATTTTGATACAAGTGGGCAGTGAAAATGAAAAATTACATTTTTTTACACAAAAATGCAGTTCTGGCTCAAAATTTTTCATTTTCAGAAGGTATGAAGGAGAAAAAGCACCCCAAAATCTGTGCCCCAATTTCTCCCGAGTACGGCAATGCCTCACATGTGACCAAAAAGTACCAGTTGGGTGCATGGCAGGACTCAGAAGGGAAGGAGTGATTTTTGGATTTTGCAGCACAGATTTTGGTGGAATGAATGGTGGGTGCTATGTTGCACCAATACAGTGGAACCCCCCCACAAGTCACCCCATTTTGCAAACTACACCCCTCAGGGAATTCATCTAGGGGTATAGTGTACATTTCAAACCCCCAGGGGTTTCACCAATTTTGATACAAGTGGGCAGTGAACATGAAAAATTACATTTTTTTACACAAAAATGCAGTTCTGGCTCAATATTTTTCATTTTCACAAGGAATGAAGGAGAAAAAGCACCCCAAAATCTGTGCCCCAATTTCTCCCGAGTACGGCAATGCCTCACATGTGACCAAAAAATACCAGTTGGGTGCATGGCAGGACTCAGAAGGAAGGAGTGATTTTTGGATTTTGCAGCTCAGATTCTGGTGGAATTTTGGTGGGTGCTATGTCGCATTAGCAAGACCCCCCAAGCACCAATACAGTGGAACCCCCCCACAAGTGACCCCATTTTGCAAACTACACCCCTCAGGGAATTCATCTAGGGGTATAGTGTACATTTCAAACCCCCAGGGGTTTCACCAATTTTGATACAAGTGGGCAGTGAACATGAAAAATTACATTTTTTTACACAAAAATGCAGTTCTGGCTCAAAATTTTTCATTTTCACAAGGAATGAAGGAGAAAAAGCACCCCAAAATCTGTGCCCCAATTTCTCCCGAGTACGGCAATGCCTCACATGTGACCAAAAAATACCAGTTGGGTGCATGGCAGGACTCAGAAGGGAAGGAGTGATTTTTGGATTTTGCAGCTCAGATTCTGGTGGAATTTTGGTGGGTGCTATGTCGCATTAGCAAGACCCCCCAAGCACCAAGACAGTGGAACCCCCCCACAAGTGACCCCATTTTGCAAACTACACCCCTCAGGGAATTCATCTAGGGGTATAGTGTACATTTCAAACCCCCAGGGGTTTCACCAATTTTGATACAAGTGGGCAGTGAACATGAAAAATTACATTTTTTTACACAAAAATGCAGTTCTGGCTCAAAATTTTTCATTTTCACAAGGAATGAAGGAGAAAAAGCACCCCAAAATCTGTGCCCCAATTTCTCCCGAGTACGGCAATGCCTCACATGTGACCAAAAAATACCAGTTGGGTGCATGGCAGGACTCAGAAGGGAAGGAGTGATTTTTGGATTTTACAGCTCAGATTCTGGTGGAATTTTGGTGGGTGCTATGTCGCATTAGCAAGACCCCCCAAGCACCAAGACAGTGAAACCCCCCCACAAGTGACCCCATTTTGCAAACTACACCCCTCAGGGAATTCATCTAGGGGTATAGTGTACATTTCAAACCCCCAGGGGTTTCACCAATTTTGATACAAGTGGGCAGTGAACATGAAAAATTACATTTTTTTACACAAAAATGCAGTTCTGGCTCAAAATTTTTCATTTTCAGAAGGTATGAAGGAGAAAAAGCACCCCAAAATCTGTGCCCCAATTTCTCCCGAGTACGGCAATGCCTCACATGTGACCAAAAAGTACCAGTTGGGTGCATGGCAGGACTCAGAAGGGAAGGAGTGATTTTTGGATTTTGCAGCACAGATTTTGGTGGAATGAATGGTGGGTGCTATGTTGCACAAATACAGTGGAACCCCCCCACAAGTCACCCCATTTTGCAAAGTACACCCCTCAGGGAATTCATCTAGGGGTATAGTGTACATTTCAAACCCCCAGGGGTTTCACCAATTTTGATACAAGTGGGCAGTGAAAATGAAAAATTACATTTTTTTACACAAAAATGCAGTTCTGGCTCAAAATTTTTCATTTTCAGAAGGTATGAAGGAGACAAAGCACCCCAAAATCTGTGCCCCAATTTCTCCCGAGTACGGCAATGCCTCATGTGTGACCAAAAAGTGGCAGGACTCAGAAGGGAAGGAGTGATATTTGGATTTTGCAGCACAAATTCTGGTGGAATGATGGTGGGTGCTATGTCGCATTAGCAAGACCCCCAAAGCACCAATACAGTGGAACCCCCCCACAAGTGACCCCATTTTGCAAACTACACCCCTCAGGGAATTCATCTAGGGGTATAGTGTACATTTCAAACCCCCAGGGGTTTCACCAATTTTGATACAAGTGGGCAGTGAACATGAAAAATTACATTTTTTTTACACAAAAATGCAGTTCTGGCTCAAAATTTTTAATTTTCACAAGGTATGAAGGAGACAAAGCACCCCAAAATATGTGCCCCAATTTCTCCCAAGTACGGCAATGCCTCACATGTGACCAAAAAGTACCAGTTGGGTGCATGGCAGGACTCAGAAGGGAAGGAGTGTTTTTTGGATTTTGCAGCACAGATTTTGGTGGAATGAATGGTGGGTGCTATGTTGCACCAATACAGTGGAACCCCCCCCACAAGTCACCCCATTTTGCAAAGTACACCCCTCAGGGAATTCATCTAGGGGTATAGTGTACATTTCAAACCCCCAGGGGTTTCACCAATTTTGATACAAGTGGGCAGTGAACATGAAAAATTACATTTTTTTACACAAAAATGCAGTTCTGGCTCAAAATTTTTCATTTTCACAAGGAATGAAGGAGAAAAAGCACCCCAAAATCTGTGCCCCAATTTCTCCCAAGTACGGCAATGCCTCACATGTGACCAAAAAATACCAGTTGGGTGCATGGCAGGACTCAGAAGGGAAGGAGTGATTTTTGGATTTTGCGGCTCAGATTCTGGTGGAATGAATGGTGGGTGCTATGTGGCGTTAGCAAGACCCCCGAAGCACGGTGAAATTATGAACCTAATATTCCATAGATGTGTGGTATATTTTAAAACACTCCTTTATACATAGGCCGGGTTTGTCGGGGCAAGTGTCACACTGGAAAATAGTTTGCTTTCTTATTCCCTTTTTATAGCAAACTTTGCACCTTTTTTGTGTCCTGCCCTTTTTTCCAGTGGAGGGGATTTCATCAGGAAAATGCTGCCCTGGTACAATACGGAGACCAGTACTAGAAGTACTGGGGCCCTCTGCCTGCTGGTTCCCAAATATTAGGCCCTTTATGACTTCCTCTTGAAAGTGCATAAATGTCCCCCTCTGGCCGGTAGAACGGAATAGCACGTAAGCGTTATACAGTGCCATCTGGATGATATACACGGCCACCTTCTTGTACCAGATTTTTGTTTTCCGCAGGGCACTGTACGGCTTCAGTACCTGATCTGAAAGATCCACTCCGCCCATGTACCTATTGTAATCCAGGATACAATTAGGTTTGGAGGTGTGGGTACTGGTACCTCGTACAGGGATGGAGGTGGTACTGTCTCCGTGAATTGTTGTCAGTATAAGGACATCCCTCTTGTCCTTATATTTGACCAACAACATATTTTCGTTGCATATTCCCCTGCTTTCACCGTTTCTCATTACTTGGGCAATGTGCGTTTTTGGGAGGCCTCTTTGGTTCTTGCGCACAGTACCGCAAGCTGCTGTACCTCTTGAACCAAGGGCCTTAAACAGGGGGATGCTGGTGTAAAAGTTATCCACATAGAGGTGATAACCTTTATCCAGGAAGGGGTGCACTAAATCCCAGACAATTTTCCCACTAACACCTACGAGGGAGGGGGGGCATTCTGGCGGTTCAATTCTTGAATCCTTCCCTTCATAAACCCTAAACCTGTGGGTGTACCCTGAGGTGCTTTCACACAGTTTATACATTTTTATGCCATACCTTGCCCTCTTACTGGGAAGGTACTGGCGGAATTTAACCCTTCCTTTAAAATGTATAAGGGACTCGTCGATACAAATAAATTTTTCAGGGATGTACACCTCTTCAAATTTGGCACTGAAATGATCAATGACCGGCCTGACTTTGAATAGCCGGTCAAAGGTGGGATCATCTCTGGGTGGGCACTGTGCATTATCGGTGTAATGTATAAATTTAAGAATTGTCTCAAATCGAGTCCGGGTCATGGCCATACGGTAAAATGGAGTACTGTACAGAACATCTGTACTCCAATATTGCCTAATTTCTGGCTTTTTTACTATGCCCATATGAAACACCAGACCCCAAAACGTCATCATCTCTACTGCATCTACAGGGGTCCACCTAGCAAATGATGACGTGGGGTTTTGAGCAATAAACTGCTGGGCATATAAATAAGTTTGGTCCACCATTAAATTTATAAAATCATCAGAGAAAAATAATTTGAAAAAGTCAATTTCTCTGAGACCTGTGGAATCAAATTGGATTCCTGGCATGGCCAAAAACTCAGGAACCTGGGGCTCAAAATTGTCTGGTGGTGGGGTCCATACGAGATCAATTATTGGGGGGGGGGTCTCAGCTGCTCTACGGGGGCGTCTTTGAGGGGGTCCCTCATCACCAGAGGAGGAAGAGGAGCTTAAGGCAAATCCTTCAAATTCCCCGCTTGCATCACTGGCTGTGTCAGAGTCAGAAGCAAGCATGGCATATGCCTCCTCCACTGAATACATTCTCCTGGATGACTGGGAGGACATTTGGGAGGACATTTGGGAGGACATTTGGGATGCCATTTTTATTTTTGTGTTACTGGTAGTGAAATGTTTCAACACGTGTATAGTGTAGGGGGGGGTACAAACTTTATTTCAATCCGGGGGGTATGTAGTGTGTAGTGTGTATGTAGTGCAGAAAAAAAAAAAAATACTTTATACCAATAAAAAAAAAAAAAATGAAGGGGTTAAAAATAAAAAATTTAAGGGGTTAAAAAAAAAAAAAAAAGGTCCTGCGCCAAAAATTGAGCACAGATGTTGGTCAGTAACGTCTGTCACTGAACAGCGCTCAAAGGCAACAGGAATTTGATCAAAAAAAAAAAAAAAATAGATCAACCCTGTGCCGAAAAAGATGATCAGTGATGTACGTCACTGATCAGCGCACAGCGGCCACAGGACACCCACAAAATCACAGTGTGTGTAAAAAAAAAATTAAAAAAAGACCCCACAGCACACACACAAAAAAAAAGGTGATCAGTGATGCGACACTGATTACCAGTGAGGTGCAGCAGGTGCACAACCTTTGGTGCAACTGACAGGTATATATAAAAAAAAAAAAACCTCTGTACCCCCAAAAAAGTTGCTGATCACCTCAGATATAGTGATCAGCACAAAAGGCGGGGGCAGCAGACACAAAATTTAGCACTCTCTATCACTCTCTGTCACTATCTCTCTCTATCTCTCTATCTCTCACTATCTATCACTCTATGACACTGCAGCAGCAGCACTGACAGGTATATCTATATATAAAAAAAAACCTGCGCCCCCAAAAAGTTGCTGATCAGTTAATTTATACTGATCAGCACAAAAGGAGGGGGCAGCAGTCAGTTATATAAAAAATATATAGCACAATCTGTCACTATCTCTCTCTATCTCTCTCTCTCTATCTCTCTCTATCTCTCTATAACTATCACACTGCAGCAGCACAAAATATAGCACTCTGTCACTAGGCCTCTCTATCTATCTCTCTCTCTCTATCTCTCTCTCTCTATCTATAACTATATCACACTGCAGCAGCACAAAATATAGCACTCTCTGACACTATCTCTCTCTCTATCTCTCTCTATCTCTCTCTATCTCTCTCTATCTCTCTATCTCTCTCTATCTCTCTATCTATCTCTCTATCTAGCTATTACACTGCAGCAGCACAATTTCACAGCACAGGAAGGCACAAGTAGCAACAGGATCCAGGAAGCAGTGATGAAGCAGCGATCAGGTAAGTATGGAGCAAGGTTCTGGTCAGTATGGCGGCAGGGGGGTACGGTGACCGCACTGCACGCTATTCCAGACCGGAATGGCGTCTGCAGTGCAGTCACCGTTAGTTTAAATCCCCCTCCTTGGCTGTGATTGGTCCGTCGGTCCGACGGACCAATCACGGCCTTTGGGGGCGGGCGGGGTGAGGTGGGGTGACACCAGTGTCACCCTTACACCCCGCGGTGATTGGTGCTGTACTTTACAGCACCAATCACCTCTGATCCCGTGTCACCGGCGAACGTTATTCGCCGGTGACACAGGAAAACGCTGTGAATGGCTGTTCACACTGAACAGCCAATCACAGCGATCGCCGACGGGGGGGCGGCATCGCAGCCCCCCCTGGGCATGCACGGACATGTCTGCACGGACATGTTGAAACTGTCACCGCGTCTATAGACGCGGTGACAGTTTAAATCCATGACGTACATTTACGCCATGTGTCGGGAAGTGCTTCCCGACCATGACGTAAATGTACGTCAAATGTCGGGAAGGGGTTAATGACAACATTTTTATCCTTTAAACCATTTTTAGGTAAGTGGCCAAAAGCAACATTTCAGCCTCCCACAGGAGAACATACACTTGTAACTTGTAACGAGCCTGTCTATCATCTATCAGCTTTGCCAGTTCAACCTGGCATAAGGATTTAATCCAGATAATGGCAAAAGTAATTTAGTTGTTTAAGTAAAATAAGAGTAAACTTGCAGAAGAGAGATATCCTATGAATGTTTGCTAACATTGCATGGCTTTGTAGTGCAGATGAGGCTGTAGTGCAGATCAGACTGTGACTTCTATTTCTTTTTGGGGGGTTTTCAAGGCGATGAAATTATGTGATCTACATAAAAATGCAAAGGGCCTCCTTAGAGTGATAGAGAGACTCCTGCACCCGACATGCTGAGTCGATATCCACTCCGGGCTCAATTTAAGCCCAGGATAGCTAGTGAATATTGATGAATTTAGGCATCCTGCCAAGAACAGAAAACCTTCCTTTTCTGAGCATTATGGAAATCTTGCAGCGTTTATACCCAACTGTGCACAAAACATGCTGTGGAGAGTACGGCATATTTCTCAGCAAACAAAACCGTGCTAAATACTAGTTTACATAACCTATATTTCTTATGATAGTTAAACACTTCTCAACCGCCATATTGTACAAACATATCCTTCTGCAGAGTAGTGGAGTTGTACAATGGTCATACTTGCATACTTTTGCAAACTAGTTTCAGGGAGATTATAGTTGGTAGTAGAATTTTGCACAGCGCCCCATTTAGGGGGCGTGTCATGCTCCACCTAAAGGGCATGTCTACTTCCATATATGGAGAGATTGTGAAAAGAGATTGTGAACGTGGCACCTAGAAGCGTGGGTGTGTACTGCTACATCTGAGAGTAATCTTTTAAAATGACTTATATCCAAATGTAGATGAGCCCCAAAGCAGTTAGTAAGAGATACTATACTTGGTATAGTACTGGGAAATGGTGCAGATGATGCAATGTAAATGTACCTGTCTCTCATTCCTTTTTACTTTAAAAATGTAACAGTGTAATGTGGGCTAGGTGACATGAGGGAGATTGCTAGACTAATGAGGGAGAGAGGGAGATTGCTGTTATTTCAGGGACTCTCCTGCAGAATGCAGGAGAGTAGGCAACTACTGTATGACATTGGTTGGGGTTGTGCTTCTGATATTTGTAACATTGAAAGAAGTGTTAGTACTGATTTCTGAGGTCAAGGAACAGAACACAAGCTTTGCAAAGCTTAATGTTTCACAAGGAGAACATTATAGTGTGCCTTTCCTTTGGATAATGCAAGAGAAGAGATGATGGCGTGATGTGTACTGGCGTTACATCTATTCATATTTCATTACCCCCTACAGACCAGCCCACCAAGGCATTTTGGGAATCCTGTTAACAAAAGAACTTCTGAAATCAGCCTAGCTGTGGTGGTTCAGTGCAGTAAGTATGAACCTCTGGAAGATCGCACTGTTCATTAGCCAGTATAGCTATTGCTTCTATGATACGTACAAATGCCACTTCTACACATATGCCTTGAGAGAGTACAGTCATGGCATTATATGACAAGTGATATGCCATGCACTGTACGCTTTGTATGTGACAGGTCAACTCACTGGGGCCAAGGCTGCAGGCTCATATAATCACATTATATGCCATGCTCATGTTATCCATGGTATGAGTACCAAGTACCTCCTTAAAAAGAAATGGCAAGACACGAAATGCCTCACACTCTTCCCGGAGTTCTGTTCTCTTTCCCTGACTCTGGCACTAAACAATCTGCAAAAAATATTATGAAAGCATCAAAAGTCATTTCTCAGGAAGGGAAATGCAGTGCAATGACAAAAAGAAAAGAAAAATACAAAATGACTTAACGCTTTAACCTGATTTAAGCCTTTGCAGTTTAATTGCCCTACACCATCTGTCAACACACCTGTCTATTTTTGGGATACACCTGTGTATTCTGTAAATCTATAGCCATAGAAACTTATAAAAGAAATATATACTGTTAAGCAGTGCTATTTTTCAGGAGTAACCAGCAAGAACTCAGGGGGTTATTCTGGTTAATTCGCAAAACTGCAAATTCGCAGCCTTGCGAGTCCATCAAACCCCAAATAGTCTATTCGCCATGGTCACACGTACCCGGCGTATGCACATGCACAGAAATGACCCTGCGCATGCGCATACACCCTCCATCGTCCCCATGCAAATGTTCTGGTCCGTGCAAACAACCCCTCAGTTCCTGAACCTCTAATTAAATATGACATCACCAGGAACTGGGTTCCAGAACCTGTTCTGGGCCAAAATGTACTTTCCATAAGATAAGTTTTATTTTAAGGTCAACTTGAGTGCAATATATACCTCTCTCTCTCTCTCTCTCTCTCTCTCTCTCTCTCTCTCTCTCTCTCTCTCTCTCTTTATTTAATTGATACACCCCAGACCTGGAGTTCCTGGACCAATATTTCCAGAACTCATATCTAGGGGTGTTTGACTAGGGCTTTGTGTAAAGCACCGTCCCTGCCCCATAGTCTCTGTATGCAGAGGAGGATTTTCCACAAGTCAACCTAAGCACCTGTAGGGCCAAGCGGGTCCCAAGGGGACCCGGCGAAATATCCTGAGCATCCAAAATATTCCCAGCGGAGCACTGAGCGACTCCCAGGTGATGCCATAACAGGGTATGCGGGCACTGGGTAGACAAATAATGATAATGATAAATATTATTGAAAAATTACATATACCTGTATTATTTATTATCAATTAATTCTCTTTATATATATTTTTAATAAGTGCCTGTGTATTGTTGGTTGTACTGGGTAGACATGTCTAGTTTGACAGTCACTAGGTCAACCACTGATGGTGGTCAGTGACTAGGTCGACACCTTGAAATGGCCGACATACCCAAGGTCGACATTGAGAAAAGATCACCACAAGCTTATGGCCAATATAGACATTGTTGACATGGATATGGTCGACATGAGTTTTTACTTTTTTTGTTTCCAAAAAGGTGGTTTTTCATACTTTACTATTCAAATACGCATAGAATGGGAATATAATAGTGAGCTGAGTGCAGCGAGGCACCATGTCCGAAGCAAGATAACGTCACTACAGACACCAAAAATGTGAAAAACTCATGTTGACCTTATAAAAGTCGATCATGTCTATATCGACCTTTTGTCAATGTCAACCATTTCAAGGTGTCGACCTAGTCAGAGCCGGCCCTAGGCATAGGCAGACTAGGCAAATGCCTAGGGCATCTGGCATGCCTAGGGGCATACATGCCTAGCCTAGGGCGGGCTGAACTTGATAGGGGCAGTAGCAGTTTTCTGCTGATTCATCAGCCGCCTGCCAGGTCCCGCGCTTCTCCCTGTCCCCAGCCAGACGGATTGCTTGATCTCTGTGTACGGTACAGTACACTGGACGGTTTTTCTAAAGGGGGTGTGGCCACCGGGGGTCTGTGATTAGGCCACGCGCCCCACTTTGCCTGGACCCGGTGCTACATGTGCAGCACTACTGTTCCGCTATGAGTATGTCTGACTGGTAGAGGTGGGTCGGCAGCCATCACATGGTTCCCTGTCAGGATAGATGGAGTCAGCAAGATGGAGCAAATAGCCAGGAAGTAGCAGGTAAGGTGTGTCAGTGTGTGTGTTTGTGTGTACAGCTATTTGTCAGTGTGTGACACATACACACACTGACAAATACACACAGTGCCCACAGCTCCCCTGCACCCAGGGCCACCATTAGTGTATTACAGAGCACAGCATGCCAGTGATCCCACTTGTGAAATACTTCTTTGTCAGGATCACTGCCCCCTGGACACACCTGCACCACAGGAAGAAGTGAACAGTTGATGGGAGCACCACCCTAGTACAGCACTTCCCTCCAACCCCTACATTGGTCCCTCCCCAAACGCACAAATGCTGTAGGTACAGGGATCTCTATGTCCTCCCTTACACCCTGCATCTCACTATCCCCTCCCTAATGCCCTGCATATCTCTAACCCCTTCCTACTGCCCTGCACTTCTCTATGCCCTCCCTATTGCCCTGCATCTCTCTACCTCCTCCGTACCACCTTGCGTCTCTCTATGCCCTCCCTACTGCCCTGCGTCTCTCTCTATCCTCTCCCTACCACCCTGCATCTCACTATCCCCTCCCTAATGCCCTGCATATCTCTAACCCCTCCCTACTGCCATGCACCTCTCTATACCCTCCCTATTGCCCTGCATCTCTCTACCTCCTCCGTACCACCTTGCGTCTCTCTATGCCCTCCCTACTGCCCTGCGTCTCTCTCTATCCTCTCCCTACCACCCTGCGTCTCTCTATGCCCTCCCTACTGCCCTGCGTCTCTCTCTATCCTCTCCCTACCACCCTGCATCTCTCTATGGGTGCTGTGCTGGGTCAGATGTAGCCACTCTAACCATCCCTATGTGTATGCCATAGACTTCTATGGAGTGAAAACTGACAATGACTAGTTGTAGCGCTGTGTTCACTGCAGCTTGCCACTATGCATATGCCTGTGTGTATGCATTGCGGCATTGAGAAGACTGGCTTCATCTTTAGCGGTGGTGCTAGGGGGCACCAGCAAAAATGTTGCCAAGGGCATCAAATTTGTTAGGGCTGGCTCTGGACCTAGTCTCTGTCGACCACCAGAGGGGGGGGGGTACTATTTACCCGGGCTTGCCTGAGGGGCCCAGCGAGGGGGGGGGGGTGTAGCATGTGCTGTGCTGACAGCAGGCTCAGCATGAGCGTCTCACTGACTGCATGAGAGCTCATGCTGAGGCTGCTGTCAGCACAGCACTTGCTGTAGGTAGGTGTGTGCTGCTACTTCTGCTGGGGCGACAATAACACTCCATCCTCGACTTTAGAGTGTTTTTCAACCCCCCCTTAAACATTTTGGGGGCATGTCCTAATAGTGGGAGGTGACCACGCCTCCCGCAATAAGGCTGCCTCCACCAAAATTTTTTACCGGGGCCCGCCATTCTCGGTGGCCCTGAACGTGCCAAGGTACTCTAGGGATGCCAGCTGCAAACAGGAATAAAAATATACTGTAGTGCTATGGATTGTTAGAGGGAGGGGACCCAAACTGGTGTCTTGCCTAGGGCCCCTTGAGGTCTAAATCCATCTCTGCTGGTCACTAGAGTGTCACCTAGTATGGTAACTCATAGGCTCTCAATAGGGGGTGTTGTCATGCAGGAGGAGGCATGGCCTTGTGGCATCCGCTAGGGATGGCCATCGACTATCGATGTTTAGAAAACATCAATGGTTTATGGCCGATGTCAAATAGTTCTGCCATCGATGGTTTCCCACAATGGATGTCAAGCTTTAATGAATAGTTTTGTTTTGTGTTTTCCTGGGACATGGAGCATAGCTCCGCCCAGGACAGCCACGAAGCCTTGCCCCTGTATTCTGATTGGCCCACAAGCTAATCAGTCAAAGAAAATGGATGACCATTGATATGTAAAAACAGTGGGGCAGATGTATCATTAAGCGTTTTACGTTTGTGAAATAACGAGTCCCGCTTCTCCTGCATAACGAGGAGAAGCGGGCACTCTTTATGGGGAGATGTATTAACATCCCCCAAGCCGATAAGGAGAGCCGTTATGCCCAGCGTTAACGGCTCTCCTTATCGGCTCCCTCGTCGCCCCCCCCCTGCCCGGCTTACTGGGCATGCGCGAGATCTCGCAAAAACCGCGAGATCTCCAGCGCAGCCCAAGCCAGACGCAGGGCTAGCGTTGTCCCCATAGTGGGGGATAGGACAACGCTAGCCCTGAGCTGGCGAAGCGGCCGGGGCGAATTAACGCCTTGAAGGCTGTTAATACATCGCCCTGGGGGGGATTGCAGGGACAGCCCCGCCGAGCGTAACTCGGCGGGCTGTCACTAGCGCACGTTAGGTGCGCTAGTAATACATTAGGGACAGACGTAATCCCCCTCAGTTAACCAGCGTTAAGTGCATTTTTGCACTTAACGCTGGTTAATACATCGGCCCCATTGATTGTTATACATTGCATAGTTAGGCACTATTGATGGCCAGTTGCACTTTTGCCATTCATTCATCAAAGGGATGAGGTGGTAACCCTATGGCAAACATCCATGGCAAAGGCAACGATAGCCATCCCTAGTATGTGCCCCCCCATTTACATAATTCCCAGAGATGCTGGGCTGCCATCAGGGCCTCCCCCTTGCTGTGTAGGTACAGCGCTGTGCTTCCTCCAACTCCCCCTTCCCCCATACTACAGAACATATAGTATTGTACCTATACATTTCTATATGCAGCTCCCCACCTTCCTGGTAATGCTGCTGCGGTCACTATGAGTTAAAGTGTGCAGTTTCCCCATACAGTATGTACAGAGCCCATAATATTATGAAGAGGCCTCAATGATTAGATGATGTTAGACATGCAGTTTTACAAGCTAGGTTCTGTAACATATTTCTATTCCTTTTATTATTTTACGATACAGATATACAGCATTCTTTACAATAATCTGATTCATGTAAAATAATGAGGAAGAACGGCTTGTGATGTTGCTGATACTGTGAGATGATGCTCCTGATAATCCTTGCACTGCTGAATATGGGCTTGGAACCTCTGTGCGGGAAGTGTGAGAGGCATGTATGCTTCCCACAGAACCACAGGCACCTAAATTGGAAGCTATGACGATGTGCAGATTGAAGTCGCCCACGGCTACCAGCCGTTAACATGAAGCAATCTGCACAAGGAGAAGATCTGCAAGCAATGAATTCTGGCTGCTCTACAGCGCCAATAAGTGACACTTGCCTGACTCCTACGGTATAATATCATTGCAGAACTAAAGATCTTACTATAAGCCTATGATTGGACAGATGTTTACCGTGAAGATGAATTAAGACTTAAGAGGTCTTTATGGTAACCATGAGTATGCTGCAATATGGAATGAACCGTATAAACTTACAGAATGTAGAATTAATAGAAAAATACATACAGTATAGCCAAACACAAGCGCACAACTTAAAAGAAATGAAAGGTAGAAGAAAAGTAATTCGCTGGATTCAAACTCCAGGCAACAGCAGCATCCAATAAGAAAACGGTGTTGTGTAGTTTGTTAATAAATATATAAACCCATCTCAATTGCAGAAAGTGAATAAGAGAATTCCACTTGTCAAAGAAATTTCCTTCCCCCTAGGACATCAGCTTATGTCCCGTGTCACTGAATTCAATTAATGCATTGCCTTGTTAGCCCATTTCATGCTACAGCAGACTTTGCCTATTTCATATATTTCTAGCACATTACTGTATTGTAGTCACTACTGTATGGGTGCAACAGTAACAAGTGCCCAAGAAGAAGCTACAGACGGTACAGTGTACATCTGGCTATGCACTGCATAGAAAGCACTTATGTGTTCTACATGGGGGTATAAATAGAAAGCAGGTCAGATTCCAGCTCAGCAATGCACAGTACCATGATCATAGACAGGGATGAATCTATCAGGCAGAATACAGTATTTTGGCAATAATGCAAGAAGTTAAATCTTAAATCTATTAAAGTTCATTGATGATTACATAAAGGCTGCTTGTTTGTTTTATCACTTTATAGTATTAATATATGGAACGTGCTCTGATTGAGATAGGAAAACTGTGATAAAGCCTATTACTTTACATATCTTAGTGCCATCTACAACAAGGAGACTGCTTTCTGTCTCCACTTCCAGTTTATTAACAAACAAGATAAATTAACTTTCTGGTACTTCACATTCAACTTGTCAAATCTGAAAAGGTTACGTACACATCTAACAAAGCCCAGTGTAATTCGAGTACAAATGTTTTACCTAGTTACACTTGCAGCATATTAACCCCTTAACATGCCCATGTACAGTAGTAAAAAGCACATAGCCTTAAACCTATGTGACGCATCGATGAGAACGGCAGCCTCGCACTGTTACTGACAGCCAAGACCAGAGGGATGGTATGAAACTGTTAGACTACAACGCTGTAATTGCACATCATGTGACCAGCGGGGCCCCCTACAGGAAACACTGGGTATTCACTTATAATGAAGGTTTATGCAGACCTGTATTAGAGATTGACACTGCAATAGGGGGTGCTATACTACTAGCGGGATCAGTATGAAATCTCGGCAGTCTAAATACCATTGCCGGAATCCTGACCGCTGCAATGCCGACAAGGGGGGCATCCCCATCCACTTGCGGGCTCGCTGCGCTTACCATGCAGCGGGCCCGGTGCCTCACTACGCTTGGCACACTATTTTATTCTCCCTCTATGGGTGTCGTGGACACCCATAGAAAGACAAAGTGCCGGCATTGCGGCGTTGGTATTTCGACCGTCGGGATTCTGACCGCCGGGATTTTGACCGCATCCCCTACTAGCAATGTCAGGAGTTTTATAATATATAATGTAAGGTTTTGTAACCATTATAATATAGAACTATAGTAAGATCTAACCATCTAGTAGTTGGCTGGGTGCACAACTTCTTCATAAAACCCTTTTTTTAGGGACAGTATTTAATTTGGTTTTAAAATTCCCTAGAAATATTGGAAATCAATACTTTGTGCAGTACTGTATATACAGTACAACATGCTGTTTTCACCTTTGATCTTCCTGATGTCACTTCACCTGTAGCCTTTCCTCCTGTGTCCTTAAGGACCACAGAAACCATGGTGGGACTGATTCAGACCTGTTCGTACATGTCTGAATTTGGCCCCATTCCAATAGTCGTTCACTGGGGCGGAGCTTAGCCGTTTGCTAGGCAGCAATTATACGCTGCCTAGCTCGCAGGTCTGAATCAGGCCCCACGTGCAGAAATAAGAATTTGGCCACTAGCCAGCACAGGCTTTCCAAGACTGGTAGAAGTTGATAGAACGAACCATTTATTTACAAATGAGCATTGCTTCTAATTTTCCTGTTTTCTTTGTAATACAGTATACAGTACTTGAATACTCCCACCTATCTTGCTGCCTCAGTCTGATTCATTCTAGGAGTTTATGTAGAGAACGGTCTTCTGCACAGGAATGGAATTCTTTTTTTTTAAGTTCTCCTTGATTCATGGGCAATACACATAAACATGAAATATCACACCTACAAAGGGGCGATTCAGGTTGGTTTGCAAAAGCAAACTTCTTTATTGGACAAAAACCATGTACACTGCAGGTGGGGTGTAACTTGTGCTAAGAGAGTTATTTTGTTTCTGTGCAGGGTACATAATGGCTACTCTATTTTTGCACTGCAATTTAGATTTCAGTTTGAACACACTACACCCAAATGTAACCTCTCTCTGCACATGTTACATCTGCCCCGCCGAGCACATGGTTTTGTCCATTAAAGAACCAACCGGAATCCCCCCTTTGTATGGGTGATGTTTCATGTTTATGTGTAATGTCCCTGAATCAACTGTTTTTTAGAATAATTACGGCTACGGGAAACTCAGCCTGTATATCATTATGGCCCTTATTCTGATCGGTGCGGCCGGATCCGAATATGCGGCCAGGACCGTGCGTGCGAAACCCCGCCTTCCATACGGATCGCCAACTCCGTCCGTACGCGGCAAGAAGCTGTCCGAACGGACCGAGTGTTCCACCAGCTCCCGCAACCTCAGACCACACGGACATTTTTCCGTGCAAAAGCAGGGATCTGGGCGGGCAGCTGACATCCGGCGATGTCATATGTCCGCCCCCTACACGTGCGTCACGGCCGCATTAACATACGTACGCCCAGCGTTTGCATAGGAACGCCCTTGAAACGCGGGGCGTACGCATATGGTAATGAGCCCAAATAGCCCTTCACGCCCCTCTCCACCCCCTCGTCGGAGTGTTCACATTTCATGCGGGATTTGGCCGTATGCCCCTCTCGCACATGCGCAGAGACGCCTCTGCACATGCACAGACACAAAACATCGGCGGCACGAACGCACGCGGATATTACCGCACCAACCAGAATAAGGGCCTATGAGAGGAAAGTAAACCAGCTCCTGGTGCTGTAACCAAAATGAGCAGCAACAGACTGTAAATAGATAACCAACCTATGATAATGACACAGAACAGTCTTACATGCGCTATTGTGCGCTATTGTGGTTTCCAACATATATATATTATATATATATATATATACTTTTATATATATATGACAGAATTTTTTCTTTCCACAGTCCAAACAATATGGATAATAGATAACCCAAGTGAGCGGGAATGTCCAAGAGGAGGAAACTTTTAGACCAGACATTTATATCCAGGTAGTGGGTGGGCATGACCTTAGCAGTCAATCATTGAATGAAATAGTGAGTACAGCTACACCCTAAGGCCTAACGTTGCGACTTTTACCAGGCTGCAGCACCCCTAGCAATAGCCCAATTTCAGTCACCCTGGGACAGATGCACTAAGCTTCAAAAGTGCTAAAATGGATAGTGATAAACAGCCAGCCAATCAGCTCCTACCTGCCATGTCACAGACTGTGTTTGAAAAATGTCAGGCAGGAGCTGATTGGTTGGTTGTTAATTACTCTCTATTTTATCACTTTTGAAGCTTAGTGCATCTGTCTGTACAACATAGTTAGCGGATGTGTACAGTGAGGTTTGCAAACACCTTACCTATTTACCTTGAGTTGTGAGATTGTCAACACATGAGCAAGTCATTCATTAATATGTATGCATGTGCCAATTCATCTAATATTCCAGGAATGGCAGAAACATTCTAACTGATGATGGTGTTATACAACAAAATCCGTGACTTGCCTGACATGGTATAAACCTTTGAAGGAATCATTTACCATTAACCCTAAGTTTTTTTTCATTTACAGGTACGCAAACAGCATTCCACTTTTTTATTTAAACTAAATATGTAATATAACAATAGTAATTAATGTATCCTGTTTTACAATAAAAATGAAAAAAAAAAGTGTTTCTAATGAAATAATACAGCCTTCACCTGCGATAATATGTCAACCTAAAGATAGAGCGCCTCTCATTCAGTGCCAGCTCTCCCCAGATGCTCTCCATTGGCGAGAGCTGGTGGAGAAGCGCTCCATCTGACAGGGACGTACGAGCATCTCACATGCACGCACGTCCCCATCACTCGGCGGTTGGAAGCATAATCCCTACCCGTCTCCACTTCAGGGAGACAAGCAGGGTTAGGGGGGCGGGGTGCGGGGAGCAACAGGAGAGAGACGGGGAGGCAGCAGAGAGCTCAAACAGAAAGGGGCACACGAGTGTCTCGTGCATGCGCCCCCTTCTGTCTGATGGTGGGTCCTGGCGATTGGCGATAGAATCGCCAGGACTCGCAATAACAAGAGACGCTTCATCTGTATATAACCCAGATCATAAGTGTCACCTCACATATAAAAACTGAACATTAGCATACAATAGGCCAAACTGAAAGAAAGTTTTGCTTACTCTATGTAGAAAGCTGAGCTGCTTAGCAACCAACAACTTGAAACTACACCATAATGACAATTACACCAGAGACCTTTTTCTGGCTGACTCGCAAGGCTGTGAATTTCACAGCTTTGCAAGTCCACCAGACGTTGCCCGCCGCCCGCAGCGGCGGCCACCCCTCCTTACACGCCGCAATCCGCTGCGAATATGCTAGGCTGCAAATGGATGATTTGCATAATAATCCATTCACAGTCAGGGAGAAATCTTTCGATGGTCATTTCTCCAGAGCTAGCAGATCATCTGCGAGTGCCCTGTGCGGGAAGCAGGCGGGCAGCTGATATCCGCATTACTGGGCGTTTGCCATGGGAACACCATTGGCTGCATCCCTCCTCCCGCACTGCTAGGTGCGAGTGGGACGGCGAGCCGCCTCGCACCCTGCATAAGCATGGGACCTGCATTAACTACAATAACCCCAAATATTCATGTTCATATAAGGTATTGGGCATAGTGGTTGACTTTATACATGAGTGCTGACTATATATGAAAAGACTTTGCAGCTTTGTATGTCTCTAGGGTTCTACATGCTTAAAAAGAAAAAGAATGTATCTGCCATACAGAGAAGTGATTCATTGTCTTGTCACTTCTTGTCATTATTTATAACTTGTCCATTCCATCATAACACTTCATAGTTGATTAAAAGGTCAATGACTTTATATTTCAGCTGTTTGGAGGCAATTATGGTATGACAAGTGTGTTTAGGATTGATCTCTCAATTTGAAGGATGCTTGTAAATGACACGGGAAGTAGAATATACTGCTAGCCAATCAGATTTAAGATAACTGGTGGGAAAAGTTGTGCACCAGCATCCTAGTACCTGATTAGGACAGATGAAGTAGGTACACCACTGGTTATGAGACCTTCCTGTGGTCTTTGGATAAACTTTAATGTATCCAATTATTTTTGAGTATGATCCAAGAATTGTGGATTCATTTATAATTTAATACCTTATTCTTATTTACATTTAAATGTGATATACTAACTAATTTACTCTCATGTATCACTTTAATTGCAGAGTAAAAAAAAGTCCACAAGATTTTTGATGGCCTGACCCAAGAAATTGCATTGACTTAATTTAACCACTGCTACCTCTCTCAGACATACAGTAGCAAGAATCTCTTTTTGTCAGGGCTTGGCCAAACTACCTGGGACTCTCTTATGTCTGGGTGGTACCTAACCTAGGAACACATTCTCGGGTCAGCGCCAATGCAATTGGCCATGGTTTTTTAGACAACCTGGTTTGTGTGTATGGTGCGGCCTGGAATTTTACTACAGGGTCGTACTTAGAAGGCTAATGGAGCCCACACACGCACCGATCCCGGCGTGCGTTGTGGGCTTAACTAGCACACATAGCATCGCATCGTATGCCTTGTGCATACGATGTGCATGCGATGCGATGCTATGCTAGAAAAAGCTAGTACAAAAAGTATGTGCAGCACATACTTTTTGTACTGTACGATGAGGTGCCGCGGGAGCGCGCACCCCATCGTACAGCATCGCACCGCCGGGACGGTGCAAGTGTGGGCCTAAGATAGGCTGTTCAGAGCTGCCTAAGTGGGAGGGGAATTTCCCAGGTCTCAGGTGTAGTTTGAAAGGGGATCTCCAGCAACAAACTGGGATTTTTGGTGAGGTGAAAAACCTGGGTCTGAGCAGGGAAATTCCCAGGTCGTATGGTTGAAAGTGGTAATATTGATTGTTCTCCATAAACAGGCAAAAGAAGTTGGTATCCATGGTGTTCTGGTAGTGCTGCCATTTTCAGTCCAGTTGCCACTGTAAATCAGTAACAGTGTTAAGAACACAAAACGTGTTTCAATCCAGGAGGTTCAATTAGGAGGTTGTTTTGCCTCTACTGTTGTTATAATGGTTATTAGTCTTGCCGGCTCATCCATGGTACATAATGCAAGTGGAGCTGCAGACGTCTCCTCCAAAATTTCACTTGGGGGGCTGGAAAGCGGGAATTGGTGGCAGTATGAAGTAGGTTGAACAATAAGGTGATGTGCTGAGAAGCCTTACACTGGTCCTGGGCTCATCGTTTTTCTCTAGGGAGACCTTCTGGGTCAACATTATCTTTATCCCTTCTACATTAGCACCAAACAACAAATATATTGCCTCTCGGCAATATTCAGGTGCTGCGTATGTTCTCCCTCTTCAAATCAAGCAGCAGTTACGTTTAGGGATTGTCAGTCCCAATGTAAAAAGCAAAAAAAGAGAAATGGAAACTGCGCTATTTGAGGAATGATTCTACAGTCAATTATTAGAAAGGTGTAAATTTAATCACATATATATTATACAAAATAGGATATAATTGATAAAATAGCAATAAATTAAAATTACATACAGTGTACACTTAATAACCGGTTGGGGGATTGTAACTGTGCATAGCTGGCACTTAGCGGCTCCACTCATGAGGTGGGCCTTTTTTCCCCGAATGAGTGTCCCCTCTTTATCTACCTGTTTGTGGGTATAATTGGCTTACTCCTCGGACTGTATTTCTGGGAAATGGAGAGATGCAGTCAAATAGAGTCACTCACATATCTGGGATAATGTCCACTTCTCTGGATGGTGCTTTTATGTGGTCCCCGTGAGTCGATAGTTGCTGCTTGATCTCCTTATTGAATCCCGAATGTTGTTTCTTGGTCCGATGATTAAGGAGTCCCGGGTACAATGGAGTTTACCCGATTTGTAATCCACAATGTAGAGGTAGAGTGGGGGCACTTTTGAAAAAGCTGGGAGCCCCCCAGCGAAACGCGTAACTCCATTGTACCCGGGACTCCTTAATCATCGGACCAAGAAACAACATTCGGGATTCAATAAGGAGATCAAGCAGCAACTATCGACTCACGGGGACCACATAAAAGCACCATCCAGAGAAGTGGACATTATCCCAGATATGTGAGTGACTCTATTTGACTGCATCTCTCCATTTCCCAGAAATACAGTCCGAGGAGTAAGCCAATTATACCCACAAACAGGTAGATAAAGAGGGGACACTCATTCGGGGAAAAAAGGCCCACCTCATGAGTGGAGCCGCTAAGTGCCAGCTATGCACAGTTACAATCCCCCAACCGGTTATTAAGTGTACACTGTATGTAATTTTAATTTATTGCTATTTTATCAATTATATCCTATTTTGTATAATATATATGTGATTAAATTTACACCTTTCTAATAATTGACTGTAGAATCATTACTCAAATAGCGCAGTTTCCATTTCTACATTAGCACCAAACTGATTTGGGAACCATCAAAATTGCTCTTATGCCTTGTATATAATATTTATTTGTGCTTCCTAAGCCATTGTATTGTAAATTAACGGTCTTTCAGTTTTACATACCTGTGCCCAACTTTCCATCTCTGACATGCTTCATGTTCCCTACCACAGCTTAGCCTCTCATTGGCAAGGACAGTAAGTGCCCTGCCAGACTATCTATCTGAGGAAAGGCTTTTAGAAAAGATATTGGGCTAAGGTAGAGTTGGCGGTAGAGTTTGGTACAATGCATTCACTTGAAAAAACATCAGCTGCTTGCATACTGTATGCACATACACCCGGGGGGGGGGAGCAGGTACTAATTACCCGGGCCAAGGCTTGCTGGAGGAACCAGGTGGGGGCCCTGGTCCGACACCCCCCCCTACCATACCTTCCCCCTCAATCCCTCCCGGGCAGCAGCAGCACACACCTACACAGCAGGCTCAGCATGAGCGTCTCACTGACACTTTAGAGTGTTTTCCCACCCACCTTAAACATTTTGGGGATGTGGCCTAATAATGGGAGGTGGACACATCTCCCGTGATTAGGCCATGTCCCCAACATTTTACCAGGGCCCGGCATGACTCTCGGCTGCCCTGTGCATGTCTGCACTTGTAGCATTAGCAAACATGTACACAAAAGCTTTATATAACAGTGTCAGTAGTGTATTCACACACACACATATATATATATATATATATATATATATATATATATACTGTATATATAGCTTGCCAATGTTACCCAAAAACATTGTCATGTACTTCCTCTTCCTGCGTAACACCTGAAACAATACAGCTTGCACAGCTGTATAAATGCATCTGTGTGCCGATCTGCATGTGCTAGTTCCTGAATATACAGTATCCATACTGCAGTCATCTGACATTACAACACCCCTCCCCTCTCTGTAGTTATTTGTTATTGTTGCTTGTTCTGTACATATATTGTACATTTAGAAATGGCAAACCACCAGTATCTCATATGTATTGATAAGATGTAGAGATGATGATTTTCCATTAATGTGGTACTGTAAGTGACACTAGGGGGAAAATTTACTAAGATGTGAGTTCTATTTCAAATGGGATGTTGCAATAAGCATCCAATCAGAATCTACATATTTATTTAGAAACTTCTATAAGATAAGAGATAGTATCTGATTGCCAACATCCCATCTGATAAATTTCCCCTAGAAATCAGCTTTGTGATAAATAGACCCCTGTACTGGATACAGGCATATAATAAGGTCAGACGTGACCTTATATTCAGATGTGATAGCCATTGCAAACCATTGTTATTATAGAGCTTATCAAAGTAAAAAGAAGGGGTTTATTGTCTGTAAGGTGACAATCCTACAAAATAGTCAGTATTCAATGCCGCAGCGAGGGGAAGTTATACGGCGAGGATGACTTATTTTTGGTGAGGAAATGCCATCCTCGCTGTCAAACCCCTTTGCTATATTCAATGTTAGGGGGAAATCCTGATCCCCTTAAAGGTTTGCCGCAAATGCAGCGAGTACATTGCATTTTGTGGCAAGCCCAGCTGTTTTATTGGCCGTACTTGCCGTTTCCACCTCGCCGAAAGGAACCAGTGAGGTGGAAACAGTGAGTGAAGGGGAGGGAGTTGAATACTCTGATGGTGAGCTATTGGCACTGCTCGGCGTCATAGCTTGTGCATTGAATACTCCTCAATATCAAAATGTTTGGTACAAAACCTGTGTCTCTTTTTCTCCTTTTCTTACTGACAAGTTACAATTGCTGACATAAATAATGAAGACTGGTAGCAAGGATATAACGAGAGACAAAAATAGGCAGATATTGGCTTCCTAAACCCAATTTTCTAATACTGGAGCTTTTCTGTTCCCAATGCTTTCTATAAATCTGGCTGCACACACGTATTTTGCCCCATAATGCAAGGCTTGGACTATGCTGCAAGCCTGGTATTGATTGGCAAATGTCAAATTGTAAGTAAAATCATACCTCCCAAAATTAGTGGCAGTGGAGGTGGGACACATGCTTGCGGCGAAGGTCGAGCACCCAAAATTAGTAGTTGCGTCCACTGTTTGTGGCATGGCCAGTGCTGTGAGAGCTGATGGACATGTACCCATCCCTTCTCTGCAGTGAATAGACACTGTGTGCATACTAAGCAGAGCCGAGAGTAGCAGGGGGGGACTCCCATCTGCCACCCCCCTTACTGCGGTACACTACCAGCCCCAGGAGGGAAATGGGGGGCGGTCTCGTGAAAATCAGGAAAGTTGGGAGGTATGGTAAAACTGTGATTTGATCTGTAAGCTTTCGGACAGCAGGACGATAGGTAGGGGTATGTGGTTAGTGCTGTCACACAATTTGCAAGGCCCTGTGGACAGCAGCCTCTGTCCCACAACCCTTGTTTCTGGCCAGCAAGATGCTCCAGGCATGCACTCTGCAGTCTGTACAGCCGATCTGAGTATCTTTGGGACACTCCATGCAGTACTGTACTAACCATGGTTGGCAGCCCACCAATTCTGCACAACGTCCTGCGCCCAGGTGGCACCATAAAGGGCACACTATTTCCCTATTATGATGCTAGACAAGAGTCATTATCATTATTTTACTGTGCATTGCTCTTAACCATCATTTAGGTGCCCATGTAATTAATCTTGTGTATGCAACTAATTGCTGATATTTGTCCGTATCTGCAGGTAGTCTGGTTCTATGCATATACTTGGAGCTGTCATCATTATCAGTTGTAGGATCACTTTGTAAAAAAAACCCTCAAAAGTATTAGATTATTACTTATTATTACATTACATCATTACAGATGTAGCGCCCGTCATTCAGGCAGGGACTGGTGAAACTTTTGCCATCTCCCGCCAGGGGGCGAACGCGCATGAGACGCTTGCACGCCCCGTGGCGACGGAGCTCCCCTGGGTCCCCGCCACCTCGCCGACCCATTCTGACGCTTTTGAAAATTCATGTATCACCGTTCTCATTTTACATTTTTTCAAACGTAGAATGTGAAATACATAGAAAATTCCATACTGAATTACAACCCAAATGAATTGTCCACAGGATGGAAGTGAATGTATAATACATTTCTAGAATGTGATAACAAGAATTACAATGCCCATTGGAGACCAAACAAACAGAGGTTTTGTTTGGCAAATACAAATTTTGTTTTACTTGCGAGAATATCAGCCTTTTGATTTACAGAAGGAATTCTACAGTGCGCTTTCATGAATTAGTAAAACACTCAAGTCCAGTCATACCTTTGAGGCCAGCACTGTTATGGATCTTATCATCTCGCACAGCAGTGTCACCTGCCTGCAACCAAACCCAACCACTGGTAGTAGAATATCATTATTAAAGTGGTCAATAGAATCCAGGCATTTTGGTATAGCATGTAGTAAAATGCTATTAAAAATGATATCCTTTTACTTGAACGAATATATAATATGGGTGTTTTTGTGCCATGGCAGATTTAACATAAGAAACTCGCAAGTAATTCACTTTATTTCACAAAGAGAACTCCCGCACCAGATTAGATAGATTGGTTTTGGACTGTCCTTTCTCCAGTCTTTTTTATTATTATATATTTGGGGTAAGTACCCTTTGTTAATTTTTGTTTGAAGAGGTGATACCCTTTACTTTGAATGAGATCCACAACCACACAAGAAAAGAAAGTATTGTTGGGTGCACTTAGACGTCCTTTCTGATAATTATAAAATATAACTTTTAATGCATTATAGATAAAAAGGTGAAATATTAAAAAATTAGCGACAGATGTGAAAAAGATAAGAAAATTAGAATAAGTGTATTAAAACAATGTTGGACCACTGTCTCATTAAATCCTTTGTTTGCAGGGATGCGATGTCCCTGTGTGTTTTTGTATATTTCTTAAATTTTAATATACACCACCACTCTCTGTATGCCTTCAGTATTATTTTATTATATTGTAGTTGGTACAATTTTATTTGGATACAGAGATAGTGTGTGTGTCTCTTTATTATTTTGTTTTATTGCCACTGTGTTTTTGAAGATGTTACATATGTATCGTTTTGTGGAATTGTTAGATCTTATATTCTTATAGATCTTATATTTATATACATACCATGCAATTTCTATATTGGTTATTTAATTTCTGTAGACATTGTTACTTTAATATAACGAGGGCTCTGCTGTGTGTTTTTATTTGTTAAATGTTTCCACAATGTAACGTGTGGTAATTTCCCCGGGGGAATTTGCGGCTTTTGTTTCTAGCGCCGTCCTCTGGGCTCTCCTGCTGCAGCTACCAGCTTTGCAGCATGCCATCTCAGCCACCTTGATACTCTATTTCTGCGACTTAGGCTTGAAGCTGCCTAATCTTTCAGTCGCAGGTACTGTGGCTGTCTAGCGCGGGTGTCACGGAGAGTCAGTGAGCTGGCCAGATATTATGGCTTTGACGCTGCTCACTATCTCCCGCTGCCCGTCCTGCACTGGTTTCGGGTGACAGTGGGGACCCGTATCACACTCTTATCTTTACTAAATTTTTATCCCTCAATACAGTGGTTTTTGCACATAACAGTATACAAATCACAATTTGGATGTGGGCAAAGTGCCCAGACAGTCTGGGGGGAGCGCGGCCGGCCCACCGGAAAATGGCCCGGTTTCCTGGTGGGCCACTCCGCCCCTGCCCTGCACCTCCTACCTCTCTTTCATTTATGCCCCTGTAATTATTAGCAGTTGTGTCACCCCAGCTGCTGATGCTTCCTTAGCACCCCATCACTTGCAGCCCCCGTCACTTGCAGCACTTGTACAGGGTAGGACACCTGGAAGTGTCAATGTGCAACATCAGTAATCTGCAGGATCATATCCAGTACAGTCTTAGCAGAATTCCTTTCTACAAACCTGACTCATAGAAAAAGGTGGCCTGCATTGCACTACTCTACGTGACAGAAAAACTCTTAACGGCAATCCACAAATGAGACTGTATGTAATTGAAACCAATAAATAAAGGCAGTTTTGTGGAAGTGAGGAGATTGATACTCTCTGCTGGATTAGTTGCATAAAAGGATAAAACAAATTATTAATAACTTGGGTAAGTGAAGAGGGGGCAGGGACCATGATACAGCGGACAGCTGTACTCAGGGCTATTTTTGTGCAGGCTCCAGCAGGAACTGTGGCCCTTATTCTAGTTCACTCTTTCTGACAAAATATTTCTTAGATGGACAAAACCATGTGCACTGCAGGTGAGGCAGGTGTAAAACCCCACCCAAATCTAATTATCTCTGCTCAAGTAACACCTGCCTCACCTGCAGTGCACATGGTTTTGTCCATCTAAGAAATATTTTGTCAGAAAGAGTGAACTAGAATAAGGGCCTCAGTTTCTGCTGGAGCCTGCACAAAAATAGCCCTGGGTGTACTGTATGGTAGAAACATCTTGGTCTTTTACCACGTGTGCCTTTGTATGACATCTTTGTAGTGTTATTAAGCCTTTGGATGAGATACGGTCGTATTGTCGACCCAACTTAGGTCGACAGTCATTAGGTCGACACTGTTGGGTCGACAGGCAACTAGATCGACAGGTAAAAGAAGAAGTGTTTGAGCGCTGATTGTTTGGATTTCGCACTGCAGCAGCTCCCAAATAAAGGGGGATTACCAACCCCTTTTTGGAAATGCAGTTACAAGAAAAAAAGAAACAGTGGAGCTGCGCTTTGCAAAATCATGTATAATTTATTAAAAACAATTAACATTAAATTTCATATACTTTGAATTTTTAGTGGCCACTGTGACAAACAAGACAAACACACATATAACAATGCTCAATTTAGGATTTGTTAATATGGTATTTTGAACTGTGTTCAACTTGTTAGTCCATCATATTAGTAAAAAACCGGTTAGTATCACTTTAAAACCTCCCAATTATTAGGAGTAACTGTCCCCCACTCATGTGCACATGTTAGTGGATTATAGACTCACTCTTTCTTGCGGAATGTCCTTTTAGAAATGGTGGGGATCCGGCTCTTGGTACTTGGGAGTTTGCTGTGACCATTTCTAAAAGGACATTCCGCAAGAAAGAGTGAGTCTATAATCCACTAACATGTGCACATGAGTGGGGGACAGTTACTCCTAATAATTGGGAGGTTTTAAAGTGATACTAACCGTTTTTTTACTAATATGATGGACTAACAAGTTGAACACAGTTCAAAATACCATATTAACAAATCCTAAATAGATCGACAGGTGTCTAGGTTGACATGCATCATTACACTACCTAAATATAGGTATATAACAGAGATTTTGGAAAATGGAGTCCAATACATTAGAGCAGGCATGTCCAAAGTCCGGCCCGGGGGCCAATTGAGGCCTGTGCTGTCATTTCAAGTGGCCCGCAGCCTCCAGAAGTGGGTGGAGCATCATATGCAGGACACACAGCACTAAAGGTGGGGCCCCGGCGAGCGTGCCTTTACCTTGCTGTCTGCAGCAGTGAGGAGGTGGCGGCCGCCACAGTGAGATGTGTTTTGCGTCTTTCGGGTGAGTATGCATCCAACCAAATGCAGCTGCAATTGTATATCACCATACCCTCCAACTGTACCGTTTTAGCCGGTACAGTACCGTTTTTTAACAGTCTGTACTGGCTAAAATGAACTGTACCCATTGTACCGATTTTCTGACTGACTGACAAAACTCTGGGAGATGTAGTTCATAACATCGCCGACTGCTACCCAGGGACTGTGGGAGAGCAGCAAGCCAGGGCTACATCTCCCAGTGTGCACGGCGGTGGAACGTGGCAGGCCTGGCTCCCCCTGCTCAGAGAGGGGCTCCTGTTGGGGGACGTCACGGCTGTGGGGAGCCAGTGACTGAATTTGTAGTTCTCTCTCCTCCCCTCCGCCACAGCACAAGCCGCCACTGCAGGGATCAGAGAGCGGGCGGCCTGACATCACCAGTGTGTGGCCTGATCTGCCGTAGCATGGAGAACAGGCAGCGGGGACTAATTGCGTCTGTTCTTCTGTCCAGACTCTGCACAGCCGACGGGATTGTTCCAGGTAGGGACAGCAAGTGCGGTATTTATTGTTAAAGCGGATGTGTAATGTAAAGTAAAAGTGTCACGGCCACGCCCCTTTACAAATGGCCACGACTCTATTTATGGCCACCCCCCCATGCCTGTACCGATTTTTTGTTGTTGGTATTGTTGGATGGTATGCATCACCCTCCTCCGCAATCAGAGTGACAGCAGTGTGTGGGAAGTGGGTGCAGCAAGGGGGAAGCTTGCTCCCATAAAATGCAGAGTGGAGGAGGGCAGCAGCAGGAGCCCAAGCATCTCCTGTCCTTGCAGTTCCTGCTTTGCCTCTCCGTCCTCTGGCTCACACAAGGGGCTGGGCTGGAAACATACAGAGAAGGGAGGGGGCAGGCAGGGGGACATACAGTCAATGGGGGCAGAGTGGGGGATATACAGTGAAGGAGGGTCAGGCTGGGGATCATACAGTGAATGGAGGCAGTGATGGACATACAGAGAAGGGGGTGCAGGCTGTGGGACATAGTGAATGGGAGTAATACAGTGGGCGGGCATCTCTAAAATCCACAGCCCTCTTCGCCGGGCATCGCATTTCTAATGACCGCATATTCTCTAAAATATGCGGTCATTAACGCAAGGGACAGCTCTTGCGGTAAGAGCTGTCCCTTGCGATGCGGCGCCATTGCTGGACTTCCGGGTCTATGACCCGGGAGTCCGTCTGCGCATGCGCAGACTGACGCACCGGCCGCAGGGCATGCTGGGAGGGATCCGTGACGGATCCCTCACACACCGCTGCGGTAAGAAGCCCATAGGCTTCTGCAGGGAACCGCCAGCTTTTGCTGGCGATTCCCTTCACAGCGGTGACACTGCGGAGGGAGGTTAGAGAATACAGAAATGCGGTAAAAACCCCGATAACGGGGTTTTTACCGCATTTCTGTAATAGAGTATCTCGCCCAGTGAATGGGATTCATACAGTGAATGGGAGTCATACAGTGAATGGGGCAGTTTGGGGGACATACAGTGAAGGAGGGTCAGGCTTTGGGACATACAGTGAATGGATGATCAGGCTTTGGGACATACATTGAATGGAGGCAGTGATGGACATTTAGAGAAAGGGGGACAGGCTGGTGGACAAAATCAATGGTTGCAGAGTGGGGAACATACAGTGAATGGTGGACATACAGTGAAGGAGGAGCAGGCTGGGGGACATACAGATAAAGATGGTCAGGCAGGGGAATATAAAGTGGAGGGGGCAGAGTGGGGGATCATTCTGATGTGATTAATGATTCAAAGAATATCAGGCTGAATGGTCGGCCCCCCACATTTTCACCTAACCAAAACTGTCCCTCGTCGCAAAAAGTTTGGACTAGACAAGTTTGGCATTAGAGAGTAAAGAAAGATGATGGTATGTACCGGTGGAACATGGGGCAGATTTTTTAAGCTCGGTGAAGTGATAAAGTGTCTGGATTCTATCACCGTCCAATCAGCTCCTAACTGTGAAGTTACAGGTTTGGTTTGAAAAATGACAGGTAGGAGCTAATTGACTGTTGATAAAAACCTTGTAGATGTGAATTCTTTAGAGATGAACAAACTTCATGCATGTTATTTCACTGAAATAAAAAAAAATCTGCATGTAGTCATGAAGCATTAAAAACCCCCAGAAGTGATTATTTCAACCAGTGTGATTATATCTGTTGTTTCCAGAAGTTGAAATCTCTTCCCATACATCTGGGGGAATCAATTTCTCCACCTGTCTGCATCATCTTTAAAATATCTAGGGGTTAACACACAGACCAGCGGTTCCCGAATTGTGTGCCGTGGCATCCTAGAGGACACTTGCAGATGCCTCGGGTTGGTGGTAGAGGACCGGTTTAAAATATATATGGTCATTGTACAGTAAAGGCAAAAACCAGTTCTGGTGGTTGCCAAATATAAAATATGTGGACAACTAAAAGGGAATCCTGTCCCTCTCCTCATAAGTAAACATAAGGATTACATACACAGAAAACACAATTCATAAATTTTGTTCAAAATTTCTCAATAAAAGACTTGTGGTTTACAGGTGTCATTACAAAACTTTTGATACCCTAGGTGTATCCTAAAGCGGTTGACACAGAAGTTATGTTTTCAGAAGAACAGAAATAGTTCCTGAAATATAGATTGTTACTTGCAAAATCCCTTTTATTTAATAAAAATGGTTAATTGCACTTTTTTAAAATGCATGTTTCATGTTTTTTTCTGTTTAATGTATTTTAAATGTAAGGTTTATTTCTTTAGCTACTGCACTTTTTGAAACATGCTCTATCAGCGATCTTCATGTTTTTTATGAATTTATCTGAGACATCGGAAACACCCGGAATCTGTCAATTTACAAAACTGAACAAATCATTTTGCTTACCTCCAGCCTCTTTGTATATTGTCTTGCTTGTTTCCGAAAGCATTTCTCTATTACGTGCTTCATGAGTGCAGGCTTTATTTTTCAAGAGATCAATATACATATGTGAATGTTTTATTCATGAGATCAGTGTGCATATATGCATGTTTTATTCAGGAGATTAGTCTGCATGTGTGCTTCAGGAGAATGGAGTTTCAGTGTTATAAGCAGAAGCTCAAGTTGACTATGCTTTACGAAATGAGTGTGCAAATGTTTTCAAACCGCTGAGATACTACAGATGAAGCCGCTTTCATTGTTGCGGGCCCTGGTGAGTCTATTGTCAATCGCCAGGACCCGCTATAAGTCGGAAGGGGGCACACGCACAGGAGACGCTCACGCGGCCTATTCCATCTGAGCTCATGCCACCTCCCGTCGCTTCCTCGCTGCTCCCCCATCGGTGCCCACAGCCCCCCGCATCATCCCCTAACCCTGCCCATCTCCCTGAAGTGGAGACGGGCAGGGATTTTGCTCCCCGCCACAGAGTGTTAGGGACACGTGTGCACGTTAGACGCTTGCGCGTACCCATGAGATGGAGCACCTTTCTGCCGGCTCTTGCCAGCACAGGGGATCTCGCGAGAGCTGGCGCTGAAAGAGAGGCACTCCATCTGTAATACCACGCTCTCATTGCCACCCCTGCAAAATCCTGGGTTTTTAAACCCATGTTTTTTGCACGGCACAGATCGTCTCAGCTTACAGACCCCCTTCAAACTGCACCTTGGACCTGGGAAATTCCCAGGTCTGCCCTGTTCACACTGGTTCCCGGGCAGAGCCAGATTAAGGTCTAAATGGGCCTGGAGCTGAAAATTATCAAGGGCCTATTATGCGCAATAATAGGGGTTGTGGCCAGCACCTAATAATGTGGGAGGTGTGACCAGTGTTCTGTTTGGGTGGTCTGCTCATGGGTGTGTCTATATTTGTGTAATTACTTTCAACTAAATATATATGCCTGGAAAAGGCAGGGGGCGGGCATAAGAAAAATGTAGGGAGATATATGGCAGGTGCACTTCATAGGTGCACCTGCAGGATCCCGATGTCCTAAGATACCTGCAGAGTGAGGCGGCACTCTAGTCATAAAAAAAAAATACTGAAAGTCGAAACTTGGTAGACAACATTTCAGCACCTTCTATGCGGTCACCTAAGTTTACCACACCATATACCCCTAATACAAATTATGCAACACAATAGTAACCCCCTTATACTGTACTTGCCTCTTACATTATGGGGGTTATTCTGCGTGGTGCGGTGAAACGTACATACGGTCCGTTTCACCGTACGTTTCCCGTACGCGGACGGGAGCGACAGACGGCAGTCAGCACAATGATGTCTATGCCTTAACATCATTGCTCACTCCTGGCTGTCTGTGGTGAATACTACAGTTCCTGCGCCTCCGGTGAAGTTTGACTCTCCTCCTGCCGATCGTCTACTGCATACCTGTATACCACAGAACCTGCTGCCGCTAATACGGACTCGACAAGGTTAGCCCCCCATAGAGGTATTATCTTCATCCTTATTCCTCATGGTTATTCTCCACAGTTACTTCTGGTTCTGCAGCCACAATCACATTCAGCAAGGACTCTCACACTTCATCATCCAATCCTCATCCAATCTTCCAATTGTTCTTCCAATCCTTCACCCAATCATCCAATCCTCATCCAATCATTCAATTGCTCATCCAATCATCCAATCCTTCATCCAATCATCCAATTCTTCATTCAATCATCCAAACCTCAGTCAATCATTCAACCTATTATTCAATCATCCAATTCTTCATTCAATCATCCAACCTTGAAACCAATCATCCAACTCTTCAACCAATCCTCCAATACTTCTTTCAATTATCAAGCATCTTCATCTTCTTCAATAGAGAATTGTATTATTGACTTTTATCATTTCACAAACTTCCAGTATATTATTGTGCCATCATTTTCAACCTGTATTACAGTACCTTTAATAAATAAGGTTTATTTTACATCATTGTTTCCATCACTTCTGTCGTTAATGCAACATCCCTATATTAAAGCACCTAGCCTCCGTTATACTTCAGCTGGTGCTTCACGAAACGTGACAAGAGTACTGCTCACAAAGTGCTTTTAGCTTGTTAACAACCTGATGCTAGGTTTTATGGATGCCATGGACATACAGTATTTTGGATATATTGTAGTATACTGTGGAATCCTTGACAGTGCCAGTCACTTGCTACTTGATTTACTCCTCCCCTCTCACAGCCAGCAGCTCCAGCACCTCCTCATCCCTCCAGTGTGCCATGTCTCATCTCCTCTCTGCAGCATTAAATGGATGTCACCTGATCTCATTCCCCAATCAGCTTGCTTTTTCTAGTCCTGTATAAAAAAACCGGGTCGTGCCTGTTCACACTAGTGGACACCCGTGTAAACTCCCAAAAAACAGTGTGCAATTCCCGGGGCACATTACACCCCGGAATTTAACTCACACACATTCACAATGAGACACTGACACTGGAAATTATTGCTTGCCTTGGCGAAATCCTGGGTTTTTGCGGCAGTGAGAACAGGGTATAACTGAGGAAATATACATTGTTTTATCAATTCCTTATCTTTAAGGGCTCATAACAAAAATATTTTGATAAGTACCATAACAATACATACTGTACAGCAGAGTACTGATAATCCGAATAAGTATTAGAAATGCTTATTTATTGGAACATGTTCTACTTTGACCAAAACAACTGTTTTATCTGTGGATATTTTGTTGTACAAGTAAATGTATTTTTAAAAATTCTGAAGTTATTTATCTGATGTATGTTAAGGCAAAAAAATATAAGTAAAAAAATGGATAGCAGCGATTGTATTAGGAATAATATAAAATAATAATTGTGAACTCTTGAGTTCTTTAGGGATTGACTATACCAATTCAGCAGCTGCTAGTGAGACAGACCTTGTTAAAGCGCCACCATCACCCCCTAGGGGGCGTTGTTTTCCTTTCCATAGAGCCCTCCATGCCTTCACTAGAAGCCTGAGGACTAAGGAGGCCAATAGCTGCCCAGACCAGCAATGACTTCTTGGGTTGTGGTAGAGGAGGTGGCCCAAATTATTATATTTATTCACCTGGATCTGACATTCACAAGTTCCACCACTGGATACAAGGGTACAGAAGCTATGGGATCTGCAAAATAGATTGTAAGCTTGTGAGCAAGGCCCTCCTACATTTTGACTGTTTATAAATACCCTGTTTGTTTTATCACTGTCTCCTTTTTAAAGCGCAATGGAATATGCTGCGCTATATAAGAAACTGTTAATAAATAAATAAAAGAGGGCCAACCTTTCCTGTCAAATGTTCATCTGTTTATGTGAATATTTCACTATTGGGTGGTACATGGCAGCCTTTAAAATTGTAGTAATGGGGCCCACAAATGTCCAGTTACACCCCTGACCAGCAGTGTCAGGGGTGTACGATGGCAACTTAAAAATAATTTTGCTGCAAAAGCCCAAATATGCAGCTTTGATTTAATTGGTACATTTAATTATGATTACAGTGTAGATATCTGCCTTTTGGTATATACCACAGATATACAAAAATGTTGAATAATTTATTTAAGGAATGATAAGGGCACCATTTCAGTTGTTGCCTCAGGCAGCATAATGATTAGGCCTCTCTGGTAAGACATACAGTAGCTCTTCTACTGTATCATCTATATATATGTCTAGTGTCCGTGAGTCTCCGAAACACTGCCATCTGCTGGCAGAGAGTGAAACTACATATCTTTTACATGCACAAACACAGAAAGTAGCACTAGCAGACTAGCTTTCAAAGCTATTGCTTTAAGCGGGCTTAATAGTAACATAAATGTTAAACTTTGCTATTCATATTTCAGGGAAAAATAACCTATAGAATAATAAAAAATAAGTGGTGGTGAGGTTGGTAAGTGTTAATGGCTGTAGGGAATTTGGATCAGGAACATGATTTACCTGAATTCAGAGTGAACATTCTGAATGTTTTATGTAAGTGGAGCTGACATAACTGTCAAAATGTAATTTTAATTTTTTTGTAAGTAGTAAATGGTGCTCTCATTATGACGAGTGGTGATTGCCACATGTAGATTTACATAAGTTGAGTCTGCAGGCACACGGCCAGTGGTTATATTCGGTGGGAGAGTGACAACCCTGCACAAGTTTACAGAAAAGGCCAGTCAGAAGACATTAAGCCCTACCCTGGCTTTTGATGACTGGTCCAAAATAAGCCCTACCCCGAAAATAAGCCCCATCAAAATTCACATTACCCGAGTGCGTTCACCAACTTCAATACCCTCAGGTCCACTCTAACCCCCGCTAACCCCCTTCACCGCCGCTTGAGGGATGCTGTACAGTACAATGCTGTTCTGCCGTTGAATACCCCAGCTCCAGGTCCCAGGGATGCATCGCGCCCTGAGCATGATGTCACTGCGCTCATCACGCGGCATCTGTACATGGCGGGAGCGGATAGCAGCGGTGCCGGTGGAAAGCAAGAAGAACAACTGGAACTGGAAGAAGGTTGTAGGTGAGGAGCAGGGCCGGGGGCATGGTGCTATAACTGGGGGCTGTGAAAGCAGGACTGGGGGCATGGTGCTGTAACTGGGGGCTGTGAAAGCAGGACTGGGGGCATGGTGGCTATAAAAGCAGGACTGGGGGCATGGTGGGCATGTTAATTAAAATAAGCCGTACCCCGAAAATAAGCCCTAGGGTGTTTTTTGTTACAAAAAAAAAAAATAAGACAGTGTCTTATTATCGGGGAAACACGGTATATAGCCCCAACATAATTCTCTACCACACAAGCCATGGATCAGGTAGGAAACACATGCAAACACAGGGTGAACATAAACATTCCAAATAAATCGGTACAATGATTATGTTACGTAATGGTAAGTGGAGACTTAAGGTGGCCAAACACAGGTTCGACTTGTCTGATGCACAAGTCGGACCTGTTTTCCTTTGAACTCCTCTGGAAGCTCCCCAGGAGAGCTCCTTCTGACTTGGCAGCTGATGTGCGATAAATCACATGCGATTTATGTGATCCATGCGATAAATCGCATGTGATTTATCGCATTGAAAAGAACTCCTGGGGAGCTGACAGGAGAGTTCAAGGGATATTGGATGTGATACTTCGCAGGTGCTAAAAAGCACTCGCCATGTGCCGCTCATGGTCTGATTCTGATTAATGTTATGTTCTGCACATAAGTTCTCTAGGATCGAATCCGATATGCATGGGAACGCGCATCGGATCCGATCTAATGTCAAACACCTCCAATTTGGGTCATGATTTAAATCATATGATTTAGAAAAAATCATTGATTTAAATCAGACTTAAGGGATCCATGTTATTGTATTTGTTTAACTGAAGAAGAAAAGTTAAAAGCTCTTAAGTTTGCCAAAGTAAAATATCCACATACAAATACCCTTCCACATTTGGTTTGGTGCATTCAAAACTGAGAAACCGCTTGGTTACTGACAAAGCTGCCAAACATGTTTTTATTTTTAAGGTCTCTAATAAATATAATGTGTAGTCTTCTTCAGATTTACAAATCAGCCAAGGCAATTGCCAACTATTGTAACTTTTAACATCATTGCTGTTTCTTTCTTTTTGCAAATTGTGATTTGTGTGCAGATTGCTGTGCCATGTCAGGATTCATGGTGACACTGTCAAGTCATTTAAACTAAATATATTAAAGTTACAATATTTTAAAATAACTCTGTATTTTTTTGTTTTTACTTGTTTTAATGTTTATTTGATCATAAAAATACAATTAAAAAAAGATCTGATTTCAATAAAAAAAATCAGATTTTGATTAAATCATGATTTTTTTTCACAACCTGCTTTGTAAAGTGTACAGCAGCTCTATTCAATGTACCTGCACAACACTTGCATAGTGAACATATAAAGTAGGCAGGGTTAGTATGGCATGTTCTCACTGGTTTCCGTAAGGAAGAGAGACAATAAATAGAAAGTCAATAAGCCGACACTAGATGGTCTACTCTACGGTCAAAAATGTACACGGTCAAAAGGTCAACAGTTCAATGGTCAACATGGACTAAATCAATGAGGTCAAATGGTTCAGAATGCAAATGACCAACGCATGGTTTTCATAATTTTTAGGTCTAGGTATTTGGGGGTGGGGGGAGGGGGTGGTAGGCTAACTAAGGGGATTTAGGGTTAGGCACTTGGTGGAGGGTTAAGTTAAGGGATACAATATCACAAAAAACATGACCATATGCCTGTTGACCAAATTCCATGTCAACCTTTTCACATTTTCGACCTACTGACCCTGTCGACCATCTGGTGTAAACATATTAACTGTCAAACTGGACGCTGACGATCTTTAATGCACACCCACTCTCCACAGTTCTGGTGACAGCGGATCATAGCATTTCTCTCTCAGTAATTTTGATTCAAAGTATTTAAAAAAAAATACTTGTGAAAAAATGAACCTTTGATGTAAAAAGAGTGTTGATTATTCGTAGTTACTTCTCTTTTGGCAGCCTACCCAACATCTACAAACCATTCTTATGGTTCTGCTTTCTGCTCAGACTGAGGAAGATTTGTAACGGGAAGTCTTCATCAATCAGGAGTCTGTCATACTGTACCAGACTTACGGAAGCGAAGACCTTCACTTTTATAACCACCTTCTGCTTGACAATAGACATTGCTGCACTGTGGCCGAGTGCCAAGATATTCAACATACAGGTATATGTTTTCTGAACCATGTAGAAAGACTGACTTTAATATATGTTTAGAAATGTCTGAAAACTATTTACAGAGAACAAACATACTAAACAGTGTCACCAGGAGGCTAAAAATGTAGCAAGAATAACAATGTTGCTTTCCTTTCAGTAACAGGTGAAACTACCATTTACAGCACAGCCACTGGGAGGATTTGTTCCTTTGTACAGTATATGCAAGCTGATTTGAACACTAATACCCCTTTTAGACATACTACCTTGGATTTTGTCCAGGTTTACCCGGGATTTTCAACCCAGGTCACTCCCGGGATTTTAGTAACAAACCCCCTTTCACACTACACCTCAAATCCGGGAAAAACCCGGGTATACCCCTTTCACACATAAGCCAGGCTTTTCAAGCATTTCAGTGTTTCATCATTAAAATGGGACACGCCCGGCAGCAAAAAAAAGCAACATTACATGTTTAAAACTGAAAAACCCGGGTAAACCCATTCAGACATAAGACGGGTATTATACCCGGGAGTCAATACCGGGAAAAACCCTGGTCACTTGCAGGTGCTCAGTATCCGGGAGTGAAATCCCGGGTATACCCTTTCAGACATACGCTAGTCCCAGGTTTGGGCGCGTTCATGTGAAAAAACCCGGGATTTTCGCGTATGTCTGAAAGGGGTATAACTTACTCACTAACTGCACAGTCAACCAAGTCATGGGAAAATGAGAATTTAATGATGAATCCAACTCTACCGATGTGCCTACCTAGACAAGGCCAGTTTAGTTTAAAGGAATCATGATGATTCTTATAGAATCAGGCAGATCATGGTTTAATACATGTAGCAACCGAATCCTTAAAGATACACGTATGTACAAGAATATTAAGACAATCAGCCACAAGTCAAAAGTGAATTAGTCTGGGGTTGTGTGAAATCGCTTTCCAGAGCGAATGGTGAATATGCGGTATTCCAAGGGTGTAAATACAACTGATGTAACATCAGAGGACAGATTTGCATACATTTCCAATAGGTAACAAAGAAGCTATGTACGTGTCTGGGATTGCATAGCAGCTTGTGCCTGGCCTGCTGTGGAAAGTTGTGAAAGGAATGTTCAATGCAAGGTTGCTCTGCTTCTGAGACAAGAACCACACCTCACCTCATGGGGGGAACTGTACAAAGACTGAAATCACAAGCACCTCTGAATATACAGGTATATGTCATTATCCAACTTTTCCAAGAGACATATTAGATCATGTTTAATGATGCAGTCTACAAGTTGGAAATTTGGTTTATATTATGGATGGTCATCACTCAGCAATGATCAGAAATCATCGATGGTTGAAATTTGATGTTAAATAGGTTTACCTTTGATGGAGGAAGTGTATATTGTTTCCCACCATCGATGGTAGCCATGGGTTAGATCAGGCTGGGCAACACCGGCCCTCCAGATGTTGATGAACTACACATCCCAGCATGCCTTAGATCAGTTTCAGCATGGCCACATAACAAAACTAATGCAAAGCATCCTGGGATGTGTAGTTCACTAACATCTGGAGGGCCGGTGTTGCCCAGCCCTGGGTTAGATCATTGTTTGTGCTGCAGCTGCTGCACAGGAATACTATTCTGTGCTTACACCCACATGCAATATAGTTTGTATGATTGTGAGGCGGGCTGTGCTGGCCCACCTTGCTGACCTCAGATGCTGACTTCAGCTATCAGTCAGCAGCTCAGCCCCTTATACAGGTCTCCAGCTGCCGGGATGGATGCACATCTCTTTTTATGAATATGAGCAAACCACCAATGGTTTAACCATCAATGGTGCCTTATAGCATATTCTGTTGCCATTGACGGTTCCCAATGCCATTGCAACTAATGTCCCCCATCAATGGCTCCAGCAGTGATCGCCATCCTATTTCTTTGCTACAAAAGTAACTGTGTTTAATAAATCTGAACAGAGCAATTATAGGTTATAGGAGATCATTTGCATATTTCTATACACAATTTGCCTTTAATCCTGCATTCTTAAAGTGTACCTGGAACGGCTATTTGATATTATTAATTTATTACAAGTGTTAAATTTAGGACAATGCAAGTGAACCACTAGAGCACAGAAGAGTTAATGTTATTCTTGTGCAACTAACATTCCCCTTGCAAATTAATTTATGAATGTGTGTTTGAATATATATATATATATATATTTCTTGGAGGTAGGTCGGCACTCGGATTGACTGTTCCCATTACCGTGTTGCCTTCCCCGGGGGGAATGTACAAACGAGGAAGAAAGAGGGCGGCACTCACGGATTTGAAGGTGAAAAAATCTTTAGTGAAGAATGTCACATAAACCGATGTTTCGAGGCTACTGGGCCTCTTTTTAAAGGTGTGAACAGGGCAAACAGTGAATACAAACAAAGTGGCTTAAATAGGACACATACAAAGCAAGTGCTTTAAAGTGTATACAGTGTGTATATATATATATATATATATATATATATATATATATATATATATATATATATATATATAGCAAACAGTATATCCAGGGATATAGAGAAGACAGCACTTCTTAATTGATACCAATGTCCAAATGAGCAAGGACCATTTATTTACTCCATAAATGCAAGAGCATCAAAAACTTTTTCAAGCAGCTTAATAATAGTGGGGGTCACAAATATATTCACCCATCCTAATCGTGTAGAAAAGACACAGTCAGCAGTCGACGAATTCGTTTCGGCTCAGAGGAGCCTTTCTCACAGACTGACCCAATACTAGTGACACTCAGGCAGTGTTAAATAGCCACACAAACCTCAATCAAACAATTAACACCAGCTGTCATGTGTTGCAGATCAGCCAATCAGAACTCTAGGCCCAGTCACTCCTATGCCCGGATGTCCATATATGGTCAACGCTTTACCTGTGAAACACTGTGCACACACCTCTATCCCACACACGTGGGGCTCACCTGCCGTTACTCAGTCCAACGCATTCCTCTGCACCTGAGGCGGCATCCACTCGAGTCATGGTTTCACACCATCAATGTCAAGCTTAAATGACTAGTTTTGTTTTGCTATTTCCTGGGACAAGGAGCATAGCTCCACCCACAACACCAGTGAAGCCCAGCCCCTGTATTCTGATTGGCCCACAGGCCAGTCAGTCAAATACAATGGATGAAAATTGATATGTTACAACATCGATGGCAAAGGCAACTATGGGCATCACTAATTCTCATTGAAAATAATTGATTCTGATTGGTTTATGTACTGTCAGTCAACAGTTTTCTATTTTACTACTTTAGGTGGGACCATCATGCAATAGTCTTCAACCAGCAAGCCAATTGGTCAAAATTGTTCTTGTCATCCACCATCTTTAGCTAGTTTTTTAGGTTTTCAATTAGACTAGGGTGAGGAAAGACCTAAGTAAGTTATGGAAAACAAATAAAGGGGGAGAACCAGATGGTTTCACACCATCAATGTCAAGTTAAAATGACTAGTTTTGTTTTGCTATTTCCTGGTACACGGAGCATAGCTCCACCCACGACACCAGTGAAGCCCTGCCCCCATATTATGATTGGCCCACAGGCCAGTCAGTCAAATACAATGGATGACCACTGATATGTAAAAACATTGATGGCAAAGGCAACAATGGTGATCATTAATACTCATTCACCCGCGTCATCACTAGGCACCCGGGACGTCTGGTCCATTCAGGGCGGCCGGGAACTCGCATCATCACCTGACGCAAGTCCGGCCCCTCCCCTGAACCGCATCTGAGGCGCAACGCCATCTTGGGTAGGGAATGGTTAGCGGTAGGCTAGAAGTGAGCTGGGTGCGGACGCCATCTTGGGGAGGTCATAATAGAAGACCCAAATCAACCCCGATCGTGGCTGTCAGTTGTCAAATGCGTCCTAACAACTGATAATGATGATACAACTTGGGGATTTTCAAAGGCACGTGTGAAGTGGGCAAAGTGTCTGACAGGCTGACTGTTAGAACACAACAGCACGGTGTATAACAATAGACTAACAACACATATTATGTACAATATATACAATGGGGATAATCGGCATTAGCTGACATGTATGTGACGGATCACCAACAAAATCAAGAAAGGCTATTTAGCAGCAAATGGGAACCAGTGTATCATGACACTGCATCACAGATATGAGGAGATGGGGAATTCCTCATTCAGGGGGAGATTCTCTAAGAATCTCCGCCCCCCTTCGCCGCCCATCGCATATTTAATTATCGCATATGCTGTAACATATGCGATAATTAAGGCAAAGAACAGCTCTTGCGTTAAGAGCTGTCCTTTGCGGTGAGAGTCGCCGGGTCCCAGCAGGTCCCGGCGGCTCTCCCCTCCCTCCCACACCCGGCGCTGCTGCTGCTGCGCCAGGCTCTCCTCCTCCCTGCACCCGGAAGAGGATCAGTGCAGGGAGGAGGTCACAGGTCCGGGCAACACTGCGCTGTGCTGCCCGGACACAGGTGAGGGGGGAGGGGCGATGCGGGGCGGCGGGGGGTCGGCGCGGGGCGGCGGAGGGTTGCGATAGAAGCCCATTGGCTTCTATGGGGCATCGCCAGATTTTTCTGGCGATGCCCCCCGCCGTGGGATGCTTACAGCATCCCAAAATGCGGTAAAACCCCCGATAACTGGGTTTTTAGCGCATTTTTAGCTTAGAGAATCTCCCCCTCAGTCCAGATGGAGACAAAGTGTCCAGCTTTTGTATCCACTGGCATTCTCTTTGTAACAGTAACTTATGTCTGTCCCCTCCTCTCCTGAGGGGAGGTATATGGTCGACCAACATGAATTTAAAGTCTCTAATTGAATGTCCAGCATCCACAAAGTGTCTTGCCACTGGGGGGGTATTACCATCCACTCCACTTAGGGCTTTTTTAATGGAGGATCTGTGCATCGCTATCCTTTCTTTAGCCATCCTGATGGTTTTGCCCACGTATAATCTGTTGCACGGACACAGGGTGACATAAATGATGAACTTAGATTCACAATTTAATTGATGGTAAATCGGGAATGTCTGTCCAGAGATTGGATGGGTGAAAAGTGTGCCTGTGACCAGAAAGCTGCAGTTAGCGCTTTTAGTGCATTTAAAGGTGCCATTCTTGGATGCCAGCCAGCCGCTCGCAGTTTTTACTGGGCTGATGTCGGAGTATGAAACCCTCTGTTTCAAGTTGTTGCTCCTCTTGTAACTGAACAGCGGAACATTGGTACAGTCGGAACCCAGAACTGGGTCAGTACTCATAATGTGCCAGTATTTCTGAACAACCGCTCAGCGGTTGATCTGAATGAATTAAATATTCTTATTAAATACTTTGTTCTTTACATAGTTGAATGTGCTGACAACAAAATCACACACAAATTATCAATGGAAATCAAATTTATTAACCCATGGAGGTCTGGATTTGGAGTCTCACTCAAATTTAAAGTGGAAAAACACGCTACAGGCTGATCCAACTTTGATGTAATGTCCTTAAAACAAGTCAAAATGATGCCCAGTAGTGTGTGTGTGGCCTCCACATGCCTGTATGACCTCCTGAGGGATCTCCTCCCTGAGCTGCACTAAAGAATCTGCCAACTCCTGGACAGTCTGTGGTGCAACGTGGTGTTGGTGGATGGAGCTAGACATGATGTCCCAGATGTGCTCAATTGGATTCAGGTCTGGGGAATGGACAGGACAGTCCATAGCATCAATGCCTTCTTCTTGCAGGAACTGCTGACACACTCCTGCCATATGAGGTCTAGCATTGTCTTGCATTAGGAGGATCCCAGGGCCAACCGCATCAGCATATGGTCTCATAAGGGATCTGAGGATCTCATCTCGGTACCTAATGGCAGTCAGGCTACCTCTGGCCAGCGCATGAAGGGCTGTGTGGCCCCCACAAAAGAAATGCCACCCCACACCATTACTGACCCACTGCCAAACATGTCATGCTGGAGGATGTTGCAGGCACCAGAACATTCTCCTTGGCATCTCCAGACTCTGTCACATCTGTCATGTGCTCAGTGTGAACCTGCTTTCATCTGTGAAGAGCACAGGGTGCCTCCATGTCTCCTGATGTACTGGCCTGTCTCCTTGTAGCACCTCCAAGCACTGGACACTACGCTGACAGACACAGAAAACCTTCTTGCCACAGCTCGCATTGATGTACCATCCTGGATGAGCTGCACTACCTGAGCCACTTGTGTGGCTCTGTCTCATGCAACCACTAGAGTGAAAGCACCGCCAGCTTTCAAAAGTGACCAAAACATCAGCCAGAAAGCATAGGAGATGAGAAGTGGTCTGTGGTCACCACCTGCAGAACAACTCCTTTATTGGGGGTGTCTTGCTAATTGCCTATAATTTTCACCTGTTGTCTATTCCATTTGCACAACAGCATGCAAAATTGATTGTCAATCAGTGTTGCTTTCTAAGTCGACAGTTTGATTTCACAGAGGTGTGATTGACATGGAGTTACATTGTGTTGTTTAAGTGTTCCCTTTATTTTTTTTGAGCAGTGTATATATATATATATATATATATATATATATCTCTCCACTCAATCCGGCACTGCCCACCAGTATATTGTAGATAACTTGCCCGGGTGCTCGTTCAGTGTGCAGGGAAAAGCCTGACCACATACAATGAATCCAATGAGACACGTCACTCCAGGTCTAGTAAACTCTGACACCAGATAAACGATGTTTTGAGTTTACTAGGCCTGGAGTGACGTGTCTCATTGGATTCATTATATATATATATATTCCAAGGTACACCTTGAAAAAGGAGCACGTTTGCTCCGAAACGTTGGACTTTCATTTCACTTTGCTGTGATTAAATAACTTTTTACTAAGTCCGCTGAGTGCCGCCTCTGTTCCTGTCGACTATTATATATATATATATATACATACACACACATACACACACGTACATTTACCACTTTTACAGTGTTAGAAACTACAGCAAGCATGTCCAGCCTCCATAGCATTACTCCATATCGTCACACTAGTCAGATCTTTCAATCTAAAACCGTTTGGATAAAAAATAATGATATTTATAACAATAGATGTTTCTAGTTACCTAACCTTGTGTATGTGTAGGACACATCGGAGATACGATCACAGCATCAGAGATTGCTAAACACTGTTATTATAGCCCCCCATTAGAAGCAAGTGTTTCTACTGATATCCTTCATAGCCAGAGGTTGAAACCTGAGAATAATATACAAGCTTTGTATTTGTCTTCCAGAATAACTTTTGGTTTTATAACTGCAGCAATTACACAAACTATTTGAGTTCTAAGGTCAATTAGATACCTACATTGTTGATTGTCCTTATAAAAAAAATATCAATAAGGAAAAGGCATTTGGTAACAAGACTTTTCATTGGTGATCTGTATCTTCAAATGGAAAAGTCCAACTCATTTTGACGCTATAGGATTAGCATGAAAAATGACTTCTCTAGGTGTTATTGTTTTTATAGGCAAATACCTTTGTATGCACGGTGTATGCTTTGGCTTGATGAAATATGCTTCTACTGAATCTAAATTACATCCCTTCGTATCCTGCTATCTGAACGCCGAATGGAGGCTGTTTGATTTATGGGAATGTGAAAAAATAAGATGTTGAAGGACAGAGCAGAAGAGATGAGCAGGTAAGTGAGATTGAAGAGAGCTGAACGGCTTGATGAAAGGAAACCATTTATATCAGCTGTATAAATAAATAATAGAATGGAGCATGTTGGAACTGATAATATATATATATATATATATATATACATGATAATAAACAGGAGCATGACGAGAATGTAATGTAAGCCATAAAAAATGCTTCTAAGGCAATCTTCAAAGGCAAGTCAACAAATCGTATTGTGTAATCTACGACGCATCCCAGACATAGTCACAAATTATTTGCAACTTTTTAGTACCTGTTTCTTAGGTTGTATATAGTTTAAGGCAGATTACGGAAACAATTTGAAATCTTAAAAGATTGTATGATCATTCTATGTAGATACGAGATTTAAACTAGTGATTTTAAATGGCTGTATGTCTCATGGTTATACAGTATATCTTAACAGTATGGATGTATATTCAGTATATATATTGGGGCAGTACGGATGGTGTAATGTTTAGCATTACTGCCTCACAGCGCTGATGTCATGGGTTCAATTTTTACCATGGCCCTAACTGTGCGGAGTTTGTATATTCTCCCTGTGCTTGCGTGGGTTTCCTCCAGGTACTCCGGTTTCCTCCCACAATTCCAAAATATACTGGTAGGTTAATTGACTCCCAACAAAATTAACCCTAGAATGTCTTTGATTGTAAGCTCCACTAGGGGAGGGACTGATGTTCTACTATGCTCTGTACAGCGCTGCGGAATATGAATGCGCTATATAAGAAACAGATGGGGCCTTGAAACATTGTCTCACCATGCAAGTTTCATTATTACAATTTGACTGAACTCAGACTCTGAGTGCCGCCTGCTTATTCCAAAGGGTGATATCACTACCATCGGTATCACTACAATTGGGACCCTGCAAATAAATATATATATATATATATATATATATATATACACACACACACACACAGGGACGGCGCAAGGTTTAGTGGCACCCTAGGCAAAATTGCAGCCAACTGCTCCCCCCCCTCCTCCTCAACAGTACAGTAAAATGCAGAGGCAGCATCTTATAAGTATCCCAGCCACCTGTCTGCATGGAATACAGCAATATATATGTGTTTTAGAGTGACATGATTTTTATCACCTTACTATAAACAACTGGGGGCAGATGGGGGCATGAGAGAGAGAAGGAATGGATAGAGGAAAATGGAAGTAAGGGAGAGAGGAGGAAGGAATAAGGGGCAACAGGGGAGAGAAAGGTGGAAGAGTAAGGAGTAGGAGGAGATGGAAGAGAGGAGGAAGATTATGGGAAATTAGGAGGGTAGGGGAGGTGCATGATTAGGGGAGATGTAGTAGAGAAGCAATACTGTAGGAAGTAGATGGCAGAGAGTAGTGTAATGCACAGATAATTAACTAGTACTATCATTATGAGTGGTACTTACAGTATCATCCAGGAATGAGTCCCTCGGTAGCAGATGCTGTCTTTGATTCAACAGTCCTGCAGCCCGTCACTGGTGGGGCCAACTCCAAAAAGTTGTGGTGCATTGACGGTTATCACTGCAGCATGCAATTTACAGATTCAATATGAGCACCCGGCCAGCACGTATCCGTCCACCTTTGTGTATGGCTATACACAGCTATATCAGAGTTTATCTCTATATATTCGCACACATGCACCCCATCTTCCATTGTGCGCTACACCCCCAATTCCACTCACTGTACATCCCATCCCTCATACTTTTCAGCCTAACTCCCATCCCCCATACTGTGCAACCTAACTCCTTTCCCCCACACTGTGCCTCCAATGCCCCATACTGTGCACCCTATCCCCCATACTGTGTATCAGGCCCTGTTCCCCATCCCACACACTGTGCATCCCATTCCCCCCATACTGAGCATCTGGCCCTATTACCCATCCCAAACACTGTGCCTACCATGCCCCCCATACTGTGTATCTGGCCCGATTCCACTCACTATTCCTCCCATCACCCATACTGTTCATCTGGCCCCATTCCCCATCCCACACACTGTATACCAAATTCCCGACAATGTGCATCCCATCCCCCACACTGTGCATCTGGTTCCATTCCTCATCCCACACACTGTGCAACCCATCCACCCCCCCCCCACCCCCACTCTGTGCATCTGACCCCAGTCTCCATCCCACACACTGTGCATTACAGGCCATTATGATGAATACAAATGTTAGTTTGTCAATTTTCACACATATTTTGACAAATTCACTTTGACAAAGGGTTAGAAATCAGTGCTCAATTTAAAGATTCATTTAAAGAGATCCAGACAAATTTTATGTAGAAAAATAAAGGAGGGGTGGTAAGCAGCTATGGTGTTATCCTTATGGATCTAGAGAGAAATAAATAAAAGCGAATACTTCCTTTCTAGAGGTGTGGTCTGTTCTATATATTCATAAGGATACCGCCATAGCTGCATTCCACCCCTCAATTTTCCCTACTTATGTCATCTGCAGTACAGTAGGGTGACTGTATTGGTATTGCAGCTTAGGGAGATATCTTTGTTTGGAGTGCATTTAGACTTTTCCTCTTCCCATAAGTCACATGTTATGTAGTACCTAGCCTAGTGCACTATTTACTGAGTACAATCTGTTCATTGATAAAAAATATCAGCTAGAGGGGGGTATTCAATCCCGAGTCACGCCTGTCGGTACATTCCGACAGCCGCGACCCTGGCGTTTTTGTTTTGCTCGACAGCAAATTGCCAGGTGGGATTCAATGTCCTAAAAGGGGGCGTGTCCACAGAAACGGCCATGGATTGTCAAGATGAGGCCATAATCACGACCATTCACGACCATTTTAGGCAAGATGGGCCCGACAGCCTTTAAAGTCGGGCCCGTTCTGTCGATCTGCCGCCTTAATGCTGTCGGGAAAGACATCATTGACTAGGCACCCGCATCTACAGTATTTTCCCATGCTGGAAATAGTGGCGGAGATTGAATACCCCCCCCCCCCCCTTAATCTGGTTGTATGGGCATGATATGATATTTAAAGCTCTAGTAGAGAGAACATTGCAATTGTATGTACACCATTTAAAAACAGATCATTTCTTTTCTATGTGCATAGATTATTTATCATATAGCGATATGTTTTAAATACATGCTTATACATATTATTCTGTTCAATAAATGGTCATTTAATTGTGTATTGGAGTGGAGTAGATGTGTTGTACAGTCAACAAACTGTGATTTCCGTAGTATGCATTCCTGCACTACAGTATATTAACAAGCACTTCATGGGATATTTTCATGAAGCGCACTCCCAATATACATATTAGTCATTTGCACACAACAAGTCAAAAACATTGCAGAAATGTGACTCATTAACTGTGTAATGTATGACCTGCAGTATACCGAGCAGACACAAGACTGAGGAAATCATCCAGGATCCCTAAATAGTAGCAAATACATTACAAGGACTCAGGACAGTGTAGAAGGGTTGTAGTGCCATCAGCAAATTAACGGTGGCGGTTATACAGTATGTAGTCAAATGTTTTATATTTGTTACCTTTTAAAAAATGAAAGACAAATTATATGATACAATTATGCTGTATATGAGTTTGCCTCGGCAACTTTTTTTATAAATTGAGGGGCTCAGTTTGAAATAGACACATACAGTACCATAAGTGTTATGAATTAAATATTTCTTGAAATATTATACTAGGTATTTGTATTTTTCTGTTGTTGATAAATAGGCAACTGCCACTATGGGCCTGATTCTGGTTCACTTGCAAAAGCAAATTCTCTCTCTAATGGACAAAACCATGTGCACTGCAGGTAGGGCAGATGTAACATGTGCAGAGAGATTTAAGCCCCATATGAACAGGGCGACTTTCATGTGAAAGACACTCAGTTTTCCCGTCTGAGTGGCTTTCAGCATGAAAGCCGCCCAGTGTGTACAGGGCAGTGATGAGCGGTGGGATTACCAGCAGATGAGTGACAGAGGACGTCTTTCCGTAGCGTCCTGTTATGGAAAGCCATCCACCCCCCGGGGAAAATGGCTGGGCAGGGGGAATAAGCTCAGTGCGTATGCACTGAGCGTTTGTCAGCCCTGCTATTTCCCCATCATCGTGCACCATACACCTTTATGTTTGGGTGTTATTTTGTTTCTGTGCAGGGTAAATACTGGCTGCTTATTTTTACACTGCAACATAGATATCAGTTTTAAGTACAAACCCATACCTGCCTACCCGACCCTCCCCATGAGGGAGAAAATCATCTGTTCCTGGACTTCCCTGGTAATGTACAGTATGAAGACCATCACCTGTGGTGAAACACCTTTCTTATCAATTACCTAGCTCCCCACAGGTGATGGCAGTCTTAAATTACCAGGGAAGCCCAGGAACATAGCATTTTCTCCCTGAAGGAGAGGGTCAGACAGGCAAGCATGTACAAACTCCACCCAAATGTAACTCTCTCACCTGCAGTGCACGGGTGTGGTATAGGGTTCCGACAGTCGTGATCCAGACAGTCATCATCCCAACGCCGGGATTCTGACTGGCCGGACCCAGACAGCATGGTGAGCGCAACAAAGCCCCTTGCGGGCACGGTGGCTTGCTACGCTCGCCACCTATTCTATTCTCCCTCTATGGGGGTCGTGGACCCCCACGAGGAAGAATAGCCGGTGTCAGGGTTTTGACTGTCGGGATCCCGACATCGGGTGAATGACTGTCGGGACCCCGTCCGGCACCCACAGTGCACATGGTTTTGTCCATTAGAGAGAAAATTAGCTTTTGCTTAAATCCATGTAGAAGTAGCAGGTGCCTCTTTTCCACCCAACCCTCAATTGTTACTAAACTAGAGGGATTAATAACATACCCTCCAACATGACCCATTCCATTAGGTACAAAATGCTCTGTTTCAGGACTTCCCTCTTACTTAAATGATTGCCGTCATCTGTGTTGACACACCTTTCTTATTAATGAACTAGTTCAACACAGGTGATGGCAATAATAAATTAAGAGGGAAGTCAAGGAACAGAGCATTTTGTACCTAATGGAGAAGGTCATGTTGGAGGGTATGTAATAAAACACCAGTCACACCTGATATTTGCTCTACTATGCTCCTTCAGCTGGGTACAGTCCTACAGAGTTATCTGTCCAATCTATCTGGTGGGAACAAAAACCTGGAAATGAGCAAATGACAATCAACAATTTGATTGCAAATACTGAAAAACAGACAACGGCCAGTCAGAAAAATTGGTCAAATCAATCTGATATATATATATCCAAGCAATAGTTTTTGTTTATTTTCCTACACTTGGGAGCAAATGTTGTTTGTCATTTTGTCAGGTACACGGTCCTTAGGTCAACACAGCAAAGGTCGACGACATGCATTGGGTCGACATGGCTAAGGACGATATGAATGGAAGGTTGGCACAAGCATTAGGTAGCCAATGGCTAGGTCGACAGTCAAAAGGTCAACATGGGTTTTATTTTATAGCCAACATGTGTCGACGGGAGGTATTTCATGGCCTACTATCCACTAGGGCCTGGAGGGATAATATAATAGCGTGGCTGAAGCATGGCGAGCGCAGCAAGCCATGCGAGGGGACATGGTACTCTTAAACAGTGTTCATGTCGACTATGTTGAAAAACCCATGTCAAAATTTTGACTGTCAACCTAGCCATTGTCTACCTAATGCTTGTGTCGACCTTCCATCGCTGTCGACCTTAGTCATGTTGATCTATTTTATGTGTTGACCTTCAGTGGTCAACCCAATGTATATCGACCCAATATTGGTTGACCCAATGACCCATACCCATTTTCTCATATACAGTACATTTCCAGATTGGGTACTTGTGTATTATCTGGGCGCCTGATTTTTATATCGCATGCCACTACTTAAGGCATGCGATGCGATGAGATTTTTCATTGTAAAGACCCGATTTTTAATTGTATAGTCACCCATGGGTGATTTCATACCCCCACTATAGAACTACGCATGGAGTTTATTTTATATAGTGTGGCGAGCGCAGCGAGTCACCGAGCCCGAAGCGTGGTGTGCGCAGCGCGCCCCTCGAGGGGCCGCAGATTACTTTACATGTATTACTTTACATGTATTCTGCGTCCCCTCGCATGTATTGTATGCCACTATATTGCATGCGATGCAATACAATGAAAAAATCGGGCGCCCAGATATTACACAAGTACCCCAGATTGTTCTCACGAGACAGATTGGACAGATAATTCTATAGGTATGTACCCAATTTCCATTGTTAGTACTAGCCTTGTATTTCATTTTGACTTTTTCAATTGTTAATATTAAAGTTAGATTTTATTGGTATAAGCATGCCTTCCAACATGAGACCTCTGGGGTAGATGTATGAAGCAGTGATAAGGGAGGAGAAGTGATAAAGTTCCTGGTACTTTATCACCGGCCAATCAGCTCCTGACTGTTAAGTTACATGCTGGGTTTAAAAAGAAACAGTTAAGAGCTGATTGGTCAGTGAAAAAGTACCAGGCACTTTATCACTTCTCCTCCCTTATCACTGCTTCATACATCTACCCCAGAGTGCTCTTTTTCTGGACTTTTCTTTTAATTTATGATTGCTATCACCTGTGAAGCACTTTTCTTATCCATTAACCGTTTTAAAACAGGTATTGGTGATCTCAAATTAAGAGGGAAGTCCAGAAACAGATCATTCTGTCCCTCCTGGAATAGGTCATGTTGGGAGGTACACTATGTTATAAGAAGTGTGCCCCAATATGAAGAACTGCTCTGTCTCTATATATCTATATTTCAGGGAGCATCTTATAACAAGGTTATATGTTATTAGGCAACTGTGGCAAATTGACCTAATTCTTATTTGATGACCACCATCTAGGTTTATTTTTAAACTTAAATTTAATTTAGTTTGAACACGCCCCTTCTAAATCTAAATCTCACTGCACATTTTGAATCTGCCCCTCCAGCAGTGCATCATGATTAGGGTGGCCAATCCCAGGAATGGCTGGATTTGGTCCTAAAATTGCCAGAATTTCAATCATGGGATTGGATTTTTTTTTTAGAGAGCATTATTCAACCCTGAATCCCAAGATTGAAAAATTCCCCTGGATCGGCATCCCTAATCATGATTTCATATAGTTGCAATTTTACGTTCACTTTTATGCTTTACTCCGACCTCAGAATCAGGCACAGAGTGTGAGAACACTTTCACAACGTCCGGGTAGAGGAAGCATAAAAAATCAGCAATTTTCCCTTTTTGCATTTTTGGACAATCAGGGGAAATTTCAATTAGCCATGGCAAATTACCAAGGCTAATTAATCCCCTTGAATTACATTGTAAATTTATTTACTATGTTATTGCCATATATATATATATATATATATATATATATATGTGTGTAAAGAAAAGGAGTTTCAGAGAGCGCTTCAGAATATAAGACAATTTAAAATAAATTGATATTTAATAAAATATGCAGATATATATAAAAATATACAGATATAACCTGTAATCAGGTAATATACAGATACACGTGATGAACAATGAGTACAGCTCTTATTAGTTGTTCAGTTTATATGATGACAGGGTCCAACGCGTTTCGTCATAATCATGACTTCATCAGGGGCGAGAAATGCAATCGGATATCACTATGGTTGTCCTATACCGTGGTATCCACAGATGAACAATTCAAGATAATATTCAGGAATATCCCAATCACTTGAGACAAAAAGGTTTTTCTCAAAGTCAGTGAGGTTGTCTTTAAGAATTTTTGTTGGAAGAGAATTTCCACAATCTACTTTTGAAAACTATTTTGAGGGAGATTTTTGCTGATAGTAGAATGTGCCGCTCTGCTGAGAGGTCTATCTGATTGCATTTCTCGCCCCGATGAAGTCATGATTATGACGAAATGCGTTGGCCCTGTCATCATATAAACTGAACAACTAATAAGAGCTGTACTCATTGTTCATCACGTGTATCTGTATATTACCTGATTACAGGTTATATCTGTATATTTATATATATCTCTGTATATTTTATTAAATATCAATTTATTTTAAATTGTCTTATATTCTGAAGCGCTCTCTGAAACTCCTTTTCCTTACATACCTATCTTTCGGGTCCTGTCTTACAGAGGACCCCTCAGAGAAGCTGCTCGTACACTGTGAGCGCAGGAAGGGGATCCCCCCATTGCTTAATATATATATACATATATATATATATATATATATATACATATATATATATATATATATATATATATATATATAGTCCAATCTCTGGCACTCAGTGTTTCCTGTCGTTCTGTGGTAGTGTGCTCTGGCTTAATTGGAATATAGAACACTGTCCATGTACATCATAGACGCCAGTCACTGCTTAATTTTGAATGTTGATTTTTACTTCATGTATAAAATACACTTACGGTCATCCTACACCAGTGTCTAAATACAGAAAAGGGATAAGTGAAGAAAGTCCATTGGTTATTGTTGGCCCGCCATGATGTTCCATGGCTATGACGAAACGCGTTGGGATATCTACATTGACCGAATTACATATTCTAGCAATTCACCAGAAACTATATTGTATTGTCTTATTATAAATAAGTGTATGTAAAACTCTTTGATTTGTTTGCCCAACGGGTGATTTTTATGTCATTTTTAACTATTTTATTTTTCAAATATTACTTGTGAATACAGTTGTTTTATGGCTCTAGCGCCCTCTGAAACACCCCCTTCTCTTTCATATATATCTCAAAGAGGGGGGTGACCTTTTTCTGCGCTGTAGGGGTAGCAGCACTTCTATAGAACCTTGCTGTTAATAGAGGCACAGGAAATAGAAATGAAAAAAGGAAGGATATAGAATTGCTCTTTTATGTTTTCACCAGAAATAATACACAATGGTAAAAACAAATTTGGTTATTCTGAACATCAGTACAAAATGATTTCTTCAGATTGGTGATTTTACATAAAATTTTAATATTTGATCCAACGTCTGACAAACATCAACGGAAATAACTGATCTAGGATGGAGTAAAATCGAGGATGTATATAACAAAAGTGGATGCAACTGAACTAAGTAATTTCAGTCTGCATACTTAAGTATAATGTTATTGATAGGCCACTTTCAGCATCTAAACAGCTGTGCAAGTGAACTGGCTGCATAGTGTGAAGATCTACCCTTAGGTCCTATAAAACAATGTTGGCTTACCAACACAGCAATAGAAACCAGCACTTTGTCATTATAATCATAGCGATTCTTATCACAACACTTGGGGCTATTTCCGAAGCCGGGTGCACAGGAAACGTGATGTAATCAGTAACATCCAATAAGTCAGTTTCTTTCATTTGCTAAACTGCTCCAGAAAATAACAGAACCCAAATGGTTGTGTGTGGTTTTTTTCCTGTGCCCAATTTACAGTAGTTACATAATATCTTACAATGTACTACTTAAATCTCCGTTTTGGTGATCATTCATTTCTGTGCATGCAGAATGACCGATCTGCATTAAGTTCTCCATTAAAAAAGGATCCAAAGAGAATAAGCCCTAAACACTTCCTCTAGGCATCCATAAATATGAAATGATATTCAATAATAAAGGATAACCAAATTAAGGACAGTAAATCTATTTATGCCCATATCCGGGAGCTTGACTTGTCTCATCTTTTAGAGGCTGATGGATGTGAGATTCTGCCTCCGAATGTTCATGCAGCCATATGCTTGTTTTTTTTTTCGCCGTATGCAAAGTCTGTGAATACTCCTGTGTGGGCGAGTGCACCGTGAATGCATTTCTGAGCTTGCAGTTCAGTGACAAGCTTTCCGAGGGTCTGCAATCACGGAGCATAATTATACACGCGTTTACCAGGGCGAACAATGGCAGTTTAGAAAGGCACAGCTGCCCTCCCCCTGTCCTCTGTTCAGTACACTGTAATGACAACATGATGATTCAGCTCCCAACCAGAATTCTTGATGAACTCACCATGGAGACAGAACACAGCATACATGCCAACAGTATTGAAGAAGATTTGCTAAAATATACCCACTCGTATTCAACAACCTCCGATACACATCAGATTTCCCCAGAAGACATCAATGGTATCTACTTCAATAACAAACATTCTTAAATTACACACTGTGCTCACAGTACTTACAGTTGTACACATCAGTGCTATCATCCGCTTACACACATCATTAGATTTTAGTGACTTTACTTTTCTACATACATCAGTATCCTTTAAATAATTCAAAGGGATCATTGTTATTCACAAAATACTTTCTGAAAGAGATGTTAAAAGACTCCCACCTAACCTTGTGCAATCGTTCAAGAAATATCATCAGTATATTTCTTAACTGTTTATCTTCCAAACATTTGTAGATTGCATCAGGGCTGGCGTCCATGAATAGGAGAAGGTTAATAACAAGCTCCAGTACTCCATCTTTGGCATATTAACAAACACACTCTGTTTGCTTAATACACATTGAGTCTGGTTCAGACCTGCTCGCTAGGCTGCGTATATTCAGAGCCTTGCAAGCAGGTTAATGCTACCCCACCAAACGCAGCCCCTCCCCGCACTGCCCGAATACCCTTGTTACTCAGCAAGCAGATGTGTACATTTACACATGCGCTCGCAAGCACCCACACAAAGGAAAAATCATTTGAAGGTTACTTACAGATGTAGCCGGCCTCATTCAACCGGGTGATGTCAGACGGATCGACAACCGCCCGAAGGAGACGCACTCGAATGTCTCCTCTATTGATGGAGCCCACTGCTGCCTCCATGCCGCTCCCCCATTGGTTCCTGCACCCCCCAACCCTGCCCGTCACTCTGAAGCAGAGATGGGCAAGGGATTCTGTCCCTAGCTCACAAAATACTGGGACATGCATGCGTGTGAGATGCTCGCGCATCCCAGCCAGTTGGAGCGCCTCTCTATTGGCGATCGCCAGCAGGGACATTTTGGTGATTCCCAGCACTGAAGGAGAGGCGCTCCATCTGTACATCCAATTTTTCCTCTGTTCGCAGCTGTATTTTTTTGGCTGCCCATTGTTGTACGAATTAGGGACGGATGCTGAAGTTATGTGATGTCATCCGCCCACCCGAACAAGCCGGAGAACGTCTGCATTCACGGGGTCCACACATTTCTATGGGCGTGCCTACTATCTTTTTGGGCCCATGAAATGCCAGGTGTACACCCCGGAATGTCGCCTGACTGCCAGTCACTATGCGAGCCCCTGGCGAATTGAAAATCTGGCCGAAGGCGCTCACTGCGGGTATCTGCACATGCGCATGCGCAGACCGCCACCACCGACAGAGGGGCCGAATTCTCTGCATGCCTGAATCGGTCCCATTATATAATAAATCACTGCACTGTGGGCGGGATGCATGGAAGATCACATTTTGTATGCCACACACACCACCGCTGATTGGAAGCACAATGGCATTACATGCTTGAACAATGGTGAGTGATATGGCAAAGAACAGCTCTCCCCATAACAGTTGTCCTTTGTGATAATTTAACTTCTCCAGGATCAATGTTGGGAGAAGCCCATAGGCTTCAGAACCGAGCTCCAGAAAGTTTTGCTTTCCAGAGCTTAGTGCATATGGGAAATGTGTAAACCTCAGAAAACAGCAATTTTAGAGCTTTGGTGCACCCCCTCTTATAAATATAGTGTAAAGTGCAAAAAAACAAAGGCCCTTATTCTGGCTGATTCGGTCCATGGCGTGTTCGCATCGGGGACCGAATTTTCTTTCCTTCGCATGAGCATTTTCGCATATGCACAGGGCTTCTGTGGGGGTGCCTTTGGAAACTTGCACAGTCTCCGTGGCACTCGCACAGTGGGGGTGGGATTATGGTGGGCACTGTGTATCCTGTGCGTGGCCACCAAAACTCTGGGTGTCACTGTGTGAATGCACGCGGGCACATGGGTTCCGGGGGTGGGAGGACGTCACATGACGTCAGTCACCCACCCAGTTGTCGGACCAGGACGCCGCAAGTCTGTCAGCAGATTTGCAAGCGCTGTAGAAATCTTTTGATAGTCGGCGACCATCGAAGGATTACAAGCCCGCACACCATTCGAATGGATGTTTATGCAAAACATCCATTCACAGTGCGGCAGGGATATTCACATTTGAAGGCTTAGCAGCAAACTACCGCTGCTTAGAGAGCCAACCAGAATGACCCCCAAATGACCCCCAAACATTGGCATGTCCAAACTATGGCCCTCCAGCTGTTTTGAAACTACAAATCCCATCATGCCTTGCTAAAGTTTTGTTATTAGGGAATGCTAAATCTATTACAACAGCTGGAGGGCCACAGTTTGGACATGCCTGATTATTGAGAGGTTAGCATAGCCAGTGACAATTTATTTCAGCACGTATACAGTCTACATACAATTTTTAAGTTAGGGTCTACTTACTGCATTGTTAAAAGGTTGTAAGATTTTATTTATTGCTGCTTATTAGGGCGACACAACTTTACCAACATCATATTTTATCAATATAACTGCAGAGCATGGCTGCGAATCACCCCCTAGTTGCCTCTCATGCTGAGTTACCCAGCACCACCCAAACTGCTGGGCTGTCACCATCCTCTCTCAACACTGTCAGAGAAAAAATGATTGACTGCAATGCTCACTTCTCCGCTCACTGTTTCATACATTTACACTTCAGTTTGAAAAATGTCAGGAAGTGAAAGGTAACTTCTTCATCTCTCTCACTTCACGTCTCTCCAAGCTTTGGTAAATACTCTCCTATGCCTGCTGGGCTTTCTCCTTTCAATATGGCAGCCATAAAAAAAGTACATATGCGTATCAACCAAGGCATTGCTTCAGAAAACTAAGATCAACATTTTGGAAGGTTCTGTCAATTTTATAGACGTGCTACATAAATGATAACTAGAAGCTGACTCATAGGCAACTTCTCCATTGTATCTCTTGATTTGATGCATCAGCTATTCCTTGTTTTTCGACCACTGGAGACTTAAGATGACCACTTGTTTCCCATTGAAGTAGCCAGATCTTCATTAGTCTTATTTTCCTCTGCTCTTTACTAAATTCTATCAGCTATACATGGGCATAATAGTAGTAACTCAATGTAATTTTGTTCCCTCTAGAGCAGCGGTTCTCAAACTGTGGGTCCTGACCCCAAAGTGGGTCCCGGTCCTCTCAGCATGGGGTCGTGACTCAATGTTGCTGACCATCAGGCTGATGACTTTTCTAATCTTAGTCAGTGATTTAAGGAGTCTGTTACTTCAGACTTCTCACATCACTTGGTTCCTCCACAGATCTGCCATGTATGTGCTGTCTGCTGACTACACATGTGATGTGATGACCTTCTGCAGTAACTTGCTGGGGTCCTGTCATTATTTTTATTGTCTGATGGGGTCCCAGACCAAAATAGTTTGAGAACCTCTGCTCTAGAGCAAATAACATGGATGTCATCAATTGGATGTGAGAAAATGTTCCTTGCCTACCACAGAGCAATCACTCTGCATCTTTCCTTCTAAACAACCTCTTCTTTGGGTTTTATACAGCATTTATATCTTTATGGTCAAACTGAGCAACTGGTACAGGAAGTTTTAACACGAATCCCCTTCTTCCTTTTTAAAAAGTTGATGTTTTATGTAGAGGTCGGGTCCTGCTTAAAACCTGTATTCCAAACAAAGTATTCCGAAAACCAAAATATTCCGAAAACCTTGGTTTTTCATAATATTTCGGGTTTTTTTTGTTGGGGGTGGTTTTTTTCATATTTATCTAACCTCCAATGTCCACGTGGCCTTCAGGATCCTCTTCAGCGACATCTCCGGTCCCAGGGGTGCATTGCACGAGTGCGCAGGTGCACCGGTGACGTCTCCGGCACGCTCGTGCACCCCTGGGCTTGGAGATGCCGTTGAAGAGGATCCTGAAGGCCACAGTGGACACCAGGGGACCAGGTAAGTATGGAAAAAAATATCGTAAACATCCTCTGGTGTAATGGATATTCCCTGGGGGGTTTATCAGCATTGGCCTTTTTTAGATGTAAGTCAAAAGTTGTAAGGTATTTTAATGGCTACATTAAAATTTTGACATCGCAAAATGCATACAGCAGCTGCTGAATGGGCCTATACCCAGGATTGAAAGAATGGCCCTGTAAGGTCAGTTCATTTCATACCCATGTTTGTCAATATTAAAAACTACCAATCACATTTTGTGCATGTTAGATGAAATTCTCGTCATCCAATCTATTGCTATCTCTTGGCTTTGTTATTTAGGGATCCATTTACTAAAGTTCTTCAGCGCAGAAATAAATATGTATGAATCAGTGCAGTTTACATAAGGCTGAATGCAAGAGATATATGTAACACCAGCACATCCTTCTTTCTTTATTATTGGGCCTATATACATTGGGAGAAATTTACTAAGAATACGAATTCGACTCAGTCATATTCGTATTCTTAATACGAATGAATACGACCGGCATCGGGCATATTTTTCCCAAAATACAAAGCGTAAATAGGGTAGATTTACTAATCTGCCCTATTTACTGATTCATATTTGGCCAATGGTGTAGTTAGACGTATTCCGCCTGATTCGTATTTAGCAGCCGTATATTCAAATACGAGGCAGCAACCTGCATGGATCAGTCAGATCTGTGTAGGGTGCAGTGTAAAACATTTTTTTTTAAATAAATAGTCATTTATTTATTTAAAATGAAAAACAGTTTCTGAATCTCAGAGCTAAGGTTGATCTTTACCTTGAATATATCTTGATTTTCTATCTTTGCTTTTTACTGTATGCTACAAACTCTTACAGTTCTTCTACAGTGGAAAGCCAAGACAGACTCCTTTCCTTGCTTCTATTTCCAGTAGTTACCCCCCCAGGCCCATTCATTCTTCACCACTCTTGAGCACCCTTCCTAGTGTTTACTTTAGATATGTAGAGGTCTATTTGAAATCCATTAACTTCTATAAAGTAGGAGGAAAATAAAATTTTCACCTGCTTTGTAGAAAATAAGTTTCAGGGCCCATCATTTTGAAAGTAAAGCAAGAGAGACCATGGATATCTCCTGCTTACCTTTCTGTCATGATTTGGCCCATTGTCTCCATGCATTAGCATGGGGATCTAAATTCATTACTCTCTGAAAATGTTCAGAAAGTAACAATGGAAACCTTCACCATCTTCAGATGGCTTTGCTCCTGTACCACTGCTTTTTCCTATGGGAAGGAGTCACAGGTTGCAATGAGGGATCTGATCAGATTCCTTCTGCAACTGTTTGGCTCCTTCCCCCAGAAGTCATGCATGAGTGAACCCAAGTTTGCACATGCTCAGTAGCTGTGCTAAGTCGCACTGTTATGCATTTTTTTCCGGACTAGGCTTTCTCCACATTGAAGCAATGTTGCCTTGCTCCGGTGATTTTTAATCCATCGTTGCTACTCGCAGATACCTAATTATTGGGGGCCTCCTGGCCATTGAAAATCAACCTGATGAATCAACCTGATGAATACAGTAGGTCCGTAATATGATTAAGAAAAAAACAAATATGGTTGCATGTCAGTTATTAGTGAAATGCCTAAAATATGTCTTTAAATGATTCACAGCTTCTGTGTGTGGATATAAAGCTTATTTCATCACTCTTTCCCCTTTAATGTCAGTAACCTCAAAATTGTTGCATGTGCCTGCACTAGAGGCCTAGTTATCAAACAAATCTCAGCATCATGACTTCCTCTTTCTTCACTTGGTGTTCATCTCCCAGTGCTCCTATACAACTGTGAAAGAAACTAAAGAAATGTTAAAAGAGGTGAGAGAAGGTGCTTGTGTTTAATTAAATGTGTGTATTATTCTAAATAATGCACTCCTTATCGCGAAATACTAGAGTCGCCTTTGGATTGTGTGACCTGTTTAAAAACATGTAATTGGTCACAGATCACCTGGGTGGTGTTTAATATTCTTCTACTACTACTACAGTAGGAGGAGCCCTGTCAAAAGTATATTTTAATACATGAGCTCTCTGACTTGTGTAGTTGTGGACCATAAGTCATTTGCATTTTTCTGGTCTACCTGTTTTTCTCAATAGAGTCCTTCAACAAAGCACAATATAACCTGGTTATAAGGCTTTCTTACTGATTTCATCCTCTCTTCCATAAATTGGTCCCCTAAAGTTAAAAATGCTGAAAACATCACATTTTAATTTACTTGTGTTACTACATCCACTTGTGTCTCCCTCACAAATGAGAACACCACATTCTCAGCATTATGGAAGCCTCATACCTTGGTATCCTCTTCCAACACACCTTCAGCCTTACTAAATGGATCCATTTCAGCTGTTTTGTTGCCAGAATATGCTCTGTCAAATGCAGTAGTCTGCTGGGGCTCTGATGCATACAGGCTGCAATCCTAGACTGAATGCTATGCAACCACGCTACTACAGTCTATAGCACGGATGGGGAACCTTTGGCCCACCAGCTGTTGTTGAACTTCACGGCCCAGCAAGCCATGCTACAGTTTTGCTATTTGGCCATGGCAAAACTTTTGAAGGGCATACTGGGATGTGTAGTTCAACAACAGCTGGAGGGCCAAAGGTTCCCCATCCCTGGTCTACAGTATAGTAACATCAGGTCAAGCGACAGGGTGTAGGTTATGGCAGTACCTCTATAAATATGGTAGGTGGTTATATTAAAACCAGCTAGTTCCACCATTGTTAGCAAATTCATCTCCACTCATTTTAGCTGCTCCTGTCTCCCTGGTGTTTCCTGTTTTCCTAGTGGGTCTTATTTTGGTGTCTTCTACTTTTGTAGTGTTCTGCAGCTAGACCATTGTCGAGTCATTCAGATTAAATCTCATATCATTGCTTCTGCTTCTATCCGTTCTTCTTGTGCCTTCTAACTCCGTGACAGCCGTGTAATTCATTTACCACCATTACCTGCTTTTCACTACTCTAATTTACCCTCTGTTGGTATTATTTGATGTTTAGGGCAGCAAATGCAGGCCTGGGGCAGTAAGTCCATCTCACCTTGCAGTGGTTCTTCATGAAAACCTTGGTGGATCCATTACACTTTGCTGCTCCTTTTTGTTAATAATGCCAAACCCAGGTAGACTAGCTTAGGCTCCTGTGCCCCACAGAGATTTGTGATATGCTCCTTTCTAAAAGTGTGATATTACTAAAATTCTTACCAATTCTCTCAAACCACTCTACAAAGAACTACAAATCTCAAGAGGGTGAATTCGTGGGCATCCTCAGCATTCCCAACCATGGCTGAAATCAATTGAAAAGCTCAGCCCAGTCACCATTACTTATGGATGCACAAAAATAAGTGATTTCCTCCTTTTTATGTGAAAATTGGTTTTATTTGCTGTTTAATTTAACTTAAAACACAGGTACTTGAAACAATGGCTTAAAACGTCTTTCCAGTTCCACTTGTTAAAAATAATAATTTAAAAAAATGTATGAAAATATGCAGTTAAAAAAACAAACAAAAAAAAAAACCATGAAATATACATTTCTGGCATTGAAATAACCCACCACCAAAAATTTTTTTTTGCCATTAATGTCCCCAGGTTTCTCTATATTCCAAGATGGTAATAGTGGACTGTGACAGAACTTGTACTGGGATAGTCCTTTCAGCTTCGGCAGGGTCTACCACTGGCAATAGATAGCTGTATCCATGAGAACTATTGCGAGAAGCACTACAAGTACTTTTCTCCTTTAATAAATAGATGCTTTAACTGAGCAAATTGGTCAGACACACACAAGACATTTATTGTGTCTGTCATATTTTTGGGATGGAAAGTAGAGGAAGGTTTTACTTTTCCAAAGCTGTCAATCCATTACTTTTTCTACAGTGCTATGAAAAAAAAATCACAGCTAAAGGAAAAGAAATTATGTTTCTTGTCTATTGAAATAAATGGTGCTGAGGTGCTACTCACTTCAATGGAGAGAGATGTAGTTAGGCGAAGAACACACCGAATTGCTGGGTGTAGGCAGCTTATATGATTAATGCCCCAAGGGACACATTTGCTGAAGGCAAAGACTGAAAATAGGCTAAACTGAGCAGTGTGAGACAATGCAGAATAATGCAGAGAAGATGGGTCATGTGAGAAGGGGCTGGTTCTGTGATAACGTTCCCATTGTCACGTTTCCATGTGACAATTTCCACACTTACCAAATGGAGAAAAAAAATCCCCTGCTTCAAGCTTACCTCATGTACTTGTGATAGTAGTAAGTGTACTCTTTAACACTTATACAAAAATAAATGTAAAGCCTGATAAAAGTGACATACTGTACTTCCATCTCCAACATTCCCAGTAACCCACCCCCCCCCCCAAAAAAAAAAAAATCTATAAGATATTTTATTACAGGTTTTCAAAAGTTTACACTAAAATAAAAACAGTATAACCAGGATAGTAATTTAACTGTTTCTATAAATCCCTATCTAATTAAAGTATTAATTGGTATTAAGAACCACAATGTCCATCTAATGGTTCCCATACATATGTGGACATATGTGGACTTGCATTGTATGCGAAGCAATATCGCACTGCGATTTCCCTTAAAGCTCCTCATGTGCGATGCAATATCGCGCTGCATCTTGTGTGATAAATCGCATCTGAAGTGCTTTTGTTTCGAATTCGATGTGCATACAATCGTGATAAATCGCATGCCCCTTGCAACCTAAAATCGGATTATAGAATGATTGCTGGGCTATCTGAGGGTATCTAAACTGGCATATCGAACATCGCATTGCGATAAATGGCATGTGTGTAAAAACCATGTGTGCAATAAGTATTATTTGCATCACATAATATTTTGAGATGCGAGATTCAACCAGTGTGCCTGTGCATCAATATCTCACAAGTGAATAAGCAACATTATCGACAAGAGGACAAAAATTATCCATAGTGACACATACTGTAACACCTAATGAAAGCAAAGTGGGAATGAAGGGGAGGGGGAGATTGAGGGAAAGGAGGGAGGGTACTAGTTGGTGGGTGCCACCTATTGTAAACAGTACAATGTGTTTACTAGATGGTAGTTAAGGGAATTTTAGGACTCAAAAAGGAGTATTCCAATCTTGAAATGCTAGCAATTATTCTCTATACAAAACACAGGGGTCACCGGGGTATCTTTATAATGGGTGGGGTGCCAGGTATGGAGAGCACCTGGGCCCCCCTATCCAGGGGGTGGCCCACACTGATCATCCTTCACAAAAAAGGCTATACTTACCTGTCTAGGGACACTGAGAAAACACCAATAAAACCACCAGTAATCACCATACTACCTACTTACTCATGTCTTCTCCAGAATTGGCGCTGAATCCCATCATCATAGCAGTTCCCCAACTTTATCATTTTAGAAATAGCGGCATTGAATTGCAGGGGAAAATACCGCAATAACCTGATTGCGCCATTACTGCCTACTTGGCAGCACCATGTCCCTCATACTGCCAACTTGGCTGCCCCCTCTGGTAGGGGTGAAGCCAGAAAGACGGCACGTATGATTTACTAATGAAACTTTATAGTCTTTGATTGGACCAATTTCCTGGTTTGTTATAGACATTTGTTTCTACTGATTGTACATATTTCTACATGCACGTATACATGACAAATTCATACAACACAAATACTGAATTGCATTGCAGTTGATATTGTTTTTATATTTGCATTTGAAAAAGAGAAACATAAAGATCACATTTTGTAATATTAAGGTGCCCATACATGGAGCGATTGGGCGGAGCGAAGAGATGCGCGCTCTTGCGCACATACCATCACACAGAATATAAAGTATGTGCTGCCCTTGCTTTTTGAACTAGATTGCATCACATCTAGTTCAAAACGCATGGTGCTTTAACCCATTGCATGCGCTTTTAACTAGATGCGATGCAATCCAATTCAAAACCCACAGGGTATGGGCACCTTTAGTCATACGATAATTTAAACAGTACATTAATGTACAATAAATAATATAAATTCAGATGGAGAAAACTAGTAGTGCCAGTTGGGAATCAGAACCCATATCTGGAAAATTATTCCTGTATTATTTATTTTAACTTTTTCTGACTCTATGCCATTCTCCTGAATATGTGCAAATGTTTTTTAGTAAACAATTGTTTCCTGTAAAAGTTGGGTCAACACAAAAGCACTGTGAAAATTGAATTCTGGAGAGGCTAACACATTTTACACTGTCAGTCTGCAATTTCCCCTTCTTGCCAGTGCCCACAGAATATTATTATTATTATTATTATTATTATAAGATCACTAAGGTGTTACATTTAATTCACATTCTAAAGGTCTGTAAGAAATAAAGAAGTCAAAAACAAGACACAGCAGTTAGATGAAGGGTTTGGGGAATAGTTTTTATATCATGCTTAGGGCTATTCAGTTGGTCAGCATTTTCTCACCAGTGTGGTATGGCCTTCCGATAGTTGGGATTCCGATGGTTATTAGACTGACCTCGGAACTTGCCTCTCTATTCTCTCTCTATGGCGATCGTGGACAGGGGAGAATAGCCCCTGTAAGTTGTTATCCCAACTGTCGGGCTTTTAACAGTCGAGATACCGACGTCGGTCTACTGACTGTCGGAATCCCAACTGTTGGGAGGCCATCCAGCACCCTTTCTGAGCATGGTTAATCATGAGTTAACACTTGCTTATCCAGAGATTCTGCGCAAAATGATGGAATGCAGGTTCTGAATTTCAAAGTAGATTTATTTTTCTCCTGGTTTCTGAGAGTGCAAGAAAAAATCCACCCCTGGGGCTTATAGTGCGCGGGCAACTAACTGAATTGGGCAGCATGTTCAATTAGCTGTAAGGTAAATACCACAACTAATTGAATCTCTCCCTGTATTATATAATTTTCCTGGGGCTCTGCTGACTTTGTAATGCAGAATTAACTTTGTTAATCACTGCCTAAACCTCATACGAACTATGGAGGCCGATGCCAGCATTGAAATAAGCAGGATCCCGGTACTTTGGCTGTGGGTGTGTGGGGAATACAGGTTGTATATAAGGAGTTTGTACCTTAGGCATGCAGCCATAGAGACACAGTGAGGCAGTGGGTAATTGAGGATTGATGTGGTTTACCTCTGATCTCTAAACCAGTGATCCAAGCAGTTTGATTTAGCATACAATTTAACTAATTTTGCAGACTCCTTGGATCATTGGCTGAGAGATCAGAGGAGTATTTAGAATGATGGTCAGCTATAATGGAGTCACGACCCCATGCTGAGAAGGTCAGAACCCACTTTGAGGTCAGGACCCACAATTTGAGAACTGCTCCAATAGAGCATTTACATGACCCAACAGCACTAATTTTGTTGAGAACCGCTATGGGTGTGTGAGGTGAAAGTAGGATTCCTGCACCGTTCCAACTGCATATCACCAATATCACATTTAATTGAATTGGCTTTAAAGAGTGTTTTCAGGTCTTCCCTGCAGTAAAATGTAAAACATGCAGTACCCTCCTGGGGATTTCAAAAGGGAAAAGGAAGTTATTGTTTTAGCAGGGAGCAGGGCCGGACTGGCCATCTGGCTCTTCTGGCAAATGCCAGAAGGGCCGATGGCCTTGTGGGCCGATTTTGTGCAGAAAGTGAGAACTTTCTGCAGCAGCATCGAGCCCAGTCCTGGCTTCACTCACTGTGCGCCGCTGACCGCGTCATTTGCATACGCGGCCGTACCTGGCCATCCAGTGACAGTCTGCAGCCAGCGTGGGTGGGGGGAGCTGGGAGGGCCCTCTCCCCACTTAAAGCACTGTAGCGGCAGTGCCGCACTATGACCTGGCCGCGACATCCCCCGCCAGGCGACATCCCCCCCTCGTTGTTGCAGTGACGGACCTGGGAGCCTGACAGCCACCGGGAGCCGCACACATGATGGAGGAGCTGCACTCACAGTCCGCGGCCGCCCGACAGTTTACAGCTGCCTGCAGGTTAGACAGGGGAAATGGATGGGGAGAGGTATCGGGAAACAACTCCAGGACCAGTGAGAGCAATGTGTGCGTGTGTGTGTGACTTCTATGTGTAACAGTGTGTGTGTGTGACAGACTGTGTGTGCGTGCTGTGTGTTACAGTGGGTGCATGTTGTGTGCACAGTGTTTGCGTACTGTGTGTGACAGTGGGACGGTGTTTGAAGTTGAACATTGTGTAATGCAGTGTGCATCTGTCCTCAGAAAGGAAGGTGTCCGGCCAGTTCAGCAGCCTTGTGGTCTCCATAAAGCATTAATAAGTTTACTCCAGGGTGGATTGAACTACTTCAAGTTTATATGTGACCGCTGCAAACCAATCCATCCATGACAGGAGTTCCCTGTGTGTGTCATAATGTGTAATATGCATAATGGATTGTGTCGTAGTCTGTAATGAACATCATGGTGTGTTCCATACTGTGTAATGGGCACTACGGTGTGTTCCACAATGTGTAATGCCTCCTTTTTGTGATGCCACGCCTCATTTCCATGAGGCCACGCCCCATTTTCGGTGCGTGGCTTGACCGTGAAAGGGTCCCGCCTACTGCGGGTGGGCCTGTGTGCTCAAAATGCCAGGGCCGATTTCTGGTCCCAGTCCGGCCCTGGCAGGGAGCCATGCCCTGCCCGAATTTTAAAAGTCAAAAACACACCCTGCATGTTTGGTGGTTCCCTGCTAACAGCTGGGCCATTTGTCCTTGCTGCCACTGTCCGGAGCACCCAGGGAGAAGCACAGCACCTATGTTGGTGCGGGACACGCCCCCAACAGTGATGCCGGCGGGAGGACTGTCTACATTAGTGATGTCGGCGAGCCCAGGCCACTGCATTTGGCCCTGGGAGTTTTATTGTTCACCATTTTTAAATGTATTTCATTGTATTACATGGATCACCCTGGAGAGTATTTATGTATAGGATAGACCCCCATGGATATCATTAAATACAGGCTACAGTTAATTATATGCACGGTGGTGTATAGTGGAGCTTCAGACAAAAGAATAATAATCATATAATCTGCTATAAATAAATACATACATTGCTAATGTAATTCAGCAGTATTGAATTTTACACATTTAAAAAATGTTTGTCTTTAAAACTAAACCAAGTTCTCTCAAAATGTCCTGAAATTTACGCCCTTCATGTTTCCATGGTGATAGCAGCAGTGGTTTCAAGCTACCAATTTACAATATAAAAGCTTTTAAATAAAACATAAAAGCTGAATTCTGTCATGGCTGATGGTGTTAATTGTAATGGTTTGTGGCCTTTACAATGTTCAGAATTCAAAATGAACTACAAAAAAATGCCACCCACAATATGCAGGCTCTGCAGGTCACTATGATCATGTAAGATGTGGGGGTTTAAAGGAAAATGTCATCTTTAAATATAATCTGCTATAAAGGTACAGTAATGTTTATCCAAGAAATGTGTCTGTTTCTTCAGAAGTACCTTTTTGTAGGAGCATCTATGAATCCCAATATCAACTTTTATGACATCATTATCTTTAGGAAATGCAGTTCCATTTAGGTAAAATCAGCCCATAGTGCGCACTATTCATGGCAATAAATTATAACGCTCAAAACAGACTGCAAAGGGGGATAAAAGCATCTAATAGAACAAGCAGCATGTGTTTTTAAAAAAAAGAGTTTTAACAAATGAGGGGGTTGAGGGAGGGTTTGGGTGAAGAAGGCCTCCCACAATATTTTAGTCTACTTCCATGGAGATGTTGGTGCACATGTAGCAGATGGAAAAGATTGGGGTACAGTGCCTCAGGGCGGGATTCTCTAACATGTAACGCAGCAGTCAGCCGTCTTTACCAGCGCCGCTGTCTCTTCTCCATATGTTCTGTCCCCCGGCGGTGTAGTGTGCTTCTCTGTACTTCCGCAATCCTTTCATTTTCGTGACGGCGCCATCCTCTATAGGAACATACAGCTTTACCGTGCTTGCTGTATGCTCAAAGATGCGGCGCGGACTGTCCCCTTCTAAAAGTATTCGCCACCTGAGGGTCGCGATATACTGTAGATGTAAAAGTTTAAAGGCACAAGTGAAGGAGGTGTGCTGGATGTGTTTGGAACTCCATAATAGGTGGGCGAGGTTGATAAGCAGCTGCACACAGGCAGATAGATGTGCAGCGGCTTCAGCAGGCAGACACAAGCGGAGTCCAGAAGAATCAACTGCGTGTGTCTACAAATTCTGTAAGCGCAGTTGTAAAAATGATAGAGAACGAACATCGCAGAAGTGTGCCTGTACCGCAAAGTGATGGCGGTGAAAGAATTATTACAGCATATGGAGGAATACAAAAACCTAACGGAGCAGTTATAATGCGAAAAGGAAGCCAAAAAAAGAACAAATCGTGACGATTGTTAGTGCATCCCACCCTCAGTCTTTTAATCTCCTCTGCCAGCGAAATCATTCTGAAGGCTTCATTGATTTCTGTGGAAAGATGGTGCATATGCGGAAGATAGAAAAGATTCTACTTTCTATACACTTCACAACTATAATGACAGTTAAGAACATTGAATGCTTGAACAACATAATAAAGGAAGGCTCTTGTGGTAAGAGCTGATGAAACTGAACCGGACAATAAACAGACGGACTGGACCAGAAAACTGAAGACTGAAGAAACTGAACCAGAGAATTTCTAGATGGACTGGACCAGAGAACTGAAGCCTGAATAAACTGGACCAGAGGAATTATAGGACGGACTGGACCGGTGAACTAAAGAATGAAGAGACTGGTCTAGAGATTTACTAGTAAGACTGGTTCAGAGAATTAGCAATGAACTGATATCCACACAAAACACAGAATGTCTGAGAGAAGTGTTGCACTGGCGCCTGTCCTTATGTGAGTAGCTGCTTTATACCCCCAGGAGGCTACTGATAGGCTGCCAGCAAGTGCTGCAAAGCAAAAGGACATTCTGATAACCTGACCAGAAACAAATGTCGGCACCCATGTCAGACCACAGGCAGGACCTTTACCGCCACCACTCAAAATCAGACAAGCCAACGGGGTAACTCAGGTTCCTGGCTGCCGGACAAAGGAAACGTTGTAATCCCCAGAATGTGACACAAACTTTTCTATAAGCCTGAACCACAACCAGTATCTTTGGTACTAATTCAGAGAGGTCCTGCATGCCACGCAGATTCCCGATTATCCTTAATCTGAAGATGTGCAAGGTTTGTTCTGCACATGTGTACACAGTTCCCCCCTGCTGCTGCATGATTGACAGGCAGCAGCATTGAGGCGGTGGGCATGGTTAAGGTTAATGTTAGTAACTGTTAGCATGTTAAAAAGTGAAAAATAAAAAGGTTAAAAAATTGTAATAACGTTACCGGTCCTGGTATGCCTGGACATTTATCCGTGGGTCTGCAGTTTTCTGTATACTTCGATACCCTTTATCTTTTTCTCATTTTAAGCCATCGATATCTGACTGAGCTGCGATGTCTCATTGTGAAGTGATCTCTTTTGAAACCAATACTTATATACATGATGTACATGAATACTATTCTTCAAGTGCCAACTTTCAAGTCTAAATATTTGACTGGATGAACATGAATTATGAGCAGTTGATATGCAAAATCATTTGTTTGCACTGAATGAATAATAAATGGCTCTTTACCTTACTGAAATCCAACAGTTATGTATTCATGGAAGAGGAAGCATGCAGTATATACAGTAAGACAGTTCTAAAGAAGCATCAGAACAAAAATTCATATACTGAAAGTCAAGGATTTCACACTAAGGGAAGACATTAATGAGAGCTGCATAAAACAATAGATTAGAACCGTACGAAGGTATAGAGTAAACGTTTGTGATCATTTGTAGCAAAGATCATCGGTTGTATCCACCACAGAAAGCAAATGACTAAAATCATAACAGAAATACCATACTGTACATAGAGATACAATACATACACGAGGCTATTCTGATTGACAAGGAGCGCTGCAAAGTTTGCAGCGTTGTGTGTCTTTTTTAGACCGCTGTTCACACAGACCCCCATCCATTCGCAGCCTGTGGCGCAACACCCACATCATTCGATGGTCGCCGACCATTGAATTATGTGGTGCGCACATGCAAATCTAAGACACTCTCAGGTGTCTTAAGCTTGCATGTGTCTTGTGCGTGGGCAATGCGGGCAGCTGACATCCGGTGATGGCAGTAGCTCACCCAGGCACCCTTGTCACTCGGGCATCAGCATGAGAAGGCCCAGCGTTTTCATGGGAACACCCAGGAAACGCTGGGCATGGCATGGAAACGCATGGGAGCATCCCCCGGCCTGCCACCCCATGTCCCCCACCTGCACTGTTGTATGCGAGTGCCCGGCGAACACTCTGTTGCCGTGATCACTTGCACACAGCTCATGCACATGCGTAGAAATGTGCATGCGCAATTAGGAAACATTGCACTCCCGTGCAGATTCGCATGGAAGCGCATGGACCTGAATAAGGTCTACAGTACAGTGACAGCAGTTGTTAATTGGCCAACTGCATGCAATGCTGACAAGATATGCATTAGGTGGGCATTTCCTGAAGAGACTGGCTCCCTGGTGTGACTGCTCAATTAGAAATCACAGTTTACGCATGAAACCCATAAATGTAGTCATCTGCGTGCACATGGGTATGAAAATAGTACTGCACTAGTTAGAGAATTTCAGCATCTAATTGTGTTTTGCTATAAAAAGAATATAGTAGGAAGAAGAACCAAGTTATTCTACGTTATACTATGGTGGGTATCCAGTTGTGATCCATTTTCAGACGATAAAATGGTTTTATATTACAATCTATGAACAATGGTCATTATTGCGGTATCCAATTACAGGCCATTTTTATCTTCTGAAAAAGGACCTACAATAGCACATTGCATCTAGGATAAGCTGAATACATGCGCACAGTGCCTATTCCTTCAGGCTGGGGGTACCCTCAACTGACCCTCCGCCGAGGGACACTGCTGGCCCCGAGTGGTGGGGGACCGTTCCAAAAACTGGGACAGTCCCGTGGAAATCAGGACTGTTGGGAGGTATGCTATCCAGACTTACAATATGTTTACAAACAGCAGTAAATCTGGTCCTTCACAACAAAACTGAGCCTAATGATGACATAAATACACAATTGATTTACTAGTCTATTCCCCCACTGCTTAATATGTACCTATATGCCTTCACCAAAATACATTGTACATAAAATACTTCATCAGCAAAGCAATACCTTGTAGTATGAGGAATTTTCAATTGTATAGAATTTACTGTGCTATATAAGAATCTGTTAATAAATAAATTAAATAATTATATAAATAATAGGTTAAAGCTCTAGCACCCAAAAGGTTAAATCACAATTAGAATATTTCTTTTAAAAACACTGGTTTGACTTACGTATCCAGTCTGTGGTAGTGGGATGCTTACTGCATGGATAACTTGCCCACTTAATCAGTTTATCGACCCATACACAAAGTTACTGGCCTGTTCACTCATCCCTTAAAATGCATTTAGATTGTACCTTTTATTTGTACAACAATGGAAGCTGTGTTACAGTCAGTGCTGCAGTGACAGTGCTGCAGAGCTATTTCTGAAAAGCAATTCTTTTTTATATGATTCTTCTTGGAACTGCTCTATAAATCCTGGACATCTTTTCCTTGCTCTAGCAATTAATAGACAATGCAGAATGGCTGCATGAGACCACAATATATATATATATATATATATATATATATATATATATATATATATTATATATATATATATATATATATATATATATATATATATATATATATATCAGAGTCAGCAGTGTCATTGCCATACTTCCTGTCTAACCAACTAACATTTCCAACAAGTGAAAATCAGCACTTTGTACAACTGGCTGAACTGTAAATCCATATCTACAAAAGATATTCCAGGTTATTTAACAATATGAGCAGCACACTAAAAACAAGTCAACTAGCTCCAGTGGCCTCCAGGAATACTCAGACGGGTGTCCAGTACATACTGACTACCGATCTAACCCATGTTGACCTAACACAAATGTTGACCTAGACACCTGTCGACCTTGTCCCATGTCGACCTAGACACCTGTCGACCTTCAGCCATGTCGACCTAGACACATGTTGACCTTGCTGTATGTCGACCCAACGGTGTCGACCTAATGACTGTTGACCATCATTGGGTCAACCCAATGATCCCAACCCAGATATTGTAGGTATGAACTATGATGGCAATCCCTTCATGAACTATGATGGCAATCCCTTGCAATGCAAGGGTTACAAATGCATTATATTCTGCATGCAGGATAAATACTGGCTCCTCATGTACTCAGCTGCTTTATTTCTACACTGCAATTTACATTTCAGCCTAAACACACCCCTCTGACATCTAAATCTCTCTGCACATGTAATATCTGCCCCACATACATTGCAACATGTTTTTTTGCTTTGTTCCCTTCTAAGGATCAGGCCTTATATCTGCTCTGCCCTATAGCTTTAACTGTTGAAGTGCAGACTTAACCAATGTTCCTGCTTGTTTAAGTGCCAGTGGGAGTAATGTGGGCCTGATTCGAGTCAAACAATTCCAATATGTGGGTGCTTCTCACCAAAGTCAGCGGCCTGCACAGAGCACTTGTAGAATGAACCATCCATACACACCTTTAATACAATATAGATTTATGCCTCATAATGACACCTGAAGCAGGTAAAATTTGAACTATGGTCATAGTTAGCCACTTAATGATTGAATTAGGTTAAGAACATCTATTTAAAGCTCAATGAAACTATTTGCACTTTTAAAATATAATTTTCCAGAATATCGGTCTACATTATTACAATGTTGCATTTACCTGTTCTCTCTGCAGCCACAGGGTGGGTGTTTCTGTAGGCTGCCTGAACAGCAATGATCAGCTGAACAGCGGGCACAGGGGAGGGTAACAAGTAGGGATGCCAATCCCAGGGCATTTTTTCAATTGAAAAAAATGCCCAATCCCACGATTGGCTTCCCTAATACAAAACCCACCCTGGCCGCCCGCATATTTACCTACAGGTGCGGTGCAGCCGCGTGGGTGATGGAACCGGGCGGGTTAGCGGGCGAATGTAGCCTGGGTGGGTGGGCTATGGAGCCGAGCATAGGCGAATGCAGCCTGGGTGGGCGGTCTCTTTGAGGCGGGAGGTCAGCATGGCAGGCCCAGGACGAGGCGGCTATGTGGCCTGCGCAGCATGACCTCTGACATCTTCACACTGTGCACTGCCGGGGATGGGAGAAGCCGGGCAGCATCTGATCACCTGCTCAGACACATGCGCAGTCTAATCCCGATCGGATTGAAATCCCGGCATTTAGGGGCCAAATGCTGGGATCCCGCCGATCCCTGGATTGTCCACCCTAGGTACAAGAAAGCAGTGGGGCAGGGAGGTCACTCCAACATTGGCGGCTGCTGGAAAATATTTTCTCATTGGTGGCCTCAGATGCGACCATGTCAGGAAAAGCCAAGCATGGCATGGTCGCATTTGATGCAAACGCATCTGGCAAGTGGTTAAGCACATACATGAAAGCCTACAGTACACTATGACATATATACATATATGAACACGTACTGTAAAAGCAAGCTTGCTACAAGGCACATGTGCAGTCTTTCCTTTATCACCTAGGAAACAGAAAGAAAGAACAGATCTTTCATAGACAGTATATCAAATACGTGATCTGTCCACAAGGGTCGATACATTGCTGCTTTATCAGCATGGTGGTGTACTTTGAAGAAAGATGTACTGCTAGACCCAATCGCATTCAATGCATCAGAGGAAAGTGTACATTTAACTTTTAATCATTAGAGAACTGTATGATTCCTATAAAAATGAAAGTCTTATGTGTAAATAATGATTGCATGCTTTACCTGGCATGTTCTCTATATTTCATAAAGTATTGGTAAGTACTGCATTGTTCTTAATGCATGCATGCAGAGGACTTACTAATTCCCAATTTTAAAAGATAATAAGAAATTCCAAACAGTTCCTATTGCACTGTAACAACAGTGTGTATTATGTAGTTGTGTAGATATACAGTAGGAGGAAACAATAGGGTCAGGCTAGCTGATCAGGTAAGGGTTGTGGGTTGCAGTGCAAATACCATGAACAAGATCTTAAACAAGGCTATACTGTACGTAGCATGTCCCCAAAAACCTATTCTCAGGAATCACTATCCACTAGAAACACAGGTTCTATTTCATACACTGATCTCTACTGCATGGAGAATACTTTATTATACGTGCTTCCTGCTAGCAGCATAAACTGGTTTTATATCTTGTTAGTGCAGCAAATAAATTGAAGAACTATTTCATTATTGCTAAATATTGCCTGAAGAGAGGGCTGAATATGATCAATATCTGACTGGCATTATTCACGTCTTACTGGCATAGCAGTCAAATCTAGTGGTTATGGTATAGAAGATCGCCCATGTCTAGATCCATTATGACTCGGTCGACCACTAATTGTCGACTGAGACTTGTTAGACTCCTAAAAATAGATGGCAGCTTCTAGATGACAGTAACAGAAAATTGACCAAAGCAAAAGGTCTACAAGAACGTCGTTGACGATGAAAAGGTTGACATGAGGTTTTTGCGTCTTTTGGTGTCTGTCAACATAGGTCGAGTGCACTATTATATTCTCCCTCTAAAGGCCCATTTACACTTGGCGACTTTGAGCTGAAAGCCGCTTAAAACAGCAAGTTTGAGCGGCTTTCAGCTTAAAGCTGGCCAGTGTGTATGGGCCAGCGATAAGCGGTAAGCTGCGCACTCCGGCATCATCGCCAGGGAAGACGTTCATCTGCTGGGTATTACCAGCAGATGAGCGGCTTTGAGGACCCTGGGCAGGAGGAAAGTGGCTCAGTGTGTATAGACCTTTAGTCATTTAAAAAACAACAACATTAAAAACATATGTCGACCTTGTCAGTGTCGACCATGTCCATGTCAACCTTTTGCTTGTGTCGACCTTCCATCAATGTCGATCTAGTATACACCAAATGTCAGTGGGTGTGGATCATCAGGACGGCTGTGACAAGGTCAACAGTCATTAGGTTGATCACTATTGGTCAACAGTGACCGAGACAAAAGGTCAACACAAGCAAAAGGTTAAAGTTGCAATGGTCGACACATGAAAAGGTCAACATGATTTCACCCCATTTTTTTTGTATATGTCAACAGCGGTCCACACGGATCCCCAATTTGCATAATGTGTACCCTCATGCTTTTCCATTGCAAAATGTAGTCCAGGTGAATTGTGAAGTACAAATAAGTTATCTGAATGAAAAAACATTGTGAAAAACTCATGTCGACCGTTCATGTGTCGACCATTGGCATGTAGACCTACTGCTTGTGTCGACCTTTTGACGATGACTTTTCACTATTGACCCATAGTGGTTGACCTATTGACTATTGACCTTATCACTGAACCTGTTTCAGCTGGTACTTTGTGCCCATACACTACTGTGCACGCTGGGACAAGGATATTTTTACATTCAATTATTTCTACACAGAAGGGATGTGGGAGATTCAGAGCATGAAAGCAACAGGTATTATGTTTTGCTGATTCATAGCAGACCAGGGGTGCAAATAATTTAAATCTGGTCTCATTCATGCTTCTTAGAAGGCTAATAACTTGTATAACAAAAGGTCAGTGTTTCTGCCTTAATGACCAACTGTGCATCAAGTACTCTACTTCTACTGATAACTCCAGTAATAGACTTTATTAATGTGAATTTAACAAAACTTTAGAATTAACGTTAAATATGTCACTTCACTTCATTTTTTTTCTGGTTTAAGATATTTGCTACCTTCTAATATAAGGATGATTATGTACTAATATTCGGAGAAAAACAAAACCCCAAACAATTAAATATATAAAACATTTATGAATACATTTAAATAAAGTTATTTGCACAATATGTTTATCTTTATATGTGTATATGTTATCTCCATTTGGGAACTAAAGGTCCATACACGCTGGGCGATTTTGCTCAGCGTGTATGGACAGCGATGACAGGAAAAATCGCTGGGCTGTAAATTGCTCAGATCATACAAACTGAGCAATTTTCACCCATTTTATCAATCTTCCCGGAGGTGGACAGCTTTCCATAGCTGGTATTACCAGCAGATGAGCGATGGTGTGGATGGCTTTCCATAGCGACGGGGCCAGTGATGATGTGGGAGTGTGCATCAGTGCTCACCACTCATTGCTGGACGAACACAGTGGGTGGCTTCTGAGCTGAAAGCAGCTCAAAAGACAAAACTGAGCTGCTTTCAGCTCAGTCGCCTAGTGTGTATGGGCCTTTAAATCCTCCATTCCATCTTTATTGTTGATGGTTATGCTAGTCCTTTATTCTATGTCCTGCTTCTTTTTTGCAAATCAATAAACAATTATTAAAAACAAAACAGAAATGGCTTTACACTGATTTAATTACATTTTACTTGATGGTTTTATATTTTATTTTGTTGTTTGTTCCTTACCATTGGTCTACACTGGACATTGGATCATGGTCATGTTGGATGCAGACTGTCCTGAATATGATTTGTATGCCCAATTTGCACACTCCCATGGTGGCATGAAACATCTTCTAGCCAGCTCTGCTGCATGGTCAATCAGAAGATATCACTAATATGGTACACGTTAGATCATGGGGATGCAGTTAAAATCCCGGCGGTCGGGATCCCGGCGTTCAGAATCCCGACGCCGGAATCCCGACCGCCGAAATCCCGACACATTCTCCCTCCTGGGGTGTCCACGACACCCCTGGAGGGAGAATAAATTAGTGTGCCGAGCGTGCAGTGGCACCGGGCCTGCTGCGTGGCGAGCGCAGCGAGCCCGCAAGGGGGGGCGATCCACGTCCCCCCCTTGTCGGGATTTTGGCTGTCGGGATTCCGGCGTCGGGATTCTGAACGCCGGGATCCCGACCGCCGGGATTCAATACTGAATCCAGATCATGCTATGGTCCACTACATCATGCAAAATGCAAACATTTACTGTTTAGTTGAGGGGAGATGACATCCCTCATTATTAAGGAGGAGCCGCACACATGCAGCTCCTCAAGTCCATTGGTGAGCGTTTGCTCATTTTGCTATTTAAACCTCTGGATCGCCTACTGGAGAAGAGGACTGACATGTGGGGGACCCTAGGGAGGTGAGTATATGTATGTATCTGTGTGTATACATGGTGTGCGCATGAATGATAATAAACATTTACATTTCATGGAAAGTGTATTTTTGTTTTAACATTAGTCATGCTGCGGGACTACAAGTCAGACAGCATGATGGGACTTGTGGTTCTCCAAGTCCCTGTATGCAAAGGAGACTTGCTTCAACTTGTTGTTTCACAGCACAACCTAATTATTATTTTTTTACAGGGGGTGATGCTTTGGCGGGGAAGCTTATATAAAAATTATCCCCTAGCTGTTGGAGACTATTGCTGATTCCAAAATACGGGGCGCCCCTACTCTTTTTGTTCCTCATCGTTTTGGAATCAGGACCGGCCCACGAGCCTGGTGCACATGCGCAAATATGCCTCTGCACATGCGCAAATACCAATCATTGGCCATCCGACCGCACACGGAGCCATCCGACTCAATCAGAATAAGGGCTTTTGTTGCCCCATATTTGTGAAACCAGGACCGTCTCAAAGAACCCGGGGCTGGTTATGCTCGGGAGGGATGGGACATGCCATTTTTTTACTTTTACTGAAAGACCACACACTCACGTTACTTAAAAAAATCACACATTTCTGTTACAGAAAATGGTCATAAATAGCAACTGATCATTGGCTTGTTCTAAAAAAATGCATGTGTAATTTTCATTCCCCAAAAATGTGGTGCATTTTTGATCTGTCTTAAAAAAATCACACACTATCTCTCCCCATAACTTTCTCTTAGAACTATGAAACATATGTAAAATAATATAGTAGTCCCAAGGGAGCAACCACAATAGAAAAATAGGGTGAGCAAAAGGGGGTGGGTTAATGTCCCCAAAAGTATTGCATTCCGGGGGCAGACGGACCTAATTAACAGAATACAGTGTGTACCTTTTAACCTGGATGAAAAATGTCTTAATTATTGGGCAGCCACACAAACAATGATACAAAGAGGCATTTACACAACCACATTTAAGACAAGAAGGGTTCGGCCAAAGAACGCTTGACAAAGCCCTTGGAGAGACAGATAACCTCTATTGGAGATTCTAAAGCGTTTCCCTTGACCCATGATAGCACGTACAGTATCTCTGCACTGCACACTTGCCTTGAGTGCGGGTGTATATATATATATATATATATACTTGGGAAGAAATGACTGGCACTCCAGGGTCTTGGTAAAAAAGCAGTGTATTCACAGCAGGTGATAAACAACCAACGTTTCGGGGCAATGCCCCTTTGTCAAGGTGTGTGTGGTAACCTCAGAGGTCAATAAAGCAATTCCGTTATACTTCATGCTGCAGTGACGTGTTTGTTCCAGCTGCCTGTGGGAAGGTGGGACCCTGCTGTTTATATTTTCTCTACAAAGGCACGCAGCTACATTGCTCTTTCGTGGGGAGTGCCGGACCAGGTCTGGATATATATATATATATATATATATGCAGGTATTCGGACCAGCACTCTCCTCGAATATGAAATGGAGCTGCGTGCCTTTGCTGGGGTAGATAGCGGTCTGGGTCTCCCCTCCAGAAATGAAGAAGAGACAGCACGTCACTGCAGCAAATAAATTCTTTATTACAGCCTCAACGGCTCGTTTCGGGTGCAGGAGTGTTTTGTCCATCTGCTTCCTTTTGTATTCCGCTTCTTGAGAAAGGGGCTGATGCCCCGAAACGAGCCGTTGAGGCTGGAATAAAGAATTTATTTGCTGCAGTGACGTGCTGTCTCTTCTTCATTTCTGGAGGGGAGACCCAGACCGCTATATATATATATATATATGTATATTTGTGTATTATATATATGCTAATATGTAGATAAGACTGCTGTTCGTACTTTTTTGTCCGCTTAACATATCACATGAGTGACACTGCAGATGGATTGCGCATAAAACAACTTAAGTTAACTCTAAGATATTCTATTATGAATAGAGACAGGCTACATACTATAACCAGATATTGCTTTGGGGCTTCTGGGGGTGATTTAGCTATCTTCCTTCTCTTTCTTGTCACCATACAGAACAGTTTTACTTTGTGGATTTTTAATTACCAAGACCTTTTATGTTATACAATATTATTACAAGGCCGATTAGTATTTGTATTAGAGTTTTAATAAAATGCTGAATTGATCTTCTAAATTGGCTGTCTAAAAAATAAAATATTTGAGGATTGCATGGAATGCTGTGCATTGGGCCTGTTAGTCTCCGTTCAGTTCTATCTGCTTTAGAAAGACATCCCTTGTAGTTCATTGATTCGCCCATTGGATATTAAGACAATGATATGGTAAGTTTGAGCTTGAGCTGAGCTACAGACAGATGGTTTCATCCATTCTGATGCTTATCAGCAGATATGATGTAAGACAGGAATTCTCTGCTCAGCATGCCAAGCTCTACAGAGACAATCTCAATGACCCAAAGAAAATGGCAATGTGGAGTTTTAAGACATCTCCTAGTGAGAAAATGCTAATAAAGCAACTGCTTTTCAGGATACAGTATGCCATTTCTAGGAAATGTAATTTGCATTTCAGCCCAATCCAAAAAAAAAAAATTCCTTTAGTCCCAAATGCTACGAGCAGCTGCTATAATGATTCTTTATTTAAGAAGTGCCCCCAGCGCAGTACAGAGAGAAAATATAACATATAGTGCATTCAAAACTGCAAACACAGAAATCTGTAAGGTGCACACAAAAGTACAGTAAAAATATAATAAAATGAAAAGAACCCGCTCTAAAACTACACTACAATGCAGAAAAAGTCACTTTAACCAGAAGACTAATGCTGGCTGAACCTCGACCGACATTGATGGACAAAGCTGGCAGGTTCAAAGCCACTGAGACACTTCAAAATAGTAAGGGGAGGAGATGTAGTTGCAGGGATGGAAAAGTAAAGAGGGTCCTGCTTGTGAGTGAATAATCTATAAGGGAGGGACAGTCACATATAGATGAGGATGAACCATTTTGCAGGGACAAAATTAGTAATTTAGGAGGTAGCCTTTGATAACGAATTGGGATTTGAGAGAGTGTTTAAAAGAAGGAGAAGAGTCTGAACGGGGGAAAGCACAAGTTCCTGTAATGGTGAGTAGCTCAGGAGAAGTCCAGAAGGTAGCAGCCGGAAGAGATAGTTCTTCCCATGGAATGAAGCAGCAACACGTTCTCCCTAGGGGACTTCAGTAGATCAGAACCAAGGGCCCAGATTATGGTTTAAAGACCTTGTCACTGAAGCCTTCTTGGCAGCGGAAGTAGGTTTAAAGTATAAAGTATGAGGAGTCGGATCACTGCAAGTTTATTAATTTATATTAGTCAATGAAACTGGGTTTTCAGTGCAAATGGAGCCTAAAATGTGATCCGAGAGAGAATGCTGGACAGTGCCAGAGAAGTGGGACTGCCCAGCTAAAATCAGGATGGTTGAGTTGGATTATGTTTACAGGACCAGCTCTACCATTAGGCAGCTGCCTAGATGTGCCCCTAAGTCTAAGAAATAACGATAAATTGCCCCTCGGCAATATTCAGGCGCTGCGTATGTCCTCCCTCTACAAATCAAGCAGCAGTTAGGTTTAGGGATTGTCAGTCCCAATGTGAAAAGCAAAAAAGAAAAATGGAAACTGCGCTATTTGAGGAACGATTTCTACAATCAGATATTATGAATAGTATAAATTTAATAGCATATATCTTTATACATAAAAATAGTACTGTAATTGATAAAAATAACAATTAAATTAAAATAACATAAAGTGTACACTTAATAACCGGTTGGGAGGTTAAATCTGTGCATGTGAGGCACTTGGCGGCTCCACTTGTGTGGTGGGCCCTTGTTTCTCTGAAAGAGTGTCCCCGCTTTTTCTACCTATTAGTGGATATAGTTGGCTTTACTCCTCGGACAATGTTCATGGGAAATGGAGAGAATGCAGTCAAAAAGTCACTCACATATCTGGGATGTTTGTCCACTTGTTCGGATTGAGCTTTTGTGTGGTCCCCGTGAGTCGGTGGTTGCTGCTAGGTCTCCTTTATGGGTCCCAAATGACGGTTCTTGGTCCGATGATTTTGGAGTCCCGGGTACAAAGAAGTTTACCCGATTTGTAATCCACAGTTTGAGGATAGAGTGGGGGCTCTGTGGATTACAAATCGGGTAAACTTCTTTGTACCCGGGACTCCAAAATCATCGGACCAAGAACCGTAAAGGAGACCTAGCAGCAACCACCGACTCACGGGGACCACACAAAAGCTCAATCCGAACAAGTGGACAAACATCCCAGATATGTGAGTGACTTTTTGACTGCATTCTCTCCATTTCCCATGAACATTGTCCGAGGAGTAAAGCCAACTATATCCACTAATAGGTAGAAAAAGCGGGGACACTCTTTCAGAGAAACAAGGGCCCACCACACAAGTGGAGCCGCCAAGTGCCTCACATGCACAGATTTAACCTCCCAACCGGTTATTAAGTGTACACTTTATGTGATTTTAATTTAATTGTTATTTTTATCAATTACAGTACTATTTTTATGTATAAAGATATATGCTATTAAATTTATACTATTCATAATATCTGATTGTAGAAATCGTTCCTCAAATAGCGCAGTTTCCATTTTTCTTTTGTGCCCCTAAGTCTGTCTTTCACAAAATTAAGAATGACTCTTCTAGTGACTTCCTTGTTGAATTTAATGTAAATGGCAGGTGTTGAACTTCTAAGATGCCACCTCTACAATTTTACTTGAGGTTCTAGAAAGTCAAACAGTATTTATGTGCATGCGGTGGTGGGAGCAGTAAGTTGAAGTTTTGCCTAGAGTCCCGAAATATCTTACACCAGCCCTGTATATTTAGAAAAATAATCATAAGTTGAATATTTTCAAGCAACATTTGGTATGAAAAATGTATTGTTATTATTATTATTATAATAATAATAATAATCACATTTATACACAAAAGGCTAAGGGGCAGATGTAGTAATACAAACCAAATAAACAGTGAAAATGGCACAAGTCCATCCTCTATGGCCCTTATTCTGATTGACGCGGACTTTACCGCATACTTTCGGATCGCGTCTTTACGGCGTCTGCACATGCGTGGAGAACGCAACGCGCATGTGCCACGCATTGACTCGGTACCAGTTCGGCCAAATCCCGTCCAGAACTGTTCACCGCTATCATTCGGGAAATAGGGGCGTATTATGGGCGTCATGCGGAATGACACATGGGCGTAGTTTCAAAGTGGGCAAAACGGGGCGGAAACATGGGCGGACACGGGGGAGTACACTTATGTTGGGGGGCGTACATTCGGAAACCACTCCGAATGCACGCGATCAAAAAGGGCAGAAATGTGCGGTGTCCACAAGTGTACTATTGCTTTGCGGACACCACTCGTTCATGCGGTAGGCGAACGTACGCCTAATGACTACAACCATTAACACCTGAACCCAATAGAATCTACTCCTTTACTCATTACTCACTAATAGGCCGCTTGTCAGTGCTTTAATTGAAACCATTGCACTTCAATTGCTGTAAGGGTTAATGTGTGCAATGCATGTGTTAGGCATGCTTGTAAGGATATATTGGAATCTAATTGATTCCAAGTCCAAATAAGCAGTTTTTTATGAGGATAGGTAATTGAATAAGTGGGTCATGTGATGTATTGCAGAAGATACTTCATAGTGGGTTGTTTGGCGTAAATACTCCGCTTACGTGCGGTAGCACCGCTTGGCTCCCGTTCGGATGCGGTATTCCCGAGCATACTCTGTAATACTCTGTAATACCGTGCCGAATCGGAGTGTTTCTCCCACACACGCATGCTTTGTATGTCGTCCGTAAACACGCCCTGTTCTTAAAGAGTGAGTCCGTCCGAATGCGGAGGACACGTGGGCGTTTCTACGGACGATGGCCGCATGCGGCAAAACACCGTGGCGTGCTGACCGCTCCGTAAGAATGCGGGAATTTCCGCACAGATCAGAATAAAGGCCTATGTGTGTGAAGCTGTATTTGTCTCACTTAGTAGTTTCCATATATTCAATCTTCTCCTTCAGGATATTACTCATAGAAAAGAAGAAAATATAATATGGCAAAACAGCTTTCTCCATGAAGGAAACGGTAGATTAGGGGTGGCGTACTAAATTCACAATGAGAAATATAGAGATGTGCACGTAAAGGTATCTTGTGGGTCTGGATTCCCCACCTCATGAGATGTATAAGCAGCTCTTACCCCAGAGATAGCATGCTGTATGAATAAAAGGATAACTATTGTACTATACTCACACAATGGGCCTTATTCAGATCTGAGCTCAGTAAAAATGTGTTCGGAAAATGGGCAAAACCATGTGCACTGCAGGTGGGGCAGATGTAACATGTGCAGAGAGAATTAAATTTGGGTGCAGTGTGTTTAAACTGAAATCTAAATTGCAGTGTAAAAATAAGGCAGCCAGTATTTACCCTGCACAGAAACAAAATACCTCACACAAATCTAACTTTCTCTGCACATGTTACATCTGCCCCACCTGCAGTGCACATGGTTTTGCCCATTTTCCGAACACATTTGTACTGAGCTCAGATCTGAATAAGGCCCAAAGTGTGGTGACATTCACATAGTGGTTTGTTTAGTATTGATTGTAAGGTTATTTCAATAAACTTCACAATCCCCCACTCAAAATAAGGAAGGAGGGAGAGTATCAGTAAAATATATTTATTTGAAACATTAAAAAACATCTGGCATAGCTGAAAAAGTGCCCAACACTTAACGACAGTTGGGACTCCGACGGTCGTTTCTCCGTCATTGGAATACTTACTGTCAGGAGCCTGACAGGGGGGGGGGGGGGGGGGGGGGCGTAAAAGCATATAACCTAATATGGCAGTGAGATAATAGCCATACGCTGCATCCAGGATCAGCTTCACTTCAGTCGTTACACTTACCAAACAAGCCAGTATCTCTCCTCTACGCCGACATAGTTCAACACTCTTTTTAAAGGCTGGAGAGATACTGGCTTTCTTGTTTCTACCTGTGAAGAGCAGCCAGGGAGTGGCCCAGTGTATGGTGAGAGGGGTGTCCAGAACCAAAAGATACCTTTATATGCATGTCTCTATCTTTCTCATATTGAGTTGGATACGCCACCCCTAATCTACTGAAACCTTTATGGAGGGAGCTGTGTTGTTTAAGCCTACCACACTTATACATATGAGTAATATCCTGAAGGAGAAGATTAAATCTATAGAAACTACTACTTGGGACACACACATGGAGGACGGACTTGAGCACCATTCTCCCTATTTGTTTTGTACTGTGATTTTGTGCTGGACTTGGTGGCCTGGTGAGTGTTAAGGTGCGTACACATGGGCTATAATCGCTGGCAATATGGTCGCTGAGCGACCATATTGCCAGCGATTGGAGTGTGCACCGCCGATAAATCGGCTGATTGCCTCTGCGGCTCCCCCGGCAAAGGTTCCCTTTCATCAGCGACCATCTATATAGTTCTGTGCCCGGAAGGCTTGGGGAGGAGGAGCGGCACCCGTGGGTCGTGGTAACAAGCAATAAGCGTCCAGTAAGTAGATCAACGTTTCGGTTTTAATAAACCTTTGTCAAGATCCTGATATTGCTTGTTACCAAGACCCACGAGTGCCGCTCCCCCTCCCCTGGCCTGCCAGGCACAGAACGGTATGGTCGCTGCAAGGCGTCACTGAGGAGGCACCAGGGCAACTACTCTGGTATATTGGAGTGCCGGGTCATCTGTGCAGTATATATATATATATATATATATATATATATATATATATATATATATATATATATATATATAGAAAATGGGGGGGGAGTGTGGTCCTTTTTCTGCGCTGGTTAGTGAGCAGCACTTCTACCGTACCTAGCTGTTAATATAGGTACAGGTGGGACAGATAGAAGAAAAAGAGATAGATGTGCGCTCTGTCTGTTTCACCACTTTAGTACATTAGCAGTCATGCATTGGTACAAAAGATTTTTTTTTTATATTATTATAAATTTCATCACGATAATGGAATGTCAGTAAAAAGGCTTATACAAAGTTTGGTTCACTTTACAAATTCAGATTACAGTTTTGTTCAGATAAGTAACATCAGATCCAACTCCATGATATGTGTAACTTCTTAGGATGCGAGAACCCTACGCGTTTCGTCCCTTTAGGACTTCATCAGGGGTGAAATAAGGATCCAATCTGAATTATATTGTGAAGATAGATTACTTCCAGTAATATGGATAGATTTGTAAAGGGTTACTGACCACGTTCAGATAAAATCTCTGTCCTGCAGAGATGTGGGACTTCAAAAAGTCAAATTTTTGCTGATAATAGTGGAACTGCTCTACCACAGAGGTCACTCCCACGTATGTGTGGATAAAAAACAAATAGTAGTGAACATCCAACTTCTGTGGGTATATATATACATGGCAAAAGTATTAAGCCCGGAGAAAGTATAAAGTCAATGGGGATACCGCGAGAAAAAAGGATTAACTATTAGCCTTGCAGACAAAGGTTAGTTCAAAGCAGACCAATAAACCCAGTGAGATTAGCAGGTGCCTCCTAACATGTTTCGCCGTCCAACTGAAAGCTTTCTTACCTTTGAGAAAGCTGTCAGTTGGACGGCGAAACATGTTACATTCCAGAAAGTGGAAAAAAAAGTATTTTTTTGCTAAAAGCACTACTGGGAACATCTGTAACAGCACTTCTGAGGACATGATATGTAACTGGCACTACTGGGAACATCTGTAACAGCACTACTGAGGACATTATATGTAACTTGCACTACTGGGAACATCTGTAACAGCACTACTGAGGACATGATATGTAACTGGCACTACTGGGACATCTGTAACTGGCACTACTGAGGACATGATATGTAACTGGCACTACTGAGACATCTGTAACTGGCACTGCTGAGGACATGATATGTAACTGGCACTTAATATACGTAAGAAATGTATTGCTTACCATTCAAATTCAGTACCTGAGATAGTATATTAACTTTGTTTCATGTTTTGAAACCTTGTTTTTAGCACAAATAAAATATATTTCATGTGTTTGATGTGTTTGTTCAACATAAATGCAAGCTACATCACTGAAATATAGAAATATTCTGGAATACGGAAGAATCCATTATCCAAAATTCCTCTGGTCTCGAGCATTTTGGATAAGGGATGCTCAACCTGTATATATATATAAATATATGATGCATTTACCGGTATTTGCTATATATATGTATAATCTGTGATTCAGATATTTTTCCTTTTGAAATCATTGTTATTAATATATATATTTTTTCTCATGCTGAAATCTGTGACCAATGCAAAACACTTCATTACGAAGCCAATAACACTTTATGCATCCACAGGCGGAGTGGATAGTGCTATCTATAAGGAGTTTATACACTATAATTCAGTATGTTATAAAACATCTTTGCGAAATAATGATGGTCAGAAGGTTGAACATAAAACCTTCCTTTGCTCAGAAAGATCGTAGACTAAGAGGCCATAAATCACATTTGGTAAGACTGAATTAATGTGACATTCCTACACACCCTGTAGAAGCGGATTAACTATACATTCATAGCAGGCTCAACCACCTCCAGCCTTCTATTGCCAACAATGCTCCCTACTAAATACACAATGTTTTTGCATTTGTATTCTTCCATCCATCCCTTACTCCTCTGCTTTTCGCTTTGTTTAAACCCACTTGCTGCTTGCAAGCATATAAAAGCTGAGTGGACCTGCAGAGTTTGCTGTGCCTCTGAATGAGTTACTATGGAGATAGCGTATCAGGGCTAACTCAGAATTCAGCAAGCCTCGTGTGGGTGGGAAATACAGCTTGTGCTTTGGTTTTCACAGCTATCTAAAATCCTTGCATGAAATACATTAACCCCTTAACTCAAGAACTAAAGATTACATACTGTACATGCATTGAATAGATGAACGATAAACTGTATTTCCCCAGGCATTTGGTACATCATTCTTCATTTCTCACCATGATAATAAGTCATGGTTGCCTACCCTCCTGGAATGGCTGGGAGGCTCCTGAGGGTCCATCTCCCGGTGCCCGAGAAAGGGTGGCAAGTCCCCTGGATTGCTGCCAGTCTCAGCGCCACCACCACTCCCGACTGCCCCCTCCATCCCTCCCCGATGTGAATGACCCGGCGCAGAAATGGGCAGGGCAATGACCGAATTTGGTGCACTGCTTATGAATCAGCACCTTAATGCAAACCCTCCAACATGACCCATTCCATTAGGTACAAAATGCTCTGTTCCTGCACTTCCCTGCCAGTGGCAGTTACAGAGGTTGGACTCCAGCACAGACCAAAATTCAAAGAGGGGGGTCACATCAACTGCCAGTGAGTCCAGGACAGTGATGTTTGGGGTGGCATCAGGTGTGGCTCCCCTTTTTGAATATTGAACTGTGCTGCAGCCTCACAACATCCGCAACTGCCACTGGTAAGGATGTCCAGAAACAGAGCATTTTGTACCTAATGGAATGGGCCATGTTGGAGGGTATGCTACTGTGCAAGGAAGTGCTGTTTGTCGTGACTGAGGCCACATCTGTAACTCCATTATATGTACAGTATATGCAGGATTCACACTGTCACTAGAGGACATTGACATTTCCAGAGAAATTCAAGGGTAAATCTCTTAAAGCTTCTAAAAATAAAAAGAGGTGATGTTGTCCATAACAACCAATCATATTCTGTCTATCATTTACTAGGATTTAATAGAAAAGTATAGACAGAATTGTTTGCTATGGGCAAGAGCACCTCTTTGAAATTCCAGATGCTTTAGTAAATTTACACCTGACTGTGACATTTTATACATGTCCAGTCTTGTAAATTAAGCTGATTATCTATATGATGGCTGTACTTAGCATCATGGTAATATTTATGATTTATCTTTAACTAAAGCCATACCGAGAAGATTTCACTTGATTACTATTGACATTCTATAATTCCTGTGAAGGTGTTTGAAAACCATGTGGTCTGTTCTAACTTCTTTATGGAAGAAGAAGCCAAAGCTAAAGCCACATATGGCCATTTTCTAAGCAGCCATGATGTGTACTTGCAGCAGCAAAAGCAAACCGGGCACTGGCATGCATTAAAAGCGGAATGGATTCAAGGGATGCCAATGTGATAGCGCCTCTTTACAAGGTATTGGTGAGACCACACTTGGAATACTGTGTTCCGTTCTGGGCACCGCACCTTAAAAAGGACATAAATGAATTGGAACAGGTACAGAGAAGGGCGACTAGGCTAGTAAAAGATCTGGAATCACTAGAATACATAGATAGGTTAAACAGGCTGAATATTTTTCACTGGAGAAACGGAGGTTGAGAGGTGATATGATTAGAATGTTCAAATACAGGATTGGGAATCATATGGAACTGGGAGATGATTTTGTCACTAACAGGCCTATACTTAGGACACGCGGGCATGTACTGAGGCTTGAAGAAAAGAAATTCTGTACTGAATCAAGAAGAGGATTCATCACCATTAGAGCAGTACAACATTGATTACAGCAACTACTGTTAATGAATTTAAATCAAAACTGGATACATTTTTGCCCACTAAAGGAATCCTATAGCTATGACTTACTCAAGTCAGTAGTTACAGTCAAGTAGGTTGATGGACTAGCGTCTTTTTTCAACCTTAATTACTATGTTACTTTAATTTCGAAGAGCATATAAAACCAGCAACCTTGGACACAAACAGAACATGCATGTATAAGATTTACACCAAAATACAAGTGAACACATTTACACTGTGCACAGACACTGAGTTTAAGGATGAACAAACATGGAAAATATAAACACTGTGGTAAATGTATAAAGCACATCACCTGCACTGATAACACTTCTCCCCCCATGTATGAAGGCGGAGAAAAAATAACAACGATATTCGGGAGCAATGTATGAATGTTCAGTAGAACTGACCATTCCGACACCTGCATCTATCACATTTGAAATCTGGAAATGCAGTTGTCCACTGGCAGCCACCATAGTGGCTGCTGCAATAGTAGCCCAATCTCAGACATGTACACTGGAGCTGGCGGAGGGAGACACACATCACATCAACACTAGGCTGAGAGCACTGACATGTATTGTGGCAGTAGGGAGTATACACTCCCCCTCACCAGCTGCCGAGATGTAAATACAGAAGCCATACTGGAACATTGAGTGCCACGTTCATACACTTACCCCATTGGATGGTACTGTATGTATGATGGATGATATGCGAGGGGACGCGGTCTCATTAAAAAAACGGGAGCCCAGATATTACATAAGTACCTGCTAAATAATTTTTATTTTATTTAAAAAATGTAATTATAGTATACATGGGATTATGTCCTATACACAGACTGAATACCTCCAGTGACTCTCATCATGTTCTCACTGGGTGCATTTGTCCATTCTCTGGAACATTTTTCTGCACTCAGCTACTGATAAACCTTCTTGCTATCTCCTACCATCACACTAGGGGCCTCAGCCAGCATGGATTGTTAATGTGAGGATTTGCAGTGGACTGTGAGGAGAAAGCCACCACCTAGACAGAAAAAACGTCCCTTGCTAATAGCGACAGAATTGCCCATTCCCGAACCATTGAAGAGTTTTTGCCATTTGTGCAATTGTGAGTAGGTCTGAGGCTTCCATTCATCTCTGATGTCACAAACCCTCCTCAAAAATGCCCGGGCTCATCTGCATTTTTGCAGACACACCCAGAAAACATCAAGTTTCCACCCTTAAGCACCGGCTTCCTGCCAGTCAAACTGTAGCCCCATTGCGTTTATGATCCATTTTCAGTCACTAATTCCCTTTGCACATGCCCAATGCGTATTGTAGGCATGCACAGTCGTTCGATAATTGCTCAATTTGCAAATCTCTGATTAGTGATCCGTGCTGAATTAGCTGGTATATTTAGTACTCTGTTCATCTATTTCTTTGTACATCTCATGCTGCAACCTGGTCTCTCATTTTCATCATTATTCGCACTACCAGCCCTCAAACAACATTTTAGATCTTTGAAAGATATCTAGGCTGCCACTTTAAGAGTAAATACTTCCTTACTGATTTAATTAATTATTCATTAAGTCTATCAATCTTTTACATTATTATTTATTAATGACTTTCAATTTTCCATTTCTTCACTTTCCTAAATCTTTTCATCATTATGATATTGTAATAATCTCTCCATTTCTCCTTATTATATCACATATGACATTTTCATTAACTAATAAGCTATATTCATTTCATTTCCATTACTAATTAATTACAGTATTCATCCACCGCCAACACATGTGGATACAATCATTTTGCAACACCAAACAGAACCACTGGACACAGTCTTCTTCACAGCTACAAGCAGCAAGACATCATAATGTGCCAGATTCTCTAAGCTTCAAAAGTGATAAAATGGAGAATGATAACCAACCAATCAGCTCCTACCTCACATTTTTCAAGCACCGTCTGTAACATGGCAGGTAGGAGCTGATTGGCTGGCTGTTTATCACTCTCCATTTTATTACTTTTGAAGCTTAGAGAATCTGGCCCTCATTGGTAGTAGCTCCTGGCATCTTCATGCTAGGAAAGCCCATTGGTGAACTCAACCTGAAGACTTTACCTAGACATCTGTTCGTTTGTTTGTTTGTTTGCTTAATTTAAAAGCAGCATGTCACTAGCAAATAGTAGTCCCTATTTCAAAAGTATAATACACATCTAGATTATATCTCTTTCGTTTTATGGTAAAGCCTCAATAGTGCCAATGGCATGGTATGCAAATGAGCTGGGAGAAAGATTCCGCAGACATCTCGTAGTTCATGAGATAAATTGTAGCTGCCACTTAACTAGTTCCCAGGACAAATCCAGTTATGTAATATAAATATATATATATAAATACAGGTTGAGTATCCCGTATCCAAAATGCTCGGGACCAGGAGAATTTTGGATAACGGATTATTCCGTATTTCGGAATATTTTAATATTTCAATTATGTATTTTGAAGTATCTTGCATGTATGCTGTATAAACACATAAAATACACACAAATATATTTTATTACCACATAAAATACACACAAATAGATTTTATTTGTTCAAAAAACAAGGTTTCAAAACATGAAACAAAATTTGTGTACTATCTCAGATATTGAATTTGAATGCCAAGCAATCATTTTCTTGCACATATATAGTGCCAGTTACATATCATGTCACCAGTAGTGCTGTTACAAATGTCCCCAGTGAGTTTTTAGCAAAAAAAATATTTTTTATTCACTTTCTGGCATGTATGGTTTTCGGAATAATTCGGATAACGGATACTCGGATACGGGATACTCAACCTGTATATATACTGTATATATATTAGTTTACATATGCTTTTATCTAATATACAGCATATATTTATATTATATATATATATATATATATGCCAAATTGGAAATTTGTTTATGGCGATAACATCATAATATTGTACAGATCTTGCTTATCTTAAATCCATAACAGATGCACTGTTATCAATTGTTCCCTTGTGGCTTTCAAAACCTGTTGTGTCTGTAAGTGATTTTCAAAGTCAGAGTCCCAACAGAGCCATGATCTGTGTTATTTCATTAGTCCAAGCTTCACAGTGAACATTAGCTTTCATCATTAGCAGGGTAATTAAAGCATTTTACAGGTCACTTTTATCTGCCACACACAATGCGGTTGCACAGATATGGGAAGTAATGGAAATATGATTTAATCATCTAAGACATGAAGTAACATAGTCACATCCTGCTATCAGGTTTGTATGAAGCCTTTACAGTACTGTCTACAGTATGGTAGCTATTTCTCAAACATTCTCAGACCTTTCAATGACAAAGCAAAGCTAGTTTCTGTTAATGCACCAGCATATTATTATTGCTTATATACTTGAGTTTGGATTAAAGGATAGGCAGTGTCTTGGTCAACAGTCTATATTGACATAAGGTCAACACAAGGTTTACATGGAAAAAGGTACACACATGAAAATGTTGACGCAATTTTTTCAGTTTTGTGGTGTCAATGTCAACACCTCAGCACGTGGACGCCATAATTAGTGTAGCATGCAGCCTTGCATGGCTCCTTTCGATCACCATGCTTTGGAGCTGGTGACTCGCTCCTCTACCTCTGCGCTTGGCACACTTTCTGTTCCCAATTGTAGTCCACGTGTATATTAATGTATGAAAAACATGTTGACCATTTTGATTGGTGTCATTCTTTTGTCAATGTCAATCTAGTGCATGTCAGCATTTTGGCAATGTCGACCTTTTAGTGACCTATCATCTGGATCCCTAATATACTCCGGTACCTCTGAATAAACTGTGATTTATTTATGTACTATGGACCTGATTCAGATTAGAACACAAGGCTGCAAAATTGTAGCCCTTCCAATTATCGAATGACAGTGCATGCAAAGGAGCCTGCCACGGCTAGCCATTGCAGGCTGCTCGCAGGGTGATTGACACCCTGTGGGTATTTGGGGGCAGGAACGCAGAGTTTTCTGGGAGTATCCCAGGAAACTCTGGGGTTCTCCAGCCGTTGGGAGGGAAGGTCGCTGACGCCATCAGCTGCCTCGTCTCCCCACGGCCATCGTAATGCTGAAAGACTAGACTTACTAAGAGAGGGGGAAACCATTATAATGTGCTGGAGGATGTTGGTATTGAACATTGAATTTTACTACAAAATGATGCAACATGTATTCAATTCAATGCAATACAGATAGGTCCTCAATAGGAGAGATTTGTGGCGTGAACGAGCTGGTCCCGTGCAACTCTTTGGGCAGTATTCAATGTGAATACTGGCGACGTGCAGCGAATCCTGTTTAGGATTCGCTGCACATTCGCCACTGCTCGCTGCGTTCCGGAGCCTCGCCGGCTCCGGTATTCAACGAGTCAGGGGCTCGCTGCCCCTGACCGGCGAATTTGAGGAGCCTGAGGACGGTGGCAGGCAGGGAGATGGAAGTCTCCCTGCCTGCCCCAGAACGTTTGTGGGGGGGAGGTGGTCTCCCCGGGTGCCAGGCAGCACAGGCTGCCCCCCGGGGGTGCCAGCAGGGGACCGGGTATATTCACTACACCCGATCATGCATATGTAATGATCAGGTGAAGTGAATATATGAATATCTAATGAGCGGCTCGGCTCCAGCCCCCTGCTGGCTGGTCTGTGTAAAAAAAAAATAATATTTTTTTTTAATTAAATATATATTCATTTGCTTACAGCACATGAATAAAAATAGCATGCCCCTCCTCAGAATAAAATTCCAGATTTTTTGACACCAATTGTAAAAAACAAAACACTTTATTTTAAAAGTTCACCTTCCACTTCACCATAAAAAGATAGCGATTGCTACTCGGTGAATCATGGCGAAAAAAACCTTAAAATGTATTCGCTATCTGGTCATTGAATAGGGTGATTCACCGTTTTTGTCAGAAATTCGCCTTACAGCACAAAATCGCCATAAAAACCTGGCGAATCAGCCTCATTGAAAACCGCCCTTTGTGTGAATAGGAGGAACATGAAATGGCATGGCATGACTAGACGGGCTGTTTAATGTGGTTAGATGTATGCGGACACAGTAAAGTGGCAGAGAAGACGATAAAAGTTGGGGACGTATGTAAATCCTACATTTGCCTGACATTGTGCATTTTACATCTAACCCGCATAGAGTGGTATGCAGGAAAATGCACAAATGTTGTTGAATTATGTACAGGAGATATAGGTATGTGCAGAACACATCACCCATAATGCACCTGGTATGTGAGATCACTGTGAATTTTCACTTTTTTTTTTGCCATTCTGCAAAATGCTATTCCTCTATGTATTTGTAAATCATTATTTCATATATATTATAGTTTATAAAAAGAGCCAGGAAAACTATGGCCAATTAGTTCTGAGCTGTGGTGGGCTATAACTTATGGGCAGAAAAAAAAATGCTTAAAGGCATTTTGCACGAAATGCTTGAGGCCAAGTTCCACCAGGAAATCGTTCAACATCCATTCCTCTTATTTAATTTTTTGCAACAATAAAGTCATAGATTTCATGTAAACTGGATATACTGTAGCGATCACTAATGGTCCAGCTATTAAACATTTAAATTGGATTACTTAGATAATGCTATTTCCCACTATATATGCTGTCCTCTGGACATGCCACCTCACAATGCCTAAACATTTTGCACATCAGTTCCTGGCCAACAAAACAGGAACCCCAGGGCCCAGCTAGGGCCAGGGATGGTGTGAAGGCCCCACATACACAACAATGGTGTGCCTGGATTCCCATTGTGGCATATAGCCTACAGTATTTTGGTGTAGCACGATGGCTGCACTTGTAAAGTAGCCATCAGCAACAGTGGGTTGCTGCTGGTTACTTTACAACAAACAGAAGGGAGGAGAGTTCATTTGTGCAGCAGTGCAACATAGTCTGCAGATCAGTGCATAAAGTAAATTTTATCCTGCAGAGTATTACTATAATAAAGGAATTAAAAGGAAACGTCTTCAGGGGCATTGTATTCCATGTTCATCTACTCCACCTTTCAAAAGGACTTCTACAGTCTACACTAGCTCAGAGCTGGCGGAAATTCTAAATTATCCTGCAATTTTAGCAAAGCAATTCCTATGTACAGTACTTTGTTATAAGAAAAATGTAAAAACAAGGCATTGTGTTCCCCATAAACCCTGAACAAGCCCAAGTGCTAGACAACCTGATCTGATTTCCACTATCACAGGAAGGTTTTCCCATGGTACAAGGGAAATCAGCTCCAGCGTGGTCACTAACACAGTGCGCCTGCTAATTACTGTATATCCAAAAAGTGAAATAATAAAAATAGACTCTCACAATTTTTTAAGCTTAACTGAATAAAGGACCCCAAAAAGTCTAATTCACAACATTTTTAAAGGCAAATGGGTCAATTTAAAAGAATACACTATTGCCAGGGAAGTGTATTTTCACTCCAAGCTATTTAATAAACTGGTTCACGTACTAAACTGACACACGTTAAAACAGTCCCATTGTACTCATTCACAATCAAAGTAGGCCATAAACAAGTCTAAACAGCAGAAATGAACAGTAAGGTTATATAAAGGGTGGGAGTTTATGTGATCATCACAGCTGGGTTGTAAGGAGGAACAGTGCTGCCAGTGGGGGAGTGCCCTAGGGGTGGCACCTTTGCGCCAGTATTTCTGCATCTAGCTACCAGTGCCAGTTGGGATGTCCTTTGAACATTCTGGCCACGCACCTTGCAGACACCAAGGACCTTATTCAGGTCCATTCACAAATGTGTATTCGTTCGCACGGGGGGGTTACTGCGCATGCACATTTCTGTGCATGTGCTGGGTGCGAGCACCCACCGCGAACAAACTGTTTGCTGGGTGCACGCACCTATCCTTACAGGCAGATTGGGAGGGCCTGGGGCGGCGGACTGACTGGCCCATTAGCAAATGGGAGCGCCTAGTGTTTCATGGGCATTCCCATAAGAACGCTGGGTGTTCTCATGCTAATGTGGCCATGACAGACATGCAGGGGGTGGGCAGCTGACACCTGATGTCAGCTGCCCGCCCACGTCCCCCCGAGCATACACGCATATGTAAGGTTGCTCAGAGCAACCGTACATATGCGTGCACCTTCCACATCTTTCGATGGTCGGTGACCATTGAAAGATGTGGGAGGGTCCCAGTGGCCTGGGAATGGATGTTTATGTAAAACATCCATTCGCAGCCAGTGCGAAGGTACGCTCCTTGTGAATGGTGGGACCGTGTACTGGTTCACTTGCAAGGATGCAAATTCTCATCCGAACGAATTAACCAGAATAACCCCCTAATTACAGGGCATCCAGTGATGCTTCTTGTGGCGGCCGCAGCATAGGTTTGGCTGGAACCCAGTTCCGGGGCTGAGTTACACTATTATGCAGTGTGCATTCTAAAGATATTTCCTTCTCTCTGTTTATTGAGGCCCAGTTTATGTATATGAAGACTATTCGTGAGTACGGAGATGTAGACACTGTCATATGTGCTGGGCTGATCATCGGGCCACTCAAAGCCAATATATTTTGCTAAATCATGGGAAATGTAGTAGTTATTAATGAGAATATTGGTAATATTGATTACAAATGTCTAAACTCAGCCCTCGGGGCCCCTAAAAAATGTATACACAGCTGTATTCATTACTATCTATAACATTTTAGAAGATCTACAGGTGGTCTAGAAAACATGAACTGTTATAGGCCCTTCAGTGGTATCATTTTGTTAACATTCCACAAACAATCTGTAAATTCTTCAAAATTGCTACCTAGAATGTTTCTAATGTATAGTCCATGGTTACATATGCGCCTTTATTAGGACGTTATCACAGGGGGTAAATTGACTACTACTGTATACGGAAATTCCTAAAATTTCATTCTGATGGGTACTAGTCGCCCACTGACACTAAGTCCATCTAAAAGGGCCTTTAAGGTAGCGATCTGCTATAAAGATCTACTGTGATGTGTGCTGCACCAGTGGTTTAAGTACAGTGTTATTTATTTATTATTTATAGCGCACACAGATCCCGCAGCGATTTACAGAGTATACAGTAGTTGGACATTCACATCAGTCCCTGCCCCAGTGGAGTTTACAATCTATATTCCCTACCAAACATATACACGCACACAAACAGTCTAGAGTTAATTTTTTTTTTGGGAGCCAATTAGCCTACCAGTATATTTTTGGATTGTGGGAGAAAACCTGAGTACCCGGAGGAAACCCACGCAAGTACGGGGAAAATATACAAACTCTGCACAGTTAGGGCCATGGTGGGAATCAAACCCATGACCTCAGTGCAGTGAGGCAGTAATGCTAACCATTACACCATCCATACTGCCCTGCCAGTGTTGTAGTTTATGAGAACATTTACTTTATTCAGTTGACACAATGACAATGGGGCCTGGAAGTTAAATAGGCCTATCCCCTTCAAGTCCCCTGCTCTGGACAGAGTAAAGAGCAGGCTTCTTTAGTGCATGAATACTCAGCTGCACATGATAAGGGGCTCCCACGTTTCTGGGCTCTATAGAGCAGAGCTGGGAGATTAGGGCAAAATAATTAGGGCGATGAACATCATTGCCTCTTCTGTTCGATGCTTCTCCTTTCACCTTATGTACTTGCTTCATTCCTGTTGTCATCACCTACAGAACTATACATTCGGGAACCTACATGAACTATACATTCAGAAGGAGAAGGAATTGCTGTACTCTACAGGTATTCCATGTGTTAGCGGTGACTACAGTAATGTACGGTACAGGGGAGGCTGCTGAGGAGTGCACCACTGGCTGCAATACCATTACTCCTGTACATAATCAGAAAGGAATGAGTGTATATCCCGCACATGTGAACATTAGACCTACATCAATAACCTTATTATACTTCATTAAATATCAATTACTTACTGATATAAAACACAATTACTAATGAACTCATCTGTGATGAAATTAAATGTATTGAAAACGAATTCTGTTCACTGGGGATCAGTGTAGAGATATACTGTACTAGTATGGAGCAAAACACACTAAACAATGGTTCGGGAAGAAAGCCAGGATCTCTCTAGTTAAGCTACAGCTTCCCAGAACACATGGAGGAATGAAAGTCCCCAACCTTCATTATTACACTCTGGCAGTTTTCTTCGGGTATATTCGAGACTAGATTAAACAGTAATATTTACACCTCTCCTTCCTTAGACCACACACTGTTTCATCCATTTTCCCCAGCAGCACTACTCCACACTAAACCGAACAACATCCCTTTACCAATTCTTGAAAACATTTTATTTCATGACACTTACTATACAATTACTATACCTGGCTTGCTATTTATAAAAATCTCAAAAGAGATCACTCCAGCTCTCCATGCATTCCCCTCTGGGGCAACCCTGCCTTTCTCCCCCTCTCTGTCTAAATATCTCTGTTACTGCTGGAGAGACAAAGGACTTTCGCTCAAATCCAAAGTTTCTTACCCAGTAGGAACTATTTACACATTTGCGAATCTTCAAGATCAGTTTGACTTAACTAGATCACAATTTTTTGTGTACCCTCAAGCCCATCACTACATTACCTCTCTAGATCAGACACTATGTTCACCAAATTCACAGGATTTTATTCATTCACTCCTGAAATGATCTACCCTCACACAGTATTGCACAAAACATTTATACACCCACCTAATTGCGCTAACTTTGGAAAAACACTGGAGAACTAACCTGCTCCCCTGGTCTTCTGAGATACCCAACTTACTCTCACCTGCTTCATTACATAGACATATTGACTATTGACTTAGCTTACAGGTATACACGATCCTCATATCTACAAGAGGTCCACCTTTGTTTTCTTTATAAGGCCTACATTTCCCCTGCTTAGCAAAAATATTGGGTAGCCGAGGAAACTGGAATATGCCAGAAATGCCATCATTCCTCTGCTTACTTTATGCACTGCATATGGGAATGTGGCATTACTAAACGTTTTGGTGTAAGGTTTTTGCCTTCATTGATACTCTTTGAGATATTTGTCTCCCCTGACCGTCTATCTTGTATACGTCTCCATTTCGACAGTTTACACCTTGACCCTCACTGTCATTTCCCTATTTCTTACCTCCCCCACACTGAACGAAGTCTAACAAAAACTACTGCAATTGTTATACTTCAATGGAAAAACTTTGACCCAATCAGATATTGAATCAGGGGCAAAAAGTTCTTTGCTAAATGGGACCTCTGTATCCTCTGATGACATTAATGGGTTATCCGCGACTCAAGATAGGTCTTGAAGAAAGTGGCCAATTCGAGTTCAATCAAAATTAACCGAAACTGGCCCCTGCCTCGATAGTCGGTGGTTTGCGCATGTGCAAACCTGACTGCGAATGGCCTCGGTGATTTACAATGTCTCAGGGCCTTTCACAGTGGGGATAGAGGGGGCGGGACAACCCTCAAATGATTTCTCATGATTTTCATAACACATTCCCTCGCATGGTTGCGAGAGGATCTGGCGGCGGCGGTGTGTGTGTTGCGGCGGGGCGGATCTTAGCAACTTACCGAGTCCACCAGAATCAGGCCCTAAATACATTACCCAAAAGTAAACTATATATAATATATATATATATATATATATATATATACTTATACATACACACATACACACATACAAACACATATTTCTGCATCATCCGCATTTCTTTTGGTATCATCAAAATATTTTCTATTCATTACATACTGCTTTGTCCATTTTCCATTTTATACACTTGGTAGCATCTAAAGACAATATGCTGGTTGAAACAGCAATGCCGGGTCCCATAGCTTTGAGCATGATACCAGACCACTAATGTACCCAGGGCCAGCTAGGGTCGTCAGCACTGCTCCTTACCACTACACCCTGTGAACACTGCACACCTCTAGAGAAGCCATACTTTCACCACAGCTGGTTGACATCATCAATGAATTGCTGTAAATTTCTACACCGAGATCTGTAATACCAAAATAGTAGAATAGAACGCATTTTTGTCCTGCCCAAGCAAGTGCATTTTAATAATCCCCTTCAGGATTACAAAGGATAACCTTTGTCAGGGCCGAAACTAGGGTTTCTGGTGCCCGGGGCAAGACATTTATTTAGTGCCCCCCCCCCCCCCCCCATACACTGTATTCTGAAATGAAATATATATTTATAAATGATCCCTCTAGAAACTATATGAACCTGAAAACAGGGACAGTGCGCAAAAAATTTAGGGCATGTTTTTTTTTTAGGTTCACCTACTACCGTGGTACTCCTGCGAGACTACATCCCCCATTTTTTCCGCTATGAGGGCATGGTCAGCTCTCTAAGAGCTGTAGCCACATGGGGTGCGGCCATAGAAAATGGAGGTGTGATACACATATGCCCACAATAGTGCAGTGCCAGATACACATGACCCCAAAAGTGCAGTCCGTGATGCCCAATATACCTATGCCGCATACTGTGAAGCCCATTATAAATATGATCCGCACCGTGATGCTCCATTATACATATGCCCCACCCCTGGATGCTCATTATACATATGCCCCACAACGTGATGCTCCATTATACATATGCCGCACACCGTGATGCTCCATTATACATATGCCACACACCGTGATGCGCCATAATACATATGCCGCACACCGTGATGCCCATTATACATATGCCGCACACCGTGATGCCCATTATACATATGCCGCACACCGTGATGCCCATTATACATATGCCGCACACTGTGATGCCCATTATACATATGCCGCACACTGTGATGCCCATTATACATGACACACACCGTGATGCTCCATTATACATATGCCACACACCGTGATGCCCATTATACATATGACGCACACTGTGATGCCCATTACACATGACACACACCGTGATGCTCCATTAAACTTATGCCACACACATGATGCCCATTATACATATGCCCCACAGCGTGATGCTCCATTAAACATATATGTCACACACATGATGCCCATTATACATATGCCACACACTTTGATGCTCCTTATTAATGAGTGGGTGGAGTGGGTGGATCATGGGTGGAGATGTTTTACCAAAGGAAGTTGTGCTGCACTGTATAAAGGCAACACGTAGGGAGAATCAGAGTGGAGACGGGTGGTGGGAGATTTAATGTTCCCTCATCGTGTAAAACATCCAGCCTCCCCCTGCCACTCTATTGATGAGGTCTAGACATCATAACATAAGCTTTGCATTAGGCTTACTTTTTCACTGCTGCCACCGCCGCCGCCGTTAATGCCCGTCTGTGTTTGCCGCGCACAGCATTTCTCTGGGAGTGTGGGAGGGGACGCGGCTACGCCAACCAATGGCGAGGAGGCGGCTGCCGCGTCATCACGTCCCCTCCCAAGCTCCCAGTAATGCTGTGCGCGACAGGCACAGACGGGCACTAACGGCGTCGGCAGCAGCAGTGAAAAAGCGACGGGTTAGCTAACAGCAGCGGGACTCGGGCTACATCAGTCCCCGAAACCCCGCTGGCTGTCACTCTCCCGGACCTGACAGCACCCCCCCCCCTCCAGCGCCCGGTGCGCGTGACCCCCCAACCCCCCCCCTAGTTACGGCCCTGTCTTTGTGATTCTTTAACTACAGATAGCTGGGGACGTACAGACAACCACTCTGTTGTGCCATGCTTTGTGTCTTGTAGCAAGGGTGTAAACTGTTACTCGGATTTGAGTCAATGCTGGAATGGGTATGAAGTTGTTGAGTATGCTTTGCAGCACCGCTGATACCGATAATGATACGGACGGTGCCATGAAGAGTGTGTTCCCAGCTTAACTCTGTTGAGCTACAGTACCGACTGTTAGAATTGCATGCATGTGGAGATAACCAGATCTACATAAATACTGTACAGTAGTTGTAGATTAAAGTATCCAAATTGCATGTGTTTGACATCAGGTTCGATGCAGTGTGCATTTCCATGAGCATCAAAGGGTGACGGATGACATCCAACAGTTGGGATTCCAACGGTCAGTATACCGACATCGGAATCCTGACTATTACAATGCCCAAAAGTCGGAACTCCAACTGACAGGGGCTATTCTCCCTCGTGGGGGACCAGGATCCCCATAGAGGGAAAATAGAACCTGTGGTGAGTCACCGAGCCTGCAAGGGGCTTTTTAATCTTGCCCCCTGTTGGAGTACTGGTGGCCCTTAAATCAGCATACACACAAAAAAAACCATGAAAAACTCATGTCGGCCTTTTCCATATCGACCTAATGCTTTTTCGACCTAATGACCATGTTGACCTAATGCTTGTCGAACTAGTGACTTTCGACCTATAGTGGTCGACATAATGACTGTGGACATAGGTACTGTCTACCCTATGACCCATACCCAGCATTGCTTATTCCCTGGCTGTCATATCATACAGCACCTTATTGCAATATATCACATGTTTCTCAGCAGCAGGTGTCACTGATCTCCACGGCGTAGTGCTTACACACAATGGGGCAGATGTATTAAGCCTTAACAAGAGATAAATGCAAGGGTGATAAAGAGAGATAAACGTCCAGCCAATCAGCTCCTTACTGCCTTTTTTCAAACACAGGCTCTAACATGGCAGTAAGCAGGTGATTGGCTGGGCAATCTCTCTTTATCACCCTTGGATTTATCTCTTGTTAAAGCTTAATACATCTGCCTCAATGGCCCTTATTCACATCTGATTGCAGTACAAATTTGTTTGAAAAATGGGCAGAACCATGTGCACTGCAGTAGGGGCAGATGTAACATGTGCAGAGAGAGTTAAATTTGGGTGGGGTGTGTTGAAACTGAAATCTAAATTGCAGTGTAAAAATAATACAGCCGGTATTTACCCTGCATAGAAACAAAATAACTCATACAAATTTAAGTCTCTCTGCACATGTTACATCTGCCCCACATGGTTTTGCCCATTTTCCAAACAAATTTGTACAGCGATCAAATTTGAATAAAGGCCAATATGGGACACGACAGAAGTATGCAAATGAAATATTGTTCTCCAAACTTGAGACATCCTATTCCAAACCATGTTTCTTGCAGGTACGAGTAAATGTGGCTGTATGCGACACTTACAGAACCGCCAGTTTGCGGATTTCTGTTTGCAGACCCTTGGTGGCACTAGAAAGGGCTGCAAGGGTATGGGTGCGATTGCCAGTGGTTACATGCCTTCTGCGGCGGCAACTCAAACCATTCGCAGGATTGCCTCTATAGAATGATATCAACGAAAAGTAATTTAATACCGTTAATACTATTTAAGAAACATATAAAAGGGACTGAACATGCCAAATGACCCACAATACAAACTATAGTGTTACTATAGTAGGCCCATATAATAAACTAACAAGCTTCTGTTATAGCCACATGTCATTGCCAGAACTGCAGGGACAGTTAGTGTTTGGTGATATTTTCACATCTATAAAGACAGAAACATGTTTGCCCATTTCTCAAAATCGCTTCTAATTCCAATCTAATACACACTAGGGGAAATTTTTCTAAGATGTGTATTCTACTTCACATGTGATGTTGCTATGGGCAACCAATCATAGTAGACAGGTACTGATTGGTTTCCCATAGCAACACATGTCAAGAAGAATACACATCTTAGTAAATGTCCCCTACTGTGTGTTATTAATATATGTAGACAATATGAAAAATATTTTTTATTATAATGTCCGGTCATCATGTGTTATAAAGTACAAGTATTCAAATAGTGCTAATCTTAACTACAGTATGACACACGTAGTGCAGAGAGGTTAACCATGTGATCCTCTCCCATTATACTGCTACTGCAACATGATAATGATCAACTTTAAAAGCTGAACGTAGGCCGGATGTATCAAACTTCAAAAAGTGATAAAGTGGAGATTGATAAACAGACAGCCAATTGGCTCCCACCTGTCATTTTTCAAACCCAGTCTGTAACATGGCAGATAGAAGCTGATTGGCTGGCTGTTTATCTCTCTCCATTGTATCAATTTTTGAAGCTTAGAGAATCTGGATCAATATACGTTATGATAATGAGCTGTGTACTAGCTGCTACTACACAAAATCCAAAAATAATGTAAATAGTAGTACATGAAAAATAGGTGGACACAAATGTAAAGTAGGTGATTCTTAATAAGAGTGACTTGTTGATTTTATATAAAAACTATATATATATATATATATATATATATATATATATATATATATATATATATATATACACACACACACATACACACACACACACACACACATACATACAAACAAACAGTTGCCTTCTTGGGAAATAACCATTTTCAATACAGTACACATGACAATATGGATTCTTGTACTTAAGAATGAGAAGTACTGCCTGGTGTCAGCTGCTAGACATTTCTCCAGTCTCTAATATGATATGACTGTATTATTGAACTATAATATGCATGGTTACACACTGCTACACATTTCTTCCCTACATAATACATTACATGGCTGCGTCGAATAAAATCAGCCCGATAACTTGCACTGATATTCTATAATATTCACTATTTGCAGCAAACCACAGTACTAACACATTCCAGTCAGTGCTCCTAGCCCCTGCAATGTACCAATACACAGTCCTGGCTAAGGAAACATTCATTTACACATTATGAGGAATCATGTCAGGATTGGAAAGATTCAATTAGACAAGTAGCCATGACTTAACAAATGTCATCACCTATGCTCCAATCTTGGACTTTTTGTGTATGTGTATGTGCGAGTGCACGTGTGTATTTGTCGATTTATTACAAACATATATAAATAACCAATATAGGCTGAAATGTTGCATTATCTCCCCTGATAATAACGTTATGGAGAACCAGTTTCTTCTGAATAAATAGAAAGCAGATGAACCAACAGATGTCAGTACATGTTGATTTGCTGATAAACGCATGATTCCCAGTGAAATTCTATGCACATCTATCTCTGTGCACCTACATAATGTCTATTTCCCTACACACATTCACCACTTAATGTTATTTCCCATCGATTTCTCATGCTAGGTAATACAGGCCTCCTCTACCAGCCAGGCCTGGAACCTGCATTTGTATGACTTGTCCTGCATCAGTATGTGACTGGAGTATGTGAAGGCCTGTAGTGAATACCACCATATTATACGTGTGTATATCAGGAACCATAGGAATAATATATAATGTATTCTTAATATGGAAATGATTCTACTATACAATAAAGCCATTGGTTAAAAATGAATGACAATAAGCCGATACTGAGCATCAATGCCCAGCAAAAAAAAAAATCAGTGTGTATGAATATACATACCGAGAAATAAAACTGATTTGCATTGCTAAACAGAAACATGTAAAAGGCCCTGGGGCTTCTAATGGGAAATCGTGTGCTATTCCTTACATACATACATATCCCTGGTTACCTAACTACAGTAATGCAGATATAGCCATTAACAGAAGTATATCTATACAGATCTATAATGGCAGTTCCGTGCCCACTACAGCACACAATGCTATTAGGTAATTGGCAGTAGGTCTATGCTGGATTATAATTTCAGTCTTGTATATATATCACAGCCATGCTGCCTACACAGAATGGGAGATGCAACAGCTACTACAGGTATGAGGCACATTGCATAGACATGCAGAGCAGACGGACGTCATAGAGAACCACAATTATAGGTAGCAGTGGATGTGGTTATTATAATTCCAAGGGAAATGGGTAAACAATGGAAAATGTGAGTTCACCGTACATACCTGGGCTTGAAGACACAGATCCTTTAGTCTGATGGGTTAAAGCACTGGACATGTTGGGATTATGCTATTCTCTCTTCTACCTTGCATATCCACATAGGCAAACAGGGTGCAGAAATACATAAAAATCAAACAATGCAAAATGATTGGGGATATGGGGTTTGGAACTGAAATCCTTTTGCGTTGTAGGCAAAATCCTTCCTGGCTCTGAACAGCAAATGCAAAAATACAGGAATAGGATAAATAAATGTGGGATCCTTCAGTAAACCACAATGCAGGGCTGGGATAACAAGGTCCTTTTGTGCTCAGATCCTGTAGGTTTGTAAAGGTGTCTACGAGTAGGTCTGGAGGGCTTATTTGTTCCTTAGCTGATCAGTGCTGTTGCTATCTGCAGCATACTGTTCTCCTTTACAACACCCCCCATCCTGTACAGGAGAAAGAGATGGAATCAATATTTTATTCGAGAGAAGACGGCGAAGAAATAAGGGGAAAATCTGGCATCTAGATCCAAAGATTTTATTTACAGCTTTTGTAACCCCCAAATTCAACAGCAGAGAGCAAAGGGAAATGGCTGAAAGATGGCCATACATTATTAATAAGATAGGTTCAGCTAAAGCATACTCAGAATATGCAAAGGGCTAAAGATAGACAGGAATTATTTACTGACTGCAAGAGAGAGGCACCAAGCACATCATCTGCATCTCCTCCATACACACACACATACAGTAGCAGTTGTCATTTGCCACATTGTCACAGCACCATTAATCCTGCCTCGCTAATAAACCTGTAACCTGCCGCTTGCCGACAAGATGCTCTGTGAGCTACTGGTGCACACATACACATTAACCCATGGAATGGCACTGGGGGTCTAAGCAGTGTGATCGCTGGGATGCGCACATTAACCCTTTGGTTAGTTACCAAGAGTACACTAATGCGAATAAAAGTACATATACACGTATCAGACGCTGTGTGTGTGCCCCAGACACATTGAAATTGACAGTAAAAATGACATTGCTGGGTTGGCAGATGGAAAACAGAGGTGCAATGATCTACTTACAGACATGTCAGTTACATCCAACCCTGTATTGCAGAGACCTGATTTCTCATCCCATCCACGCTATACACACACTGCCAGGATCTGGGAGAAGGGAGAATTTCCCTGCTAAGAATCTCTTCCCTGTGACTTGTGCTCAAACTGATGATTGGATCTCCAACGTCATGTTCCGTAATAAGGAGGAGCGGGCCCCCCCTAGTGGCGGCCTGCAGCAATGCTACTGTACAACCATTCTGTCACTGCACGCTTCAGATACCTCTACTAAGCTTTCTAAAAACGGAAGGACCGTTAATAAAATACACAAATGGCAAAATTGGTGAATTGTCTACAGTACATGCCGATTGGCATCTGCATTTGTTAATACTATCCATCACACTCTATATGGAGTTATTACTTTGAGGCTGAAAAAAGTTCAATATGCTACAAGTGAAATGCTTTCTTACACCTCTATACGCCATTTTTTAAGTACCCCCCTAATTGAGCCCTAACAAGTTATGTAGGGACCACATTTTTAAGTGGCCTCCCATACATTCATTAGAAGATGAGTGCAATATGCGGGATGCAGTTAAAATCCCGGCGGTCGGGATCCCGGCGTTCAGAATCCCAACGCCGGAATCACGACCGCCGATATCCCGACACTTTCTCCCTCCGTGGGTGTCCACGACACCCCTGGAGGGAGAATAAATTAGCGTGCCGAGCGTAGCGAGGCACCGGGCCCGCTGTGTGGCGAGCGCAGCTAGCCCGCAAGGGGGGGCGATCCATGTCCCCCCTTGTCGGGATTTCGGCGGTCGGGATTCCGGCGTCGGGATTTTGAACGCCGGGATCCCGACCGCCAGGATTTCATACTGAATCCCAATATGCAAGTAGCTCCAGCAACACTACAGTATATTAGGCCAAAACTGCACACTACCTCTCAAATACTGACATATACACATACATACACTACCCATAACATACATACATACTGTTCACATACATGCCACTCTCATTTATACATACATAACCGCTCCCATTCATACATACATACATGCACTACCACTCTCATTCATACATACTATATACACTGCCACTCCCATTTATGGATACATACTACATACATTGCCGCTTCCATTCATACAGATGGAGCCGGGCTCCCTCTTGCTGGCGAATCGCCAGACTGTCTCCACTGGTGATCTGCCAGCAGCCCGGCATCCATCTGACTGAGACGCGCGTGCGTCTCACGCGCGTCTCAGTTTCCGGGCGGCGGGGCGGCGGGAACCCTGTCCGTCTCCGCTTCAGGGAGACGGACAGGGTTAGGGGAGGCGGTGGGGGGGGGGGGGGGGCGGGGAGGCGGTGGGGACCCCGGGTGACAGCCGGCAAGCCAGCGGGGACCCGGGGGAAGTGCCTACAGAAGGGGACGCGCGCGCATCTCGTGTGCGTGCGTCCTCTTTCGCAGAACATATGGCGGCTGGCGGGGGATGGCGGCTGGCGGTTCTGCCGCCATCCCCTGCAAAGACAACGCCGGCTCCATCTGTACATACATACTTACATGCCATGCTGCTCCTATTCATGCATACATACAGCATTACATACATTGTCGCTCCGATCCATTCATACATACATACATACAGTACATGCACTGCCGCTCCCATTCATGCATACATACTAACATACTTACATACATACACTGATGCTCCCATTCATACATACAGTAACTAGACGCTCTCCAGACCACTACCAGCTTCCTCAGTAAGTGACTCTAGGCAGTCACTACTTTGGCCACCAACTTTATACAACATAAGGGATTTTACCACTGGTGCTGGCATGTTGGTACTGCTGCTGCCGGTATTGTAGACAGTATCCAGGCTGCTGCTGCCGTCTCTAGGCTCCCGGGTGTGCAGGTATGTGCCTAGGCACAGTTGCTGATGGGAAAGCGGGGGTGCGGCCATTACCTGCCACGACAATAAGGGTTGGGGACCGAGGGGTGCTCTCTGCTGCTTCTGGTAGAGCCATACAGTGCAGGACTTTAAAGTTACAGTATGGGTTCCACTTTTCCTGCTGCCGGTGCTGCTGCTGCCTGTCATTCACTGTGACAGGCACAATCAGCAGGAGCCGGCAGTAGCATACAGCAGCAGCGAGCAAAGCAGGGAGAGAGCGGAGAGCCTCTGCAGTCGGGGGCCTCCCTACTTTACAGAATTTGATCAGTGGGTAGCGAAGGTACCAGTAAACTGGGAACAGACAACATTTTAGCCTACCACCCACCCTTCCCAAAAATTTACTTTTCAGCTTCTCAAACATGACATTGAGTGCCAGATTCAAATGTTTTCTTGCACCCGATCTCCCATATAAAGTGACAGGAGATCGCTGGGCGATATTCAAATGTCCAGATCTCATTTCCTGTTATAAATATGGGAAATGCGATATGCTTACTAAAAAAAAATGTGAATTGATGGGTTTGGAGCAGTTTTTCACAAAAATTGCTCCAAAAGCCGGCTAGAACATTCATTTAAAACTAAAATAATGAGAAAAGAGTGTTATTAAAAGGGCCTCTTAATATATGATTTCCATCACCTGTGGTGAAACACCTTCGCTATCAATTACATTGTTAAACACAGGTGACGCCAATCATATATTAAAGGGGAAATCCAAGAACAGAACATTGTTTCCCTCTTGAAATGGGTCATGAGGGGAGGTATGAAACCATGCTGCACTGCAGGTGGGGCAGATGTAACATGTGCAGATATTTAGATTTGTGTGGGTATGTTCAAACTGAAATCTTAATTGCAGTGTAAAAATAAAGCTGTCTAACATTTGTGTGCTACATGTAAAAGCAGCCAGTATTTGCCTTGCACTGAAAAAATGTCAAGATATTTGAAATGTGATCTGGTTGATAGATCTACCATAACAAGTTAGACAGTCAAAAAGTTGACAGGTGAAGGTAGACAAGTCTAAGGTCGGGATTTGAATTTTTTTCATCTCTTTTTTTATTTACCATCCTTGGGAACTATGATTGGGAATAGTGCAGGCCCACTGTCTTGGTTTGAAAGTGGACACTTGCACTGGGCCCTGAGATACCAAGGGGCCCTGGACCCTCAGGAATCTCAGGAGACCAGTTCCTGTGTCCCGCCTGCCTTTGCCACTGCTTCAGTACCATGGACAGCAGTAGCACAATCAGCACATGTTATGCATGCTGTCGCGCTGCTGGACAGCACAGCAAAGAAACCAATCCAGCTGACCACCTGCATAATAATATGGAGCAGCAGAATCTGCAAGCATACAGTGGGATGTAGGTGTGGGGCTGAAAGACACAGGGGAAGGGGGATGCTGATAACACAGAGCCATGCTGAGAGACATGGGGGTACATTTACTAAAGACTGAAAATGAAAAGAGGTGATGTTGCCCATAGCAACCTGTCAAATTCTGTCTATCATTTTCTAGGATGCAATAGAGAAATGATAGACAGAATCTGATTGGTTGCTATGGGCAACAACATCTCTTTTTCATTTTTAGAACCTTTAGTAAATGTACCCCATGGGGAATTTAAGAAGCACCGAAGCAGCCTCAGGTACAAAGAGGGAGACTTATAGTAATGGGGAGGGGAGCTAGGAAACACAGAGAAGGATGGTTAGGGAGGATGAGAAACACAGGGGGATGGGGAGGCTGAGAGACATGGGGGGGGGGGGGGTTGCTGAGAGACATACTGTACTGTAGTGAGGAGGCTTAGAGAAACACAGAGTGTGGATTATCCCCATCAGAGACACGAGGTGGGGTTAGACATGAGGGGGGTTGCTGAGAGACATAGGGGGTTATTTTGGTTCACTCTTTCTGACAAATTCCTTCTTAGATGGACAAAACCATATGTACTGCAGGTGGGGCAGATGCAACTTGTGCAGAGAGAATTAGATTTGGGTGGGGTTTTACTTCAAAGTGAGATCTTAATTGCAGTGTAAAAATAAAGCAGGCCATATTTTCCCTGCATCGAAACAAAGTAACTCGCCCAAATCTAATTCTATCTGTACATTTTACATCTGCCCCCCTGCAGTGCACATGGTTTTGTCCATCTAAGAAGGATTTTGTCAGAAAGAGTTAACCAAAATAACCCCCATAGTGAGGGGGAGGCTGAGAGACAAGAGAGTTGAGTGCTTGGCTGGAGATGGAGACATAGGGGTGGGGAGGCTGCAGACATAGGCCCTTATTCTGGTTCACTCGCAAATGAAAATTCCTTCTCAAACGGACAAATGTGCACTGCAGGCGGGAGAGATGTAACATGTGCAGAGAGATTTAGATTTGGGTGAGTTATTTTGTTTCTGTGCACTGTACCTACTGGGCCCCAAGATTTCTGTTGACAGACCTGGTAATCTGAAGAAGTAGTAGAGTGAGGCACCCGAAGCTTGGTGAGTGAAGTAAGCCACTGGGTGTTTAATAGCAATATAACAAACACACAGTTGGCACTTTTGACCCTTTCTACTGTCTACCGTTTGACCCTGTTGACATTTGAATGTCAAATGTTTGGGTTCAACTTATTCACTATATTTCTTTTTACTGTAGATCTATTAAACCACATCCATTTGGAACAAGACGAAGTTAATGCCAGTGTTGCATACTGTAGTTAAACCAGACAAAATACATTGCAAAGAAGTAAAGAAGTCTTTAATGGCAAGCCAGTTTGGTACACAGGTAACAATAATAGAAGTAACAAAGCGCAGTAACACGTTGTCACTTTGTCAGCATTTAGTAAGTTATGAGCATTGTTTCCATAGTTTCCTACCCTCCTGCATTCTGCAGGAGACTTCCTGAAATAGTGGTAATCTTCCTGTATTCCCGAAGAGAGAAGCAATCTCCCTTATTTGACCTAGCCCATATTATGCCAAGAGCAGAGCATTTTGTACCTAATGGAATGGGTCATATTGAAGGGTCTTCCTTAAGGCCCAAACACACGGGGCGATTTCAGGTTTATTTGTAAGCGATCTGACTAAATCACTTAGAAATTAAGCCCACATCACCACTTGTGTATACCGGACAGCGATACACGTTCCCGGGTGGCTCTATCACCTCATTAGATCTTGACCCCGCACAGATTGCTCAGTGCACATCACTGGTGCACCTCATGTGTTCCTGCAATGTGTGCTGAGCAATCTGTGCTTTAGCACACCGCTCAGCATGTCTCTCCGTCGCCCCGTGTGTCCACATAGAATTCACGTTCACATAGAATTTAAAGTGCTTCAAAATAGGCGTTTGGAGATATTATTATAACTTTAATACATTGCGATCCGAAAACAAACTGTGGAGGAGATTATTAGAAGAAAAATACTATTACTCAGTAGAATGTCTGTATCAAGTGAAGAACCACTCGGGAAATCTATCTTTGGTTCACCATTGTATTAGAATGGAAATTAATTATATAGGATTATGATGTATCTGAGTTTTTCATTCAGTCTTGGGGCACCCACAGAGTAGAGCTTAAATGTCCAGAATAAATTTGAGCATTTAAAATTAAAAACTGGAGTGCATGTATCTATCTATATGTTGCTACCTACAGTGTTACTGCAATCCATTTAATCAAGCTGCACTTTAGCTGCAGGCAGCAGATTAAGCATTTTTTTTTACTGCAATGTGCTGTCCAATTGAGGACATTATAGATAATGACTAGTCCCATATAGATGCAACCCGCTTTATATGATCTGCCAATGTGAAATTGTATTATATCCTCCTTGTTCAGTGCAACGCCTGCCACAATGAAATAAGGATATATTAGTGCAACTGGCACAGCCTTCTGCCACAGTTGGTGTAGATTAACATGCTGTGCTTAGCATACCCATTATACTTATAAGGATATACTGTAGTACAGTTTAGCAGGGTGTAAAATGTAGTGAAAACCATGCCCATAGACATGCATAGTATGGTAATAATGAATAAGCTTTTGATATATAAAAGGAATAATTATAATGTATGCTATGGCTTAAGGATTTTTTTCTCCCATTACAGTACTTGATATACTGTATCAGCATTCGATATAAATATGAACAGGATTTAGGCCCAGATGTACTAAGCTTCAAAAGTGATAAAATGGAGAGTGATAAACAACCAGCCAATCAGCTCCTGCCTGACATTTTTCAAACACAGTCTGTGACATGGCAGGTTGGAGCTGAGTGGCTGGCTGTTTATCACTCTCCATTGTATCACTTTTGAAGCTTAGTACATCTGGCCCATAGAGTCCTACCATTTGCACTAACATTTAGCATTTTATATTCTACCCTCTCTATGAGTCAGTCTATATCAAATGATTCCATTCTTACATAACATGTTACATACCGTATATACTCGAGTATAAGTCGACCCGAATATAAGCCGAGGCACCTAATTTTACAACAAAAAAACTGGGAAAACTTATTGACGCAAGTGGGACCCTCACTCGAGTATAAGCCGAGGGGGGCTTTTTCCGCATAAAAAATGTTCTGAAAAAGTAGGCTTATACTCGAGTATATATGGTACTTATTTTGCACTTTGTATACTACAGAATATGGGACATCAAAGATGACTACAAACCTTGAATACAGGTAGAGATCTCTTATCCGAAATATTCCCCAAAATATGTTTTTTTTTAGAATATTTCGGATTCCCCCCGCCCCTTTTTTCATACGTACCAAGTCCCCCGAGGTCCACGGCGGCCGTCAGAAGCTTCTTCAGCACCTTCAGCGGCCCCAGGAGTGCATTGTGCGGGTGCGCGGGTGACCTCACTGGTGCGTCTGCAAACTAGCGCAATGCACCCCTGGGACCGCTGAAGAAGATCCTGAAGGCCGACGTGGACCCCGGGGGATGCTAAGGATACCGCGGGGTGCCGGGGGACCAGCGGGGAGACCAGGTAAGTATTTAAAAAAACAACAACCCAGAAACTGTAAAAATCCATTATCCGGAATGCTCCTGGTCCCGAGCACATGTACTAAATTTTTATCTTGTATATGGTCTAATTTACATGTGGTTTCCGGGTTCAGATGCGACCACTGCTGCTTCTGTGACAATAACACCACCGCTGCATTATCAAGAATGCAGTATCAGATTGTCCTTGCCACCATCAGCTGGCTGCGTGACCCATGGGCATAGGCAAATGCAGGGGCAGTTTCCTGTTGCCCTGAAACCCCTCTTAGCAAGTACATCAAATTATTACAACAATTCCAATGTTATATAATACAATTATTAGAGCTGCCGCCACATTAAGTGGTACGCCTGGAAATCTTCTGATCCCCTGGAGTCCTCAGAGCTGATTGCGGCAGCCCGGGAATCAGTGTAATGCATTATAGGCTTAAGCCCACCCCCTGGACTCCTATTGGCTGGGGGGAGAATTTAACTGTATAATGCATTATGCTGATTGGTAATGCTGAATATCCCAACTGGCAATCAGCCTATGCGATCCTCCCTGCACTCCACCCCTGCACTCAACACTGGCATTCAGCCCAAATTTAAGACACCCCATAGGGGTGTTTTTTTCTCAAAAGAAGAGACATTAGCCTTACCATAAGGTGGAATAAAGTGTGTTCCGACAGTGGAGGAATGGTTCTATTATATTTCTGTATTTATTTATATTGGTATTTTTACCCTTATCTACCGCTATCCCAGACTCCCGCTCGTTCTCCAACGTTCCGCAAAGTGGGAGATTCTGGACTGCATTTGGAAACACCGCTCTAGAAATTCTGCATTTGCCACTGATGGCATTGTGCAAGTGAATCCTACCTTGATGCCAGGAGATCTCCATCCTCTGACTTAGAGCCTGGCCTCATTCCTCCCCTGTAACAGTGGCAACATACCTCCATTTAAATAAACCTTGACATTATCATTAAACAGCTTCAACCCACACAGCATCAGACTGTCAATCACAGACAGTCAGAATAGGGGTGCCAATCCCAGGGCATTTTTTCAATCCCAGGGCATTTTTTCAATCCCGGGAATCGGGATTGAAAAATGCTCAATCCCGGGATTCCCGGGATCCCGGGATTGGCATGCCTAAAAGAAAATTTCCCCTGTGCCCCGCACTGACTGACTTTTGGGGAGGGGGGCAGGTGGCAGCGGTGTGGAGACAGGCGGCGGGTATGACGTGTGCAGCTGTGGGTGGCCTGGCAGCGAGCAGGTTCCAGGGCCACACACTTACTTTTGGGGAGTGGGGAAAGCAGGCGGCATCAGCGCGGAGGCAGGCGGCTTTGGCGAGGAGGCAGGCGGCTGGGGGAGGCCCGGCGGCGAGCGGGTTCTGACGCTGGTGGTGCACTGCTATGGCAGCACGCCGAGTCAGACGCTGTGCAGGCCACGCGCCGGGTCGGGGACAGCCGAGCAGCATCTGAGTGAGTTGCTCAGACTCTGCCTGGCATTAGACTGCGCATGCACAGTCTAATCCCGAAATCCCGGGATTGGATACTCCAATCCCAGGATTTAAATCCCGGACATTTTGGAATTTAAATCCCGGGATCCCGCCGATCCCGGGATTGGCCACCCTAAATCAGATGCTGTAGTGCAGCTGCACAGATGCGGTATAAGTCTGGCCACACATTGGTACTTTGCCGCATATGTCACAGCAAAGCAGCTGCTGATTTCCCTAAAACAATGTAATGCCAACATTACAAAACAAGGGAAGTCTCCAATTAGCGCAACTAGGAAAAAAATAGCTACATTAAAGCTACTATGTTCTGGTTAATACTGTAGATCTACAATGTCAATAGGTCTACCGAAAAAACGTTCAACATGCAATAGGTTGATATGGTAAAAAGGTCAACAGGGTTAAAAAGCTGACATGACAAATGTCAACATGCAATAGGTCAACAGGGTCAAAAGGTCAACATGAAAAAAGTAGACACATGACAAGGTTGACATTCATTCATCCACCCACTCGCTTGCACCTCTTGTAATCTGTCTGTCTCCCCTTCCTACTAGATTGTAAGCTCCTCTGAGTAGGGCCCTCTTCCCTCCTGTTGTCAAAGCCCACTTCTCTTCACATGTCACTCACAGCGCTCCTATACTCCAACACTCAGTGACCATCTTCATACTCATCTTCATCATTGGCATCAAGCCTTTAGTTGTATGTTGATTGAGTCCTCACTACTTACATTTAAGCTGTAATGTGTATTGAACTGTGGTGCTCTTTATTTGTACTGTATTTTTGTTATTTATTCAATGTTATGCCAAGCTTTGTCTCCCTGTATTGTTCCTTTGTACGGTGCTGCGAAACACCTGTGGCGCCTTATAAATAAAATAATAATAATAATAATTTTTGCATGATTTTATTTTAAACTGGCAGTCACTAGGTTGACAAGAGGAAGGTCGACATACATGTGTTGCATTGAGAAAGTTGACACATGTCGACTCCTATCAGAGGTGTAACTAGAACTTTGTGGGCCCCATAGCAAAATTTATAATGGTGACCCCTGGAAATGCCCATTACACATTATGTGACACACTGTAATGCCCATCACACATTCTGCCGCCACCGCGATGCCCTTAACATATTATGCTGCATTCCATAATGATTATTACACATTATACCAGACACCATAATGCCTATTACACATTATACCACACACCGTTATGTCCATTACATATTATACCACACACTGTAATGCCCATTAAATATTATACCACACACCTTAATGCCCATTACACATTTTGCCACAAACTGTAATGCCTATTACATATTATGCCTACATGCTTGTTGCCAGGAGTATACATGCTCATTGCCAGTGGTTAATTGCTTGATGACAGGGAATATTAATCCTTGCCAAGAGTCACATGCTCCTTTCCAGGGGCTTCATGATCTCCGCCACAGGGGGTTTACAAACTCATTGCACAGGGGGAATACCATCTAGTTGCCATGGCAGTTTACAAGCTCATTGCCAGGGGGAGTTACTTTGTGCCACTCCAAATTGACAAATATAGATGTATATATGTGCACACACACATTATATATATAAATATATATATATATATATATATATACATACACACTGTAGAAATATATATATATACACACACACATACACTGTAGATAGATATATATATATATATATATATATATATATATATATATACACACACACACACACACGCGAACAGTAGATATACACACACACACAGTAGAGATACCGTATATATATATATATATATATATATATAAATATGTAAGTGTACAGTAGATGGACAGAAATACAGCACTAGCTGCTGTAAGGAATAGGAGCTGTAAAGGGACAAGTATACAGTGGCAGTTGCTACTGGCAATGGGAACTGGTCCCTCTTAAGAACAGAGCCACCGGCCGAAGCAGGGGAGCGGGGTGAGGGGGACCCTGGATGCTGGGGAGGAGGGGGAAGGGAAGAAGACGGAGGAGGCCAGAGTACCTGATACAGGGGAGCTGGGGGAGAAGTGAGGAGAGGATAGACGGGCCTGACATAAAATAGGTGTGCGCCGGTGCAGGGAGGAGGGGAAGGAGAGAGTGACCTGACATAGAGGAGCCGCGCTTCACTAACCCCGTTCCGGCGCCGCTGACTGCCTTATAGCTTGTCAGGCACAGCGTCACCTGGCAGCAGCTGCAGGTTAGCAAATGCAGGGAGAGCGCACTGGTAGCGCCGGCTCGTGCACTGCACATCACTTGTTCTCTCCCTGTTCAGCTTCTCCTACACGGTGACGTCACCCCGCCTTCCGGCCCGGCTCCTTCATCCACACGCTGCTTCTCCTCCTTGCCTGGCTCCTACTGCAGGACACGTAGCTTCCCCCTCCAGGCTCTATAATAAAATAATGGGTACTTGTGTATTTTGGCGGCGCCCCCGATCTCCATCGTGCAATGTTTTAATCGCATCGCATGCCATGCACCCGATGGCATGCGATGCGATACGACGTGATTTTTCCCCCTATGCGATGAAAGATTGTATAAGTACCCTAAAGGGTGCTTTTAAGCACCCTAATGGGTGCTTACAATGTTAAATGCACCCCCACACCACCCCCCCACTATAGACGTGAACCCGAAGCGTGGCGAGCGCAGCGAGCCCGCGAGGGGCGGCGGTACTCGTCCTCCAACCTTTTCATACCCCCACTATCCAAGTCGGAGTTGAGAATAGAAAGGCCGAAGCGTGGCGAGCGCAGCGCGCCCCGCGAGGGGACACGGATACCTTCACAGGTATCCGCGTCCCCTCGCGGGCTTCACAGGTATCCGCTGCGCTCGCCACGCTTCGGGCTCAGTGGCTCGCTGCGCTCGCCACACTTTCTATTCTGTGGATAGTGGGGGTATGAAAAGGTCAGAGGACGCGTACCGCCACCCCTCGCGGGCTCGCTGCGCTCGCCGCGCTTCGGGTTCACGTTTATAGTGGGGGGGTGGCGGGGGGGTGCATTTAATATTGTAAGCACCCATTAGGGTGCTTATACAATGTTTAATCGCATCGCATCGCATTGTATGGCATTGTATGCCATATACAATGTGATACAATTTTAAAATTGTATGGCATTGTACAATATCGCGCGATATCGCGTCGCATCGCATACCATCGTATGCCTTATGGTATGCGATGGGCGCCGCCAAAATACACAAGTACCAAATAATGAAACTACCGAGGGTGCAGGGGACTGCTTGCTCTCCACCGCCCCCCCCCCCAGCCGTTGGGCCCCATAGCAGCTGCACCCCCTGCACCCACGGTAGTTCCGCCACTGACTCCTATGAATTGTGTATCCTGTTGTCCTAACATGACAGGCACACTTGTATTAAGGGTGTAGATCAGGGGTCCTCAAACTAAGGCCCGCGGACCACATGCGGCCCACTGGGGACATTTATATGGCCCGACGGGTGTTTATGCCGCCGCTGCCTGTCTGTCATTTTTTTTACATGTGAAGGACGGTCATTGGTGGAAAAGGGAGAGGGGGCGGCTGAAGCGCTGGATCATGGATCATTGCGGCTGCAATCTAGCTTCAGGCGGTGAGATGAACCGAACCGGACTACAACTCTCATCTCCCAGGATTCAGAGGAAGCCAGGGCATTTGGGAGGGCCAAACCACCAATCACACACAAGGCATGATAGCAGCGCTAGTGCATAAAATAATTTAAACAAGTGTTTGGTACAATGTAGAAAATTTTACTCAATAAAATCATATATAAGAACAATCACGATAAACATATAAAAACAAATACTGATTGGCAATAAATGGAAATATTTATTCTTCACGTCACAGGAAAGTGGACCCAGTGTGGAATAGGCCCAATGTGGGATATTGTTTATGGCGGAAATGGAGGGGGATGGGAGTCACAGGTAAGTGCACTTTACCAGTTGGTTGAAGAACTTGTTGTTCAGTTATTTCCACTTGTTAGATGGTATGGTCTTCACTATTGAATACGGCACTGTGCCAGCTGTTGGAGAAGAGAAAGCTTCCGCATGGATTTGTGTCCTCTCGCTTGGATGGTCTTAGAGGGAATATGCCACCAAGGGGGTCCAAAGTGCGGTGTCCGCTGGTAGTCTCAATAGCAAGTGGAAAGGTGGTATCTGCTGATATGGAATAGTATTCTCCCACTTAGTGGCTAGCTGGAATTCTGTTACTGGGGACTTTCAAGGAGCAGTGTCCACCACACAGAAACAAATGGCGGAATATCAGGGTTTGGTAATTGTAGATCTGAATCGAATATGTCCACACTGGGTAAGGGAGTCCACACTGGTAATTCCTGGAAGTGAAGAGAGGGCAGTCCACCTGACGTGTTTCACTGTTTTATATGTTTAGCAGTGTCTCAAGTCTGGGTATATATACCCTCCCTAATGGGCAAATAATCAGCATGTGTGTGTACCAAACACTAACACAATTAAGCTTAATTTACAGAAAAATACATGAACTACATATTTGTAAGGAGGCAGACGTACATTATCATAGATCTATATCACAATATTAGGGAAATTTCCTATAATATAAAGAATAAGACAAAAAATAGTATTGTATGTAAATCAGCGAGGTCACATGATCGGAATCAATATCGCTCAATTAGGGCGTACTGGTATCTAGTAATGATTTTCCAAGTTTATCCTAATAGGTGGGCAGTATCACACGCCTGAGGAGATTATTTATAAAGATAAGCCATTTATGAGCATCTAAATTAAATCTAAAATCATTTGGGAGGGCCGTCGGAGTGGTGACTTGTGGGCAGTGAAGGTCGGAAGCAGGAGCGCGAAGAGTGGGAGAAAGAGTGCGGGAAACGGAGGCATCACAGCGCAGAGGCAACTTGGAGGAGGTTGGGAGCATTATTACCCCCTGAAGAGGTGAGTCCCATGGTCACTACTTGGGCTACGCTGGTGAGCACTAATTGGGCTGCGCTTGACTGGCTCTCCCTCCTCCCTCCCTCCCTCAAAAATCATTGATTGCATTCCCAAACAAAACATGTGCGGATTCGCTGGAAAAATTGCAAAATGAGTTCCAATTTAGATTTAAAGAGCTTCATCTCCATGAACAGGACATACAGCTTTTCCGTAACCCATTTTCTATTGACATTGAAAATGTGGATACACTTTACCAAATGGAACTGGCTGAACTGCAGAATTGTGACTCTCTGAAAGACGCATTCAAGTCAAGCAGCCTTCATAACTTCTATGCATCTGTCCCCTCTGAGACATATCCTAATCTCAGGAACCATGCACTCAAAATGGCAACCATCTTTGGCAGCACTTATGTCTGTGAACAGACTTTTTCTAGAATGAAACATTTGAAATCTCCAACCAGATCAAGACTAACGGATGCACACTTGCATCACTTGTTATGACTAGCAGTGACAAATATGGAACCAGACATTGACCATCTCATTAGCCAAAAGCAGGCCCATAGTTCCCATTGAAATACTGGTAAGTTTGTTGATTTAACTTTACTTCATTTTAAATATTGTATTTTTGTTTTTACAACGGTCTGAGGGACAGTGAACTGGCCCCCTGTTTAAAAAGTTTGAGGACCCCTGATGTAGATGGTTAAAAGAGACCTAATTCAACATATTCCAACATGTGTATTTGGAGTAATAAAACATAAAAATAATCCTACCTTGAAATGGTGACAAGTGTAGAAAGAGAACCTTCCGATGTATTTCAGGGCTGTGTATAGCTCAAATGAGCTATTTCTCTTGCATTCAGGTCTAAGTCATTTAGGTGTGTTTCGCGTTAATTAGCAGACCCATTGCAGGCGTACTCAGGTGGAAAGTCTAAGAGTGATATGGAGCACTTTTTGGCGTCCAACTGTTTTTTGCCAAAAATGTCCCGTGCAGTCTCGGAGCAAGGCGGATGCACCTCCGTGCAGTTTGAGTACACACCCCGTGTACGCCCAGGTATATGCCCAGTTTTGCCCACTTGTCTGGCCCCTCCCCTAAAAATGCCCACATTACGCCCACTTTGACCGTGTGCATGCGGACAGGAGCTTTTGATTGGAAAGGTCCCAGAAGGTGCCCAGAAGAAAAAAACAGCGTAGTGTCCGAACGCTGTTGCTATACGCTATGCGCATGAGCGGTTCCGCTATTTCCCATTCGCAGCATGGACCCCCACCGATTAAATGACAATCTCCTAATGGACCTTCCTCTGCTTCCTCCTCCTGAGCACGGACCGCGCTGCCCGGATCCCCAGTGCCCCTGCTGTCTGTGCACCAACCTCCTCCTGCATGATGCTTTCAGCAATCAGTCTGGGACCTGCAGACTAGGAGCTCTTGAATGCCCGCTGCCTACCCTGCCTACCATGCTGCCCCGCTGCCCGGATGCAAGGTACCAGCTGCAAGGTACCAGTGAGGGGGGGAGCAAGGTACCAGGGCAGGGGGGGAGGGGGTACCAGGGCAGGGGGGGAGGGGGGTTCCAGGGCAGGGGAGGGGAAGCGAGGGTATCAGATGGCAGGTACGGGGGAGAGGGGGGGCAGGACAGGTACCAGGGGAGGGGGAAGACTAGTGTAGGAACCTTAAATACTGTACCGTTTCAAAGCCATTCTCACTGCATAAAAAACGTCTCTGAAACTTGTAGGACTATGCTTTGGAAATGGGTTGAAATACCGGTTAACTTTAACCGGTAAATCAACTCTGGCACTTTCCCACTGCAGCCTTAAACGTTTAGAAAGGGGTGAAAATGGCAATATACCGTTTAAGACCTACAGTGAGAAAGGGGCACTAAGCACCATGAGTCCTGTTGAAGAAAAAGCGATATATAAAATTATTATTGTTATTATTATTAGTAGTAGTATTAGTAGTATTATGATTATGATTCTTATTAATATTATGACACAGCTTAGTTTTTGATGATTTCTTTATTGTTTGTTCCTTTTTTGTGAAGGTGATTTTAATAGATATCCATTGTGCTCATTAGGACAAAATCATTATTTTATTATTTTATTAACTGTAGTTTTTAGATAATGTTCTTATAAGTAATATTTATATTTATATATTGGCATATCTTATAAGTAATATTTATATGTATACTGTGTATTGGCATAAACACATGCTGAGGAAGAAGGTAGTGTCCCTGTGAAACGCGTCACTGAGGTTTATGTGTATACGATACAGTATTGTACATGTCATATTTGAACTGATGATCAATAAAAATAAACCAAAGATGTTGTAATGACTCTTCAATTGTTAGGACCTGTGCCATAAAGATCTATTACATTTGGCGGGGTTAACTTAAGCCTTATCAGTCTTGGCAAGAATCATTTGGTAGCTGAGTTTCATTAGGTATTATTTTGTTAATAAATTATGGCAACTTGATGTTTCTATAGCTATAATACTCGGCAGTAAAAAAAACATTCCTATTGCATGTTTTTAATAAGTAAGTCACAAGGCCTTATTCAGAGGAACACACAGATGTATACACAGTTACATTCACGGTACCTGTGAAAATATACTGTTTGCTCACAGACATCTTAGAGAACATTGGCCGGACCATTGGATCACTGAACAAGGATCCTGTCTCTAGAGGTACATCTGTTAAATATTGATTTCTGCAATTTTTTTTGGATTTCTCTGATTTATGGAAAGCAAAATCAAAGGTGAAACATGGCTTGATACTACAATTAAAGGCAACAAACCATATGACCAAACATACTGTAGTTAACCAGATGGTTGACAGATGTTGGGGGAAATGTACTAAGAATACGACTCAGTCGCATTAGTATTCTTATTACGAATGAATATGACTGCCACTGGTTGTATTCTTGCTGAAATATAATTCGTAAATAGGGCAGATTTACAAATCTGCCCTATTTACGGATTTGTATTCGGTCGATGGTGTAGGCCGGGCGTATTTCACCGGATTCATATTTGTATTTAGCTGCCAATCAGGAGTCGCTAGGCCGCTAGGTGGTCAATAGCGCTATTCAGGGGGAGGAACCGCAGAAAGTAAACAAACTCTCTGCGGCTTCTCCTCAGTTCGTTTTGGGATCACGGCAAGCCGGTTTATTATTTTGCCAAGTACGCTGGATGCCTACAGGGACCGAAGAGGACGTGATCTACACTGGAGGACCCTGGTGAGTATAGTTGCCTTCCACAGGTACCCATATGGATTATCTTCAGAACCAGGGTACGGACGGATACCTACCTACATATCAAGGTAGGTAAGTATTAGTATATATGGGCTATGTATGAAATAAAGTTATATTTCAACGGTGTCAGTGTGTGTGTGTGTTAATTTAACTAGTTGTACTGTTGTGGAACTACAAGTTCCAGTGGGCCCTTTAATGCCCCACATGCTGGGACTTGTGGATCTCCAAGTCCCTGCATGCAGTGCAGGCTTGCTGGGACTCATAGTTCCACAACAATACACAATAGTTTTTTAAATTTTTCAATCAGCCCGGTGCCCAAAGCCTAGGGACAATGGGGACAGCCCCAGGCTTGCCTGGGCAGGTAAATTCTGGATGGGGGACCCATTTCTCCAGGATCCCTGCCCAGGCTGACTGGTCAGGGGGTAATTGCTTTGGCCAGGGGACTTGTATAAAAAGTCACCTGGTGCTGGTTCTTGAAATGCGGGGGACCCCTACTCATTTTGTCCCCCTTATTTTGGGAACCAGGGCTGGCCATTGAGCTTGGCGCGGGTTATGGCCGTGGGTGGAAGGGACCCCACACTTTTTTTATATATTATTTATATATTTATATATTTTTTATATATATATTTTTTTACTCTGAAGCCTGCACCAATCTGACTGATCCGTACAGGCTTCTGCCAAACACGCTTAGTAAATTAGGAATCACCATTCCAACACTGGTCTCTGGAGAGGTGAGTCCTAAAAAATGGGTTAAGTACTCACCTCTCCAGAAAACCAGTTTTGGGTATGGCAATCATGCCAAATCACTGGCGTAATTGTGCCATTGTCATTTTCCCAGAGTTTTGTGTATGCGCAGTGGGGATTTAAGTCCTGCAAATGTGCAGCAACCTCTAGCCCCACTGTAGTGTCTACTACTATCCAGAACCTGGCATAGGTTAAAGGCCCCCATACACTACAGCAATTGGGCTGAGAAATTTGCCCAAATCAGATGCGGTCCCATGTACATCAAATCTGAGTCGAAAGTCAGGTATGCATGCAGGTCCGAAAGAAAAAAAAGGGGTATTCACCAATTAATGAATAGTAGGCGCCAAAGATGGTATGTGTGTGTTAAACAGCTCTCACAATGGAAAAGTCAATTCCTCAAATATGGTACAAACAAGAAAAGGAAAAGTGGAGCGCAAAAATATAAATGGTAACCAATATATTAAAATATAAAAATGATAATAATAGATCAATTGGGTATCACAAAATCATATAAATTTATTAAACATTCTAAAATGTCTAATAAAATTAATGACTGTGCACTTATAAGAAATATAGTGATTAAAAGTTGGACTGAGCAATATATACTTCTGGTGGTCTCCCGCTGTTAGTAGCTCCTGAGGTTCACTTGGTCCTCCTTATTTTCTTAATCACACTGGAATTTATAATGGTGGGTGTCCATAGAACCTGACTGGGTTTTATAATATCTCTGCCCACATTGATGGTGTAGAATCACAGGCTAGTCGAACAGATAACCCAATATTGAGCAGGTGGTGGTGTCCCGAGTGCAGTTTTCCAGCTGAGCAAGGATCCTCAGGTTAGGTCTTTGAAAGTCAAGTAAAGGTGTTTACAGCAGGATATCCATCTAATATGCTTCAGACCCTCCTCCCGGCGGTGGAGAACAGTGGTCGCATGCCATACATCACATGCAGAAGCACCAGATGCAATATATTCCGGGCGGTTAGCGGCATATCGACTGGCCATACACTGCTACAATACATCTCAGTAGTGTATGGCCGCCTTAAGAGCTTCACAGCTGCCAGTATAAGAGAGAGGGGAGGTTCCAAATTGGAGAATGCAGATGGACACCCTTCTCTCTTAATACACCCATGCCTCCAGCAAACCATGTTGTAATATAAAGGGAGTGAATCATAGGTGTACCTAGAGATTCATAGGCCCCATAGCAAAAGTTTGTAAGGGCCCCCTAATTAGCAACTGATGGTGATAAATGTATGTAAAACATATTAATTACACAGCAAAGATGGGCCCCCTTAAGCTCTGGGCCCCATAGCAGCTGCACCCCTTGCACCTATGGTAGTTACGCCTTTGGAGTGAATACTATTTTTCTCACTGCTTTTTTTTATTTTAACCTACACAGAGGGAGCACCGAGGTCGATGAAACCCAGTGCGGTAAACATTGCCCTCTTGCACTCTAAGGGCCTTATTCAGATTGCATCGGTACTGTGCGCATTCGCACGCGGTACCGATGTTGTGCGCCTGCGCAGGCGTGTTTCTGCGCATGTGCAGGCACATGGTGCGTGCACCCACGGCAACCTTTCGGGTCGCCGGGTGCATGCACCCATGGCAGCGAGGGGGAGGCGGAGATGGGCGGGGAGCGCCGGGCTGCCCCATTACCATATGGGAACGCCCAGCGTTCCATGGGCGTTTCCATGAGAACGCTAGGCGTTCTCATGGTAATGAGGCAGTGACGCGGGTGTGTGGGCCGGGTAGCTGACATCACCGGATGTCAGCTGCCCGCCCATATCACGCTAGCGTGCACGCATATATACGCAACTGAAAAGTCACTTATATATGCGTGCACGCTAAACATCATTCGATGGTTGGTGACCATCGAATGATGTGGGCGGACACCCCAGCAAAGCGAATGGATGTTTATGCAAAACATCCATTCGCTGCTGTGCGGGCGAAGCCGCACTTTGCTGGGGCGGCGGGGGGGCGTGCGTTCACCAGGCGGGGTTTGGTGGACTCGCAAGGCTGCGAACTCGCAGCCTTGCGAATCAACCTGAATAACCCCCTAAATGTGTGTTTGCCCAAAAATGTGGGATGCCTGCATTCGCTACATTCAAGATGCATGACCCTGTGGGAATACTCTTTTACGTCACTCTAGGGGCCTTCCCAACAGGGCAGTCATCAGATATTGTGAACCCTTACTGCCAGATGTTGTGACATCTACCCTAGGAAAATGTATGGTCAGATTGCCAAAAGTCACTTGTTGCTTTTTGGATTGTGTGTGTGTGTGTTTGTGTGTGTGTGTGGGCGGGCCCTTTGTCATCTGCTGATCTGTATTGAATGGATGCGACAATAACAGGGCTGAGAGAGCCTGGGATTGCACACTAACAGGGTGACAAGGTCTGGGGACACTACAAGAGTAGCACATAATGAGGCATGGCTTTGTGCAACACGTTCACACCACTATTTCTGCGCATGTGCCTAGAGCACACATGGGAGTTACAGTATGAATAGAGTGCGGGACAGTGATATGACTAGTGTCATATTAAACAAATACCCCTATACCTGAATTAGGAAGCTAGATTTTGATGTTTCACTCCCTGGAAATGTCACACCCCCATACCCTCCTTGTGATGAGCTCACTGATGTTGCACAGCTGTACAGGTGTTTTTTTACAATGAAATTTACTTTTGAGTTTGGGCACTCTGTAAAGCTCTGCACAGTGTAACTCTGCCCCACCTCCATTGCAACATGGTTGTACAAAGGGCCTTATTCAGACCTGATTGCTGCTGTGCAAATTTGCAGAGGTCTGTGATCAGATAGCCGCTGCCCAGACAGAGTGAAATCCTGCAAGTCTACGAATGACTTCCAAGGGATCGCTGATCTGCAAATGACATTGCAAATTAGTGTGTGACCCAGATCCTTCCACAAGTAATTTCTTATTTTGCTTTAAGAACCACATTTTAACTAATGTTGATGCCTTTAATAAGAAAGTATTCTCTGTGGCCCTTATTCTGATTGACGCGGACTTTACCGCGTACTTACGGATCGCGTATTTACGGCGTCTGCGCATGCGTGGAGAACGCAACGCGCATGTGCCACGCCTTGACTCGGTACCAGTTCGGCCAAATCCCGTCCAAAACTGTTCACCGCTATCAGTCGGGAAATAGGGGCGTATTATGGGCGTCATGCGGAATGACACATGGGCGTAGTTTCAAAGTGGGCAAAACGGGGCGGAAACATGGGCGGACACGGGGGAGTACACTTATGTTGGGGGGCGTACATTCGGAAACCACTCCGAATGCACGCGATCAAAAAGGGCAGAAATGTGCGGTGTCCACAAGTGTACTATTGCTTTGCGGACACCACTCGTTCATGCGGTAGGCGAACGTACGCCTAATGACTACAACCATTAACACCTGAACCCAATAGAATCTACGCCTTTACTCATTACTTACTAATAGGCCGCTTGTCAGTGCTTTAATTGAAACCATTGCTGCTTCAAGGAAACCTTAGTAATCCCCCACATATGCTGTACTTGTCCCACACTTAAAAACTGCTAACAATGGACATGACTGAATCTTAATACTATCAATACACATGTGTATTCGACATGTACTCATGAAACCACACATTTTGGGTAAAGTAAACACATTTATTTATATTCATGTCACAGTCAATGCCACTGTGATGCAATGACCATAAAATAATACATCCAAACAATAAACAAGATGGCAGGAATGCAGCAAAATAAATAATAATACAAAACAAATATAATTGCACACAGATGGACTCCAGCACCTCCTATGTGCCACTGCACATGCAGCCAGTGGGAAATGAGGAGGCTGCTGGCCCTTCGACAGCAGGGCAAGCTGCACCTGACCATTCAACAGCAGGGCACCCTACACCTGGCCCTTCTGCAGCAGGCCAACCTGCAGCTGGCTCATATGCACCATCAGCAGAATCATTTGGAACACAACCGGGGACTTCACAAGATAGTACCATGGCCATCACTTCAAGTACAGCTGACAGTAATGGCAGGCAAAAGAGGGCAACAGGGGAACCACAAAGGACATATGAAGCAAGGGCTCATCTGGTTACCCTCAGCACGTGATTGGACACAAGAAGCTGACACACACAGCACAATGGAAGATTTGGGAACACATAACGGTGGAGATTAATGCAGCCACAAGTTCATTTCCGACCACGTTTGGCCTTGGTAGGCTCCTTGGCCTGTGCAGCAGCTCTTCGGGGACGGCCAGATGCTGGGGCAGGTGGAGCAGATGATGTGGAGGGGTTGGCTGGTCTACCCCTCCTGCCAGCAGGGAGTGTTGCGGGTGGTAATGCACCAGAAACGGATGACATTAGGACCCTGTTGCTGGTAACCAGCTCCACCATAAGCTCATTATGGTGGAGGAGGAGATCATTTTGGCGGGTGGCTTGCTCGGCCAGCACCTGAGCACTTGCAGCCATGGCCTGATGTGACTCAGCCATGGCCTGCATGCTCGCAGCCATGGACTGCTGGGTGCTGACCAAGCTCGCCAGGATCTCCTCGGTCCTACGCACCCGTTCTGATGCCAAGTCTCCCTGCTGGTTGATGTCCCCAAGCATCTGGGCCAAGGCGGCCAAATCGGCTTGGGCCGATGCCTGCTGCTGCACAGGCCTACCTCTGGGGCCAGGTGGCACGGACTCCTCCACCTCCTGAGCAGAGTCGTCACCAAGCGGTGGGGTGTCTGTGGGAAAAGATATACACAATTAGGAGACATTCTACGATAATTACTTGCACAAGTTTATGGCATGACCAATATTTACCTTCCAGAAAAGACGCAAACACTTCAGCTGGGGCCTCGCTATCCATCGTGCTCACCCCCCTGATCTCCTCAACTGATATACAGCTCTCGGCCATCACCTCCAGGGGGGTGAGCTCTAGCCCTGATGGCATGGGCCCGGCCCCAGATGTCTGGCTGTGTTCCCACCGCTTGGTCATCTTCCTCTTCAGGTTGGTTTTGAAGTCCTGCCACCTGCAATGTAAGTTGACATATTAATACATGTCACTCCCAATGTTAGCTGTTGCAGCCATTGCTCTGTGCTACATATTACAACATGTCATTAATGTCCCATATATAATATTACATGCAACTATGATATCAACCGTTACAATACACATTCACAATCACCCTACTATAACTCTCAACGAAATAACATGGCAATAATGTATGTGTATCGTAACAACCTCACGGGCCATTTGCAAAATGCATCTAAGCATCAATTCAATCATTACTTGGCTATTACTGGCCACATGTATCACAAAACAACTTGCCTCTTCTTCACATGGTCCGTCTCACGAACTTGTGGCGCTACTTCATTAATCTCTGCCGTTATCTGTTCCCAAATCTTCCATCTGCGTGTGTGTGTCAGCTTCTCGGATGGACACTCTATCCAATCACGTGCTCGGGGAACCAGGATGGCCAGCTCCTGTGCTTCATATGCCTTATTTTTTTTGGGTGGTTCCGCTGTTGCACTGGCTCGCCCCTTGCCACGTCCCTGGCCACGCCCCCTGGCACCAGTCGCTGCACTTGAAGTGCTGGCCATGGTACTACCTTGTGAAGTCCCCTGTTGTGTTCCAACCAATTCTGCTGATGGTGCATATGAGCCAGCTGCAGGTTGGCCTGCTGCAGAAGGGCCAGGTGTAGGTTGCCCTGCTGTAGAATGGTCAGGTGCAGCTTGCCCTGCTGTCGAAGGGCCAGCAGCCTCCTCATTACCCACTGCCTGCATGTGCAGTGGCACATAGGTGGTGCTGGAGTCCAGCTGGTGAAAAAGTTGCTGCAGCTCTGGGTCCAGCTCTGGTTGGGATCCAGACATGTTTGCAACAACATTGTCACCTTCTAATACACCTTTATATACTGTTTGTGTATCCTGTTTGGCGGACATCAGCGGCAGCTGCGTTCCGTGCGTGAGCGTACGTCGCTGTTTTTTCGCGCCGCATACGGTGGCTGAAATTCCATTGTGTAAAACCTGGCGAAAGTTCGACATGAAATACTGGTCACCAATGCTAATAACATTGCATAGAATCTTCTGATACACCTGTGACTATTGCACAATACACATGCTATTTTCTAGCATGACATGACATTTGATTCATGACTACTGTGGTATTGTGGCGTTTAATTGCAAGCTAAAAGTAGCCCAATCCCTTAGATAATCCAGGCCACAAGTCATGCAATACTCATCTCTACTGTTATAGACCACACATGTGAGAGCCCTATAAATAGTGACTTGCTGCTAGAATCATTTGTCTCCAGATCTGGACTTGTCAGGGTCTAAGGTAAGCTCTTCCATGCTCCTTGTAGATATGATATCCATGAACAATGTAAGTGTATGAATGTATGCACCATTGCCTCACTGACTACAGATTGTTGGGCCAGCAAAGTGCGTGTATCATTATTGCAACATGTCACATGTTCACTATTTCACTCACAGGTCTTAAACCTGTGTGGGTTCATCTATTGCAGGACAACATGTCCCAGCAATAGATGAAATGTCTCATAGTACATGATGTCGGCAAAAAATGCTGACACCTTTATCTGTGTGTTTTTGACGGTGTGTATTGAGTTCATATTATTGTGTCATCATTAGAGAGTCAAATGGATCTGCGGGATTTCACGGGGCGGCCATCTATTGTACGTATTGAAGGCTACAAATCTATTTGTAGTGGGATATGGCCATTATGTGCATAGGTGCATCAGTATTTATGTTCATTTCTTTATAGGTTGCTGAAGCAATGATGCGCTACATGGAGAGGAGGCTAAGGGCACTTGCGGCTCTCCCCACTCGTCGCCCAAGGAGGCCAGGACGTGCTAGAATCTATCGCACACGGGTGACTCTGTTTGCTATGCCCGATGATGAGGTACTTACTAGGTACCGGTTACCGCCACATGTAATTCTGGATCTGCTCACCTTAATTCAGAGCGATCTGGAACCTCTACACGGGATCACGACAGCAATTCCGCCTCACACACAGCTGCTGGCGGTGTTGCATTTCTGCGCCTCAGGATCATTCCAACAAGTAGTGGCAGTACTTGCTGGAATATCTCAGCCGGCCTTCTGCCGAATCCTGAGGCGTGTGACGTCGGCCATGTTCAGGCGCAAGGGGCACTTCATGGCCATGACATTTGCCACCGAGACCCTGCGCAGAAGCCAGCAGGCCTTCCATCAAATTGCTGGCTTCCCTAATGTGATAGGGGCTGTGGATGGCACCCATGTACCATTTGTGCCTCCATCTCGAAGTGAGAAGATATATAGGAACCGCAAATTGTTCCACTCACTGAACGTGATGGTGGTATGTGGCCCATCCATGGAGATTCTCGCCTTCAACTCGAAGTTTCCCGGAAGTGCCCATGACTCTCATGTCATCCGACAAACCGGGATATGGCAAAGACTACAAGAGCTGGAAGGCCGTGATGCGTGGGTTCTGGGTGACTCCGGTTACCCATGTACGCCCTGGCTACTTACGCCGTACAGCTACCCAGCACCGGGCCCACAGGAGGCATTCAATCGGGCGCATGTTGCCACCAGGCAAGTGGTGGAGCGCTCAATTGGCCTTTTAAAAGGTCGATTTAGAGTGCTCCACCGCACTGGTGGTGACTTACAATATGCGCCTGAAATGGTGTCGAGGATCGTGGGCCTGTGTATATTTTTCCACAACATTGCTGTGCGGCGTGAGATACCCTTTGATGAGTGGGAGGTACCATCTGAGCCGCAAGATCCGCCCATGCGCCCATCCCGCGCCCCTGAATGCCGGAGGGGATACCAGCTGCGGGACTCTGTGGCGCAAAGATACTTCAGGTACATGTTATCGAGTTGACAGAACACACCAATTATTGTAAAAATCACCCCTTCAAATAAGTACAGTGTGTTAGTTGTCAGTGTTACAACACGAAAATTAGCCAGCCTGCCCTCCTAATGGCAAAGAAATAGGAGATATTTATCATATGTGCTTAGTTTTGGGGGAAGTTAAATATAGGTGCTAATTATTATACCTTGTTCAAGGGATCTTATGTGTTTGTTATATCTTCATTATTGTAGTTGATACTATCCCTGATGACTGGTGAGTACATTGATTTATTCTGTAATGTGTTGGGGATTTTTTCATGTGTTGATGTCTGATTTGTTTGCAGATATATATATATATATATATATATATATATGATATTTGAATTTATTCACATGTTTCAACATTTCAAGGAGCAGGCAGGCAGGCAGGCAGGCAGGCAGGCAGGCAGGCAGGGCTGGTGTATAATGCTGGTCTCAGGATACCTGCAAGTGTGTGTATGTGTCTTTTACACATAAATGTACGCATACACATAGATGCATAGAGTAAGTAATGCTAACTACAGCTATGCGTTGCTAAGCTATAGCACGCGTTGCTTGGCGGAGCGAGGCGTCATTGGATTTGCTAAGTGCATACACACTGTGTTTTATATATATCAGATTTGTTCATTGCCATACATCAACACTACTGTTTTGAAGGCATGCGAATTTGTCACCATTTGTGTTGGCGCAGAGACGCTGTTCATGTAAAGATGAACAATAAAGTTATTAACACAAATAACTGTGATCAACCAATGCCACCACCTGATTGGTTGATAGATGCCATTGTCAACATGGCGGAGACACGAAGGGCAGAACCCTTCACACATGCGGAGCTGAGGGTTCTTGTCTCCGTCATGGAGACAAGGCTGGGCCGTGCGGGGCCCTTCATCACAAACCGCCATAAGCGGAGGGCGTATGCTGCGGCAGGGCGCCGTATTTACGCCCGCACTCGGGTGCGGAGGTCCCTCGGGCAGCTGGAGAGGCGGTGGTCGGACCTCCGCAGGCGCCAGCCCCAGCTGCTCCATCAAATCAGGGGCGAAATTGCTGAGTGTGAGTATTTTAGCTTTGAAATTTCGCACTTACAACATAGCATCTAGAAACAATAAAATGTGTCTCATGATAAGTGGGTGTCCATGGGTTTAAAAGTCCATAGACTGTTATGTGTGCTTCTTCCTGGTTAACATGCAGTCATGTGGCTTTTATATGTAATGCCATAGCATTGAGGATTCTGATGCATACAATGTGCCAGATCTAATATGTGTTACACATTGATAAATGCCTGGGTTGTAATGTGTGAACAAATTACTAACAATCACATAATAATTTAAATGTCACAATTTGGAATCCATTAACAGTAAGGAGCTACTTTCCTGCATCGTTTGCCATCATTATCACCCTTCCATGTATGTCTTGTTATGGATTAATACATGTGCCCCAATGACCCGACATTGACCATGATGTTTTTTTCTACCACACAGCACGAGCCCGAGCCCGACAGGCCCGTGAAGACGCGGAGGCAGCCCTGGGCCAGGAGGAGGCCCAAGACCCAGAGGAGGAGGTGGCGGCAAGGGTGGAGGAGGAGGAAGTGGAGGAGGAGGAGATGGTGGAGGAGGTGGTGGAGGAGGAGGAGGAGGTGCGTGAGGAGGTGGTGGAGGAGGATGTGGAAGCGGAGTTGGTGGCGGAGGAGGAGGTGTTGGTGGCGGAGGAGGAGGTGGAGGAGGAGGTGGTGGTGGTGGTGGAGGAGGAGGAGGAGGAGGAGGAGGAGGTGGAGGAGGAGGTGGAGGAGGAGGTGGAGGAGGAGGTGGAGGAGGAGTTGGAGGAGGAGGTTCTTGTGGCAGAGGAGCTGGCGGAGGAGGGGGCTGAGGAGGCCACGGTTGCCCCGGAGAATTCAGATGACGAGGGGGAGGAGGCGTGCCAGGCCCCGGAGTACCAGCAGATCGGTATGTTAACATAATGCATCATTCATGAAGTAGTTGTACTGGTATTTCTTATGTAGCACTGGTGATAATAAATTTTGGGCCCATACTATTCATATAGACCCCAAAGTGGGTAGCTACAGATACAGGTACGGGTTAGATGGGGTGTCCAAGGCATCCCTTTCATCCAGGACACCTCTCAATTACACAGGTTTGTGGGATGGGTTGGAGGTCCATTTTGACTGCCACATAACCGTTGTAGTTAAACAGGATCCAGGAGTAAAGGGATGAGTGGATAATTTGTGGATTAAAATCACCTGCTGCAAGCGTAGATTATGACCCATCAAATAGTGGAATCTATATGGTTGGTGAATGTTATTTATAAACTCTAGGATGTATGCTATAAATGGAATAGGGGCCGGCCTACCTTGGAATGGAGTCACAAGTTGCCAGTGTCCCAGGAGCCTCCTCTACCTAAACACCCCCTGTAGTTCAGATTGTTTTTTTGACCTCACAGAATTGTAGGTTGGTTTAGACAGAATTAAGATTTTGAGGATGTGTACTGTGCATTCCTGACATTTGCATAACTCCCATGCCACGAACCATCACTGAACTTAGACTGAGCAGATTGTGACAAGTTCTTATTGACGGAGGCCATGACATGCTTGTCATTGGTTAGTCATGGGTGGGTTGTGACTGAGAAGAAACACTATGACTGTTATGTCTTCTGCAGAGTAAAGGGTAGAGGCCAAAAAAGACAGTATGTAGTAAATAAGTTTGCATGTATGTATATATGTATGTGTCATATCTATTTATCTATGTGTGTCTCTATCTCTCTACATAGATAGATATATATATATATATATATATATATACACACATGTCACCTAGCATTTGTGCCATTTATGTCGCAGTATGTGAAATGTATGCATGAATAACATGACTAATTTTTGCCCCTTTGACATGCCCACAGATGACACCACACCGGCAGATGAGGGGGTGCGTGGGGCCGTCCTGCGAGCGGAGCACCACTTAAGGCTCCTTCTAGCAGACCTGCAGGACATCCGCGATCTGCTGCTTTAATTTATTATTTTATATTTTTTTTTTCTATGTTAATGGTTTTTTCCAATAAATTCTTTATGCAAGTTCACAGTTGTTGGTTTTATTTGCACTTGAAACAGTATATGTGTAGATTGTTTATAATCTTTTACACAGGGTGTAATACAAACCATTGCACTTACATTGCTGTAAGGGTTAATGTGTGCAATGCATGTGTTAGGCATGCTTGTAAGGATATATTGGCATCTAATTGATTCCAATTCCAAATAAGCTGTTTTTTATGAGGATAGGTAATTGAATAAGTGGGTCATGTGATGTATTGCAGAAGATACTTCATAGTGGGTTGTTTGGCGTAAATACTCCGCTTACGGGCGGTAGCACCGCTTGGCTCCCGTTCGGATGCGGTATTTCCGAGCATACTCTGTAATACTCTGTAATACCGTGCAGAATCGGAGTGTTTCTCCCGCACACGCATGGTTTGTATGTCGTCCGTAAACACGCCCTGTTCTTAAAGAGTCAGTCCGTCCGAATGCGGAGGACACGTGGGCGTTTCTACGGACGATGGCCGCATGCGGCAAAACAGCGTGGCGTGCGGACCGCTCCGTAAGAATGCGGGAATATCCGCACCGATCAGAATAAGGGCCTGTGTCGGGATATAGTGATTATGTTGCTGAGAAGAGTAGAGAGAAGTGGAGGCGTCAGCCACGCAGTGGCTTACTTAGCATCACGCATCTCTCACAGAATGTTCTTGAAATGGAAATATGTGAATATCAGCTATTAAGTACAGACAGAACTTTCATTCAGCTCTGATTGTTTTCGGTTGTCATTTTTATAGCAGTTTCTTTTATTGACTCAGCTGTAAAATCTTCCGGGAATCTTGATTAGATTCATTGTTTTGTAGTTTGATGGCAATTAATTTTATGTTGTGCATGTGTGCAAAAATGGCCCAGATATGGAAGCTTTTAGCTTAGAACTCAGATTACAGTATTGTAATGCAGTCTGAGAGCTTGCATATTTATTAATCAACAGAACTAAATACTGTTTCAAACTTAGGTTATTTACCTTTCCCAGCTGAAAGTGAATAGGACGCTAATGGTGCCAATGGAGAATGCACGGGGGGTTTCTGAGTACCCAGTAACTTCCCTAAAGATCAAGGTTTTTTTTTTGCTTTGTAGGCAGAGGCAGGTTTTCTGTCTTCTGCCTGCGCAGTGGCGGGACCTTGCAGTGGTGGTAGCAGCAAAGGGGGAGGTGGACAGCTGCGGTAGTTGTGGGAGCTTAGCAATCGGCATCGGTGGACATCGGTGCCCAGCACGTGTACCCACATCCCTCATATGCCCAGCACATGTCCCCACACCCTTCATATGGCTAGCAAATGTCCCCCCACCCTTCATATGCCCAGCACATAACCCCACACCCCTCATATGCCCAGCACATGTCCCCACACCCCTCATATGCCCAGAACATGTCCCCACACCCTTCATGTGCCCAGCACCTGTTCCCCCCCCCCTCATATGCCCGGCACATGTCCCCAAACCCCTCATATGCCCAGCACATGACCCCACACCCCTTATATGCCAACCACATGTGCCCACACCCATCATATGTACACCACATGTCCCCCAGACCCTTCATATTCCCAGCCCCTTACCCCTCATATTCCCAGCACATGTCCCCACCCTCCTCATAAGCCCAGCACATGTCCCCACTCCTCTCATATGCCCAGCACATGACCCCACACCCCTTATATGCCAACCACATGTGCCCACACCCATCATATGTACACCACATGTCCCCCAGACCCTTCATATTCCCAGCCCCTTACCCCTCATATTCCCAGCACATGATCCCACCCTCCTCATATGCCCAGCGCATGTCCCCACTCCTCTCATATGCCCAGCACATGACCCCACATGCCTCATATGCCCACTACATGTGCCCACCCCACACCCCTCATATGTACACCACATGTCCCCCAGACCCCTCATATTCCCAGCACATGATCCCACCCTCCTCATATGCCCAGGGCATGTCCCCACCCTCCTCATATGCCCAGCACATGCCCCCACTCCTCTCACATGCCCAGCACATGTCCCCAACCCCACATATGCCTAGCAAAAGTCCCCACACCCCTCATATGCCTAGAACATGTCCCTACATCCCTCTCATATGCCCAGCACATGTCCCCACACCCCTCATATGGGAAGAAAATGTCCCTACACCCCTCATATGCCAGCACATGTCCCCACACCCCTCATATGCACACCACATGTCCCTACACCCCTCATATGCACACCACATGTCCCTACACCCCTCATATGTCGCCATAACTTAATATATCCCCACTCTAACTCAACTAGGGTGTGCTGGGCATATTAGGGGTGTGGGAACATGTGCTGGGCATATGAGGAAGTTAGGGACATGTGCTGGGAATATGAGGGGGGTGGGGACATGTTCCGGGCATACAGGGGTGTGGGGATATGTGCTGGGCATATGAGGGGGATGGGGACATGTGCTGGGCATATGAGGGGTGTGGGGACATGTTCTGGGCATATGAGGGGAATAGAGAGTTATGCCAGGCATATGAAGGAGATGGGGACATGTGCTGGGCATATGAGGGGTGTGGGGACATGTTCTTGGCATGGGCATATAAGGGGTATGGGAACATTTTATAAGCAAATGGCATGGTGGGGACATGGGCATATGTTGGGCATACTGTACTATGTATTATTGGGCTTTATTATGAGTATGAAGGGGTTAACACTTTACTAAGTTTAATGTTTTTATTTAGTTTATGTAGATGAGTGGTTCTATAGATCAGATAAGGGGTGTATTCACAAACTTTGAGGTAGATAAAAGGAGGGGGCAGTGGGGGTTATTCAGACCTGATTGCAGCTGGGCGATTTTGCAGAGCCCTGTGATGAGATAGCCGCCACAATGCCAGGGACCGTCCAAATGAAAGGGACAATCCCAGGAAAATCAGGACATATACGTATAGCATATATCTGGAATCCCCCCATTAGAAATCCTGCGTCTGTCCCTAGGTGCCCACACACGATGAGATGTGTGCTAGGTGGGATTTGAGCTTATACAATGTGTGCTATGCAATTTGGACTGCACACAGGGTGTAATTTGAACTACAGCGATTTTGACTACACTACAATAGGCATTACAGGGTTCAAAAATACCTGCATGCACATACTATTTTGCATTGAGATATTGACTACGCAGGACTGCACCTCGCAAAGGCAAATAAACATGATGTTATTTGTACAGTACTAAAAATATAATCGCACCGTATGTGCAGAGGCGTAGCAAGGGCGGTGCCACCGGAGCAACTAGTGGCTGCTGTTGGCTAGCGCGGTCCAGTGGGAGATATGAATTTTACATAGTAACACTTCTCCCGGACACAGCGGGCGGGGAGCTGGGAGCGGGCAGGCCCGGCGACAGGGGAGGGGGCGCACGCATGCTGCATCTGTCAGCCCCCTGACGGCTCGGGCATTGGGGGGGCTGACTGAGTAAGGTGTACTCCCTCCTACACACCACTGCTCCCACCCTCCCTCCCTCCTACACACTACTGCTCCCACCCTCCTGCACACTACTGCTCCCACCCTCCCTCCTGCACACTACTGCTCCCACCCTCCTGCACACTACTGCTCCCACCCTCCCTCCCTCCTGCACACTACTGCTCCCTCCCTCCTGCACACTACTGCTCCCACCCTCCTACACACTACTGCTCCCTCCCTCCTGCATACTACTGCTCCCACCCTCCCTCCCTCCTGCACACTACTGCTCCCTCCTTGCCTGCTGCACACTACTACTGGCGGTGCATTGAAAATAGCATCCGGTAGCGGGCTGCTGCACAGTTCTGTCCCCTCTGGCAACGAGCAAATCCAGTCCCCCTCGGCAACGAGCAAATTCAATCCCCCTTGGCATTGAGCATGAAGCCCCTGGCAATGAACATGTAGGTAAGCAGGGGCGTAAGTTTAGATGAGGTGCCCGGAGGCGGTACAAATAGTGGTGCCCCCCCCCCCCCCCCCAGTAATTGTGTGTCTACCATATAATACTGCGTGTGTGTGTTGAGAGAGTGGGAGCTTACAGTTCCTCCTGTCTTTCCTCCGCAGCAGCAGACTCTGGGCAGCACAGGTGGCGTGTCATACATTTGGCACACCGTCTCTGAGACCACACTGCTCAGGGATCCAGCCTCCTTCGTCTGGGGCTCCGGGCAGCCTGCGCACCAGCCAATCAGGGTGCCGCAGGCTGCAGTTTCAGATATCATAGGACAGCCGAGCTGTCTCCCTCAGCTGTCCAGACTACTGTAGCTCTGCAGCAGCGGCACTGCAGTAGGAGCCTGTGGCGGGTAGCGGCGCGCCGTGCGGATCACAGAGACCCTTTCAGAGCAGGGGGAGCGGGGGCGCAGAGTTTCTTGCTGATGTCTGCTCTCTGTGCCCCCCTGATGGGTAACGCCCGGCGGCAAAAGGCTCCATTGCCTCCGGGAGTTACGCCAATGTAGGTAAGTGGCACTTATATGTCAAATGTGCAATGGGCATTGCGGAGTGTTATATAGTATGTAATTGGCATTGCGGAGTGTTATATAGTATGTCATGGGCATTGCGGAGTGTTATATAGTATGTCATGGGCATTGCGGAGTGTTATATAGTATGTCATGGGCATTGCGGAGTGTTATATAGTATGTCATGGGCATTGCGGAGTGTTACATAGCATGTCATGGGCATTGCGGAGTGTTATATAGCATGTCATGGGCATTGCGGAGTGTTATATAGTATGTCATGGGCATTGCGGAGTGTTATATAGTATGTAATGGGCATTGCGGAGTGTTATATAGTATGTCATGGGCATTGCGGAGTGTTACATAGCATGTCATGGGCATTGCGGAGTGTTATATAGCATGTCATGGGCATTGCGGAGTGTTATATAGTATGTCATGGGCATTGCGGAGTGTTATATAGTATGTAATGGGCATTGCGGTGTGTTATATAGTATGTCATGGGCATTGCGGAGTGTTATATAGTATGTCATGGGCATTGCGGAGTGTTATATAGTATGTCATGGGCATTGCGGAGTGTTACATAGCATGTCATGGGCATTGCGGAGTGTTATATAGCATGTCATGGGCATTGCGGAGTGTTATAAAGTATGTCATGGGCATTGCGGAGTGTTATATAGTATGTAATGGGCATTGCGGAGTGTTATATAGTATGTCATGGGCATTGAGGAGTATTATATAGTATGTCATGGGCATTCCGAAGTGTTATATAGTATGTCATGGGCATTGCGGAGTGTTATATAGTATGTCATGGGCATTGCGGAGTGTTATATAGTATGTCATGGGCATTGCGGAGTGTTATATAGTATGTAATTGGCATTGCTGAGTGTTATATAGTATGACATGGGCATTGCGGAGTGTTATATAGTATGTCATGGGCATTGCGGAGTGTTATATAGTATGTCATGGGCATTGCGGAGTGTTATATAGTATGTAATTGGCATTGAGGAGTATTATATAGTATGTCATGGGCATTGCGGAGTGTTATATAGTATGTCATGGGCATTGCGGAGTGTTATATAGTATGTCATGGGCATTGCGGAGTGTTATATAGTATGTCATGGGCATTGCGGAGTGTTATATAGTATGTCATGGGCATTGCGGAGTGTTATATAGTATGTCATGGGCATTGCGGAGTGTTATATAGTATGACATGGGCATTGCGGAGTGTTATATAGTATGTCATGGGCATTGCGGAGTGTTATATAGTATGTCATGGGCATTGTGGAGTGTTATATAGTATGCATAGGCGTGCGCAGACCATTTTATTAGGGGGTGCACCATTGGAGGGGGCGTGTCCATCACTATCTACTGGGCGTGTTCATCATCTCCTATTATTACACATAATGAAACACACTAGACATAATGTCACGCACAATAATGCCCATCACACATGCCACACACCGTAATGCCCATTACAAATTATGTTAGGGCTTAAAAAAAATATTATTAAAACAGGGACAATAGGGACTGTGCACGTCGAAGGTGCGCGCCAAAAATTAACACATACTTACATGCATATTACACATCACACAGCCATTACATAGTATACCACATTCCATAATGCCCATTACACGTTGTACGTGTAATTCCCATTACATGTTACGCCTCACACCATGATGCCCATTACACGTTACGCCTCAGACTGTGATGGCCATTACAGATTATGCCATGGGGGGGGGGATGTGAAATGTTCTTTGCCAGGAGTCACATGCTCCCTGGGAAGGGGGTGGTTAAATGCTCGTTGACAAGGGGAGTTTCATGCTCATTGCTGGGGGTGCGCATTGCACACCAGCGCTCCCGTGAATCCGCACTTCCGGGTAGCGCTGTGCACTCTTCTTATAAGATGCCCACCGGAGCCGCAGCCTCCTTCCCTTTTGAGCCGCTGGCCGGATGCTGCACGCAGCACACTGAAGCTACTTTACCTGTCAGCGGCAGGCAGCATCTGGTCAGCCGTTCAAAAGGGAAGGAGGCTGTGGCGGGCACGGGACACTTGTACCCCAAGTGCCCTGGGGCAAATGCCCGCCCGCACACATAGTATACACACACACACACACACATACAAAAAAAAAAAAAACGGTTTAACCTCAATATCCCTGGAATCAAATAATCCATATGGATCCAGCCTGGTATCAGATTGAAGGCCCAGCGATTTGGGTTCGACTGAAATCAACCTCGAGCTTCAGTGATGCCGAAGGGGGAACTGGCATCCATTGAACTGGGTGGGGGTCGGAATTAGTGGGTCCCATGTTATTCTATAGGGAAAACGTTCCAGCTTTGCCTGGCAGTATCTCCGGTTCCCAGGGGGCTAGAGACACGGGGCTGGGCTCGTTGGAAAGCCCCATCCCTCAGCTATGATTAGGAGGTGCCTGTGCACCCCCGGCACCCCCCTTGCGCACGCCTATGATAGTATGTCATGGGCATTGTGGAGTGTTATATAGTATGTCATGGGCATTGCGGAGTGTTATATAGTATGTCATGGGCATTGCGGAGTGTTATATAGTATGACATGGGCATTGCGGAGTGTTATATAGTATGTCATGGGCATTGCGGAGTGTTATATAGTATGTCATGGGCATTGTGGAGTGTTATATAGTATGTCATGGGCATTGTGGAGTGTTATATAGTATGTCATGGGCATTGCGGAGTGTTATATAGTATGTCATGGGCATTGTGGAGTGTTATATAGTATGTCATGGGCATTGTGGAGTGTTATATAGTATGTCATGGGCATTGAGGAGTGTTATATAGTATGTCATGGGCATTGAGGAGTGTTATATAGTATGTCATGGGCATTGCGTAGTGTTATATAGTATGTCATGGGCTTTGCAGAGTGTTATATAGTATGTCATGGGCATTGTGGAGTGTTATATAGTATGACATGGGCATTGCGGAGTGTTATATAGTATGACATGGGCATTGCGGAGTGTTATATAGTATGACATGGGCATTGCGGAGTGTTATATAGTATGTCATGGGCATTGTGGAGTGTTATATAGTATGTCATGGGCATTGTGGAGTGTTATATAGTATGTCATGGGCATTGCGGAGTGTTATATAGTATGTCATGGGCATTGTGGAGTGTTATATAGTATGTCATGGGCATTGTGGAGTGTTATATAGTATGTCATGGGCATTGAGGAGTGTTATATAGTATGTCATGGGCATTGAGGAGTGTTATATAGTATGTCATGGGCATTGCGGAGTGTTATATAGTATGACATGGGCATTGCGGAGTGTTATATAGTATGTCATGGGCATTGAGGAGTGTTATATAGTATGTCATGGGCATTGAGGAGTGTTATATAGTATGTCATGGGCATTGCGGAGTGTTATATAGTATGACATGGGCATTGCGGAGTGTTATATAGTATGTCATGGGCATTGTGGAGTGTTATATAGTATGTCATGGGCATTGCGGAGTGTTATATAGTATGTCATGGGCATTGTGGAGTGTTATATAGTATGTCATGGGCATTGTGGAGTGTTATATAGTATGTCATGGGCATTGAGGAGTGTTATATAGTATGTCATGGGCATTGAGGAGTGTTATATAGTATGTCATGGGCATTGCGGAGTGTTATATAGTATGTCATGGGCTTTGCAGAGTGTTATATAGTATGTCATGGGCATTGAGGAGTGTTATATAGTATGTCATGGGCATTGAGGAGTGTTATATAGTATGTCATGGGCATTGCGGAGTGTTATATAGTATGACATGGGCATTGCGGAGTGTTATATAGTATGACATGGGCATTGCGGAGTGTTATATAGTATGTCATGGGCATTGCGGAGTGTTATATAGTATGACATGGGCATTGCGGAGTGTTATATAGTATGTCATGGGCATTGCGGAGTGTTATATAGTATGTCATGGGCATTGTGGAGTGTTATATAGTATGTCATGGGCATTGTGGAGTGTTATATAGTATGTCATGGGCATTGCGGAGTGTTATATAGTATGTCATGGGCATTGTGGAGTGTTATATAGTATGTCATGGGCATTGTGGAGTGTTATATAGTATGTCATGGGCATTGAGGAGTGTTATATAGTATGTCATGGGCATTGAGGAGTGTTATATAGTATGTCATGGGCATTGCGGAGTGTTATATAGTATGACATGGGCATTGCGGAGTGTTATATAGTATGTCATGGGCATTGTGGAGTGTTATATAGTATGTCATGGGCATTGCGGAGTGTTATATAGTATGTCATGGGCATTGTGGAGTGTTATATAGTATGTCATGGGCATTGTGGAGTGTTATATAGTATGTCATGGGCATTGAGGAGTGTTATATAGTATGTCATGGGCATTGAGGAGTGTTATATAGTATGTCATGGGCATTGCGGAGTGTTATATAGTATGTCATGGGCTTTGCAGAGTGTTATATAGTATGTCATGGGCATTGTGGAGTGTTATATAGTATGACATGGGCATTGCGGAGTGTTATATAGTATGACATGGGCATTGCGGAGTGTTATATAGTATGACATGGGCATTGCGGAGTGTTATATAGTATGTCATGGGCATTGCGGAGTGTTATATAGTATGACATGGGCATTGCGGAGTGTTATATAGTATGTCATGGGCATTGAGGAGTGTTATATAGTATGTCATGGGCATTGAGGAGTGTTATATAGTATGTCATGGGCATTGCGGAGTGTTATATAGTATGACATGGGCATTGCGGAGTGTTATATAGTATGACATGGGCATTGCGGAGTGTTATATAGTATGTCATGGGCATTGCGGAGTGTTATATAGTATGACATGGGCATTGCGGAGTGTTATATAGTATGTCATGGGCATTGCGGAGTGTTATATAGTATGTCATGGGCATTGTGGAGTGTTATATAGTATGTCATGGGCATTGTGGAGTGTTATATAGTATGTCATGGGCATTGCGGAGTGTTATATAGTATGTCATGGGCATTGTGGAGTGTTATATAGTATGTCATGGGCATTGTGGAGTGTTATATAGTATGTCATGGGCATTGAGGAGTGTTATATAGTATGTCATGGGCATTGAGGAGTGTTATATAGTATGTCATGGGCATTGCGGAGTGTTATATAGTATGACATGGGCATTGCGGAGTGTTATATAGTATGTCATGGGCATTGTGGAGTGTTATATAGTATGTCATGGGCATTGCGGAGTGTTATATAGTATGTCATGGGCATTGTGGAGTGTTATATAGTATGTCATGGGCATTGTGGAGTGTTATATAGTATGTCATGGGCATTGAGGAGTGTTATATAGTATGTCATGGGCATTGAGGAGTGTTATATAGTATGTCATGGGCATTGCGGAGTGTTATATAGTATGTCATGGGCTTTGCAGAGTGTTATATAGTATGTCATGGGCATTGTGGAGTGTTATATAGTATGACATGGGCATTGCGGAGTGTTATATAGTATGACATGGGCATTGCGGAGTGTTATATAGTATGACATGGGCATTGCGGAGTGTTATATAGTATGTCATGGGCATTGCGGAGTGTTATATAGTATGTAATTGGCATTGCGGAGTGTTATATAGTATGACATGGGCATTGCGGAGTGTTATATAGTATGACATGGGCATTGCGGAGTCTTATATAGTATGTCATGGGCATTGCGGAGTGTTATATAGTATGTAATTGGCATTGCGGAGTGTTATATAGTATGACATGGGCATTGCGGAGTGTTATATAGTATGTCATGGGCATTGTGGAGTGTTATATAGTATGTCATGGGCATTGTGGAGTGTTATATAGTATGTCATGGGCATTGCGGAGTGTTATATAGTATGTCATGGGCATTGCGGAGTGTTATATAGTATGACATGGGCATTGCGGAGTGTTATATAGTATGTCATGGGCATTGCGGAGTGTTATATAGTATGTCATGGGCATTGTGGAGTGTTATATAGTATGTCATGGGCATTGTGGAGTGTTATATAGTATGTCATGGGCATTGCGGAGTGTTATATAGTATGTCATGGGCATTGTGGAGTGTTATATAGTATGTCATGGGCATTGCGGAGTGTTATATAGTATGTCATGGGCATTGCGGAGTGTTATATAGTATGTCATGGGCATTGCGGAGTGTTATATAGTATGTAATTGGCATTGTGGAGTGTTATATAGTATGACATGGGCATTGTGGAGTGTTATATAGTATGACATGGGCATTGCGGAGTGTTATATAGTATGACATGGGCATTGCGGAGTGTTATATAGTATGACATGGGCATTGCGGAGTGTTATATAGTATGACATGGGCATTGCGGAGTGTTATATAGTATGACATGGGCATTGCGGAGTGTTATATAGTATGTCATGGGCATTGCGGAGTGTTATATAGTATGTAATTGGCATTGCGGAGTGTTATATAGTATGACATGGGCATTGCGGAGTGTTATATAGTATGACATGGGCATTGCGGAGTCTTATATAGTATGACATGGGCATTGCGGAGTGTTATATAGTATGTCATGGGCATTGCGGAGTGTTATATAGTATGACATGGGCATTGCGGAGTGTTATATAGTATGTCATGGGCATTGCGGAGTCTTATATAGTATGACATGGGCATTGCGGAGTGTTATATAGCATGTCATGGGCATTGCGGAGTGTTATATAGTATGTCATGGGCATTGCGGAGTGTTATATAGTATGTCATGGGCATTGCGGTGTGTTATATAGTATGTCATGGGCATTGCGGAGTGTTATATAGTATGTCATGGGCATTGCGGAGTGTTATATAGTATGACATGGGCATTGCGGAGTGTTATATAGTATGACATGGGCATTGTGGAGTGTTATATAGTATGTCATGGGCATTGCGGAGTGTTATATAGTATGTCATGGGCATTGCGGAGTGTTATATAGTATGTCATGGGCATTGCTGAGTGTTATATAGTATGACATGGGCATTGCGGAGTGTTATATAGTATGTCATGGGCATTGCGGAGTGTTATATAGTATGACATGGGCATTGTGGAGTGTTATATAGTATGTCATGGGCATTGCGGAGTGTTATATAGTATGTCATGGGCATTGCGGAGTGTTATATAGTATGACATGGGCATTGCGGAGTGTTATATAGTATGTCATGGGCATTGCGGAGTGTTATATAGTATGTCATGGGCATTGCGGAGTGTTATATAGTATGTCATGGGCATTGCGGAGTGTTATATAGTATGTCATGGGCATTGCGGAGTGTTATATAGTATGTCATGGGCATCATGTATGGGCGTATGTTTTTTTTTTTTTTTTTTTTTGAAAAACTGTTTTATTTAGAATTTTTTCTTTTCAATGAAATAATATAACATAAGCAGAAATTAAAGACAGTATGATGTGCCGTCACAAAGGCGCTATAAGAAATCTTGCAAGTTACAAGAGAATAGTTACTAATTATTATCCAGAGCTGGTTTTCTATTGTTGCAAGTTCTTCACTATCAGGTTCAAATGATACTCTGGACCTTTCATAGCTCTAAATTCTAAGACAGAGAAGAAGGACAGTATAGAAAGAGAGAAAGATGAAAAAAAAAAAAAAAAGTGGGGGGGGATGGGAAGGGGGGGTGGGGGAAATATTCACAGATAACGGTCCTAGGGTTTCGGGTGAGTCCTTATGATGATGAGATCTACAGGGACAGCAAGTAAGACATGAGTTTGGGTCTTATGAAGGGGAGGATAGTTGTCTATGCTGATACCAGGGGGTTGATTCGAAGAGTTTATATATGAAAGTCTGGGTTTCCGCTTCGAGACTAGCTATGTACCTTTCCCATTTCTTTACAAATTTCTGAATTCCCGTGTCTATGTCTGGAAGGGTAGCTCTTCTTTCAATATACAGAATTTTTAATACTACATTTTTGACCGCTGAGAGTGAGGGGGCCGATTTCTTTATCCAATGGATAAGAATCTGTTTTTTCGCAACAGCCAGGATAATGGTAATCACAGATTTTATTTTATTTTTTTCCGGGCCAAGGTCCCATGGTCCAAGGTCCAAAAATAAACATGCGATAGGATGTTTTTTGATTTTCAGCTTAAAAGTTATGTTTATATAGTCGATTACCTTGTGCCAGAATCTAGCTACTTTGTTGCAATGCCAAAAATTGTGCAATAAGTCAGCTTTTTGTGTCTTACATTTGATACAGCTTCCTGTATCGTCTGGGACCATGTGGGCCCTTTGATTAGGAGCCATATAGGCCCTATGTAAGAATTTAAAATGGGATTCCTGTAACGAAACAGAGTATAGACATTTGAGGGTAGTTGGGATAGTATTTAGAAAGTTATCCGGGGAGTCTAGTTGTGGGACGTCTTTTTTCCATATCGATAAAATCTTTGACCACTGTTTATCTCTCTCAGAAATTTTTAGGGTAGAGTAGTAATATTTTAGCCTATATGCAACTGTTTTAGTCATAGTCATCAAGGTGTAAAGAGGGTCTATGGCATTCAAATCTTGTGTGGGCAGTTGAAGTGACTGGATGTAATGTCTGCTCTGTAAATACATATAAAAGTCATGTTTATGAAGGGCAAATTTCGTTTGGAGCTCAGAGAATGACAGTAAATTTTTTCCTCCTGGGTCATAGATGTCTCTGATAGCCGAGATGCCTTTATCTCTCCAGTGAAGGAAGTGTGCATTTTCCAGGCCGGGCAGAAAACAGGGGTTACCCCATATAGAAGTATATCTTGATTTTTCCGGGTTGCTTTTTAATTTTTTGTGTGAGAAGCACCAGGCTTGGTAAGCGTGTCTAAAAAGTATATTATTTTTAATTTTAACAGGGAGTTTCTTTCGAGGGGTGTGTAGAAGGGAGGCGAGGGAGTAGGGATAGACCGTATCCAATTCCAATATGTAGTTTGTAAATATGGATCTGCCCCAAATCCAGTCCGTTATGTATCTGAACATTGCTGCTCTACTAAAGAGGGCCGGGTCAGGTATTCCCAAGCCTCCCTCCTCCCTTGGCAATTTCAATCTGGAATATGGGATTCTGGGTCTTTTTCCAGCCCATAGGAATTTCGAGAAACATTTATTAATAAATTGTAGGTCTCTTCTAGTAAGAGGGATAGGGAGTGTGAGTAGTAAATACGAAAGCTTTGGAAAAGCAATTCCCTTAATAACTTCCGCTCTGCCCATGAGTGACAAAGGAAGAGAGATCCAACTTTCTAGCAGCTTATCTATTTTTTTAATAATGGGGTTGATATTTAGGGCGTATAAAGAACGGAGTGAAGAAGGGACTTGTATTCCCAAGTATTTTATACTATTATGGGCGATAGGGAATCGAGCTAGAACAGGGTGGGAGTGAAAATCGGAAGCATCTCCAGAAAGGGGAAGTATCTCCGACTTTGTGATGTTAATCCTGTACCCCGCAAAGGATCCGAAGGATTCAATTTGAGAGATTATATCTGGAATCGAGTTATGCGGGTTTGAAACAAACAAAAGCATGTCATCTGCGTACAATGATAGCTTTACTGTAGTTTTATTAAACTTAATTCCTGTGAAGGTGTTTGAGCTACGCAGAGACACCGCCAAGGGTTCCAACGCTAGCGCAAATAGGAGAGGGGATAGTGGGCAGCCCTGTCTTGTGCCCGAGCCTATAACGAATGGTGAAGATAAGCGTCCGTTTCCTAATACCTGAGTCTGGGGGGATTGATATATTCTGCTGATTAGATCGACAAATTCGCCGGGGGCTCCAAATCTCCGTAACGTCTCAAGAAGGTGATCCCAAACAATGAGATCAAATGCCTTCTCGGCGTCAAGGGATAGAAGGACATTAGTTTCCGAGGCCTCAGTGTCGGCTAGTCCTTGTATAACAGCTAATACTTTCCGGATGTTACTAACCGATTGGCGGCCTTTAATAAACCCTGTTTGGTCGTTGTTAACTAGGTCTGGGACAATATTTGATAATCTATTGGCTAAGATCTTGGTGAAAATTTTGTAATCGATGTTTAATAGGGAGATGGGACGGTAGGATCCTGGGAGTTCCGGGTTTCTGCCCGGCTTGGGGATGACCTTGATCACTGCCGAGTTAAAGTACTTAGGAAGCGGATCTCCCCTCAAAAAACCATTATATAGTTTAACAAGAGGGTCGACAACTTTTGGAGATAGTGTTTTGTAATACTCATTTGCAAAGCCGTCTGGCCCTGGAGCTTTCCCTGTCTTCAACCCCGCTATGGCTCTAGAAACCTCTTCATGGAGGATGGGAGCTAGAATAGAGGATCTTTGGAGGTTAGTCATCTGAGGCAGGTGGGTTTTTGCCCAGAAAATTTCCTTGTTTTCTTGGTTAATTGTGGGAGGTGTGTATAGTTTAGAGTAACATTTTTTTAGGACATCTACTATTTGTGTGGTGGTCTTAACAGGAGCTCCCCTCTCGTCCAGAAGGGAATTAATGATCACTTTAGGGTGTCGTTCCTTTAATAATCTTGACAAGAGTTTGCCAGACTTGTTTCCAAATCTGTAAATACTGCATTCTCTTGAAAAAGAGTATTTTGATTCCATTTGGGAAAGTAATGAGTCAAATTTTGTTTTTTGGTCATTATATTCTCGTCTGGAGTCTGGAGAGGGGGAGGTTATATATGTCTGGTAGGCTTGTGAGAGAGAGGCTTGGGTTTCAATATAAGTGGCATTTAGTTCTGCGTCTCTTTTCTTGCTATAGGATATGAGATGTCCTCTTATCACTGCTTTGGAGGATTGCCAGAACAAAGCTGGATCATCTGTTAAAGTGGATTCATTATGAAAGTAGAAGTCAGTCCACGCAGCCTCCAGAGCAGATCTAAATGTTGTAGAATTACTTAAATGAGAGGGGAAGTGCCATGAGCGGTTGGGGTTAGTTTCAGAGGAGATCATTAGTTTAAACCAGCATAATGCGTGATCAGATAAACATATATTTTCTATCTTTGAGTCGGTTACTTTAGAAAACAAGGTTTTGGATATTAGCAAGTAGTCTATTCTTGACAATGTCTGGTGGGCGGCTGAAAGACAAGTATAATTCTTCTCAATTGGAAAGCAAGCTCGCCACACGTCTATTAAAGACAGTCTGGAGCATATATGAGGGATGTCGATTTTGGGATTTTTTGGGGGATTTTTTGAAAGGATATTTTTATCTAATATTGGTGAAGAGACCATGTTGAAATCGCCTCCTAATATGATGGGAATTTCAGTGTGATTGATGATTTTGCTTATAAGGTGGCTATAAAATTTTTCAGAGTAATTGTTGGGCGCATAAATATTGCAAAGAAATAGTTTGGAGCCTTCTACCGTGGCCTCAGTTAGTACATATCTTCCCTGAGGATCCTCAATGCTGTTATGCACTAAGAAGGAGATAGAGTTTTTGATTAAAGTTACCACACCCCTAGATTTTGATGAGTAGAAGGCCGAGGCTAGCACAGACCATCCCATGATGTTCAGTTTTGCTATTTCCTTAGGCATTAGATGAGATTCTTGTAGGAATACAATGTCTAGTTTTTCTTTACGGAGGTATAATAGAATCTTTTTTCTTTTTGCGGGGGAGCCTATCCCTCCTATGTTCCAAGTTCCAATTTTTAAACTAGACATAGTCTATACCAATTGATATCATATATTTCCTTACCTTGTCCCTGTTATCGTTATTTTCAATTATATTCCCGAGGTCTAGGTCATTGTTTCGTATGATAGTTGAGGGGGAGGGAGGACACATGAGGAAAAAGGGGAGGGGTGAGAGAAAGAAAAGAGATAGGACTGTATAGTTAAGTGTTAAGATAGTATACTGAAATGGAAGCATATATTCAAACATAAAACATAGGTTGGCATGCATATGTACTGAGTAACTCTGTAGAAAGTCAGAAACTGATAACATTTAAATCTGGGTCTCCTCTGAGGTTTCTAATAATGGTGGTCTAGCAAAGTGAATTTTAAAAATAGTTCTAAGGGAGACTCATTACATCAGGTAAACAAGAGGAGAGTTGTGTCTAATAAAATCTGATTTCTAGCTCCCCACAGGGACATTTAAGGAATTCCGGTGTCTGGGAAAGTTTCTACGGTGGCCCTTAAAGCCATCTGGAAATTTAGCTAAAAGAAAGAACAGGTTTAAGATAAATGGGTCTAAACCATAACTGAACTATACGCAAACATTTATAATTACTCAACATCTCGTAGTGTAAACAATATAGGAGAGAGTCTTCAGCCTTCTACGTGTTGGGAAGTATCATCTTCTTCCATAGCAGCTTCTGCCAGGAAGGCCTCAGCATCTGCAACTGTGCTGAAGTCCTTAAATGAAGATCCACTGTGTATTCTCAGTCGAGCTGGGTATAGAAGAGCGAACTTTTTGTTAGCTTTGAAAAGTCTGGAGCATAGCGGGGAAAATTCTCTTCGGGCACGGGACACCTCCGCGGAGTAATCTTGAAAGACTGTTAAACGAGAGCCCTCGCATTGGAGATTTTTGTGCTTTCTTGAGGCAGTCCATATGACCTCTTTATGGACAAAATTTAGGCACTTGAAGATGACCACTCTAGGTTTACTGCTGGGGGATTCTCTGGGAGGGCCGATTCTATGAGCTCTTTCTATGATTAAACCTGAGCATTCCTCTTTGATGTTCAGCTGTTCTAGTAGGGAGTTGTGTAAGAAAGATGTCAGCTCAGGGCCCCTTAGTGTCTCTGGTATCCCTAGGATTCTGAGGTTCGATCTTCTAGATCTATTTTCCAGATCATCAAGTTTAGAGATGAGATGAAAGTTCGACTTCTGTAGTGCGTCTACTTTTTGTTGGAGTTCAGTGACGTCTTGAAAGGTTTCTCCTATTTTATGTTCATTTGCAATAACAGATTTGGAAAGTTGTTTCATTTGAGATTTGAGGTCCTTGACCACTTGTTGCATTTTTGTGGCATGCGTTTCCATTATGGGTTCGATGGTCTCTTTGACTGCATCTCTCACCACTCTAACCATATCTGCGTATGTGACCGCTTGGCTGTCTGGACCTTCTAGTGTATCTTTACCCAAGTTCAGAGCCCGGTCGATAGGGGCATCCACTTCTCCATGGTCTTGAGAGGGGGGGGTCACATTTGGTCTAGAAGCCATTTTGTCGTCCAATGCGCTTTTTTCAGATCTTTTTTCAGAGCGGGATCTCTGAGTTTTCGGTGGCATTGGTGTGGGCACAGACCTGTCCATTTGTAAAAGTACAGGCCACTTCAGCACTATTTCTCACTGTTTTTTTTTTTCTGTTTTAAATATGTCAGGGAGATGTAGAGGTCTTAAGGATGTAAGCTGGTCGGATAGTGAGGTATCTTAATATTCCCAGGCACCAGATCCTTGGGGTCAGAGATCAATGGTTTATCCTCACTACATGCATGCCAGGCCTGATTTGTATTACATGCTGATCAGCTTCCTAGCACTCAGGTGCATCTTTTTTGCAAATAGTTCTCAATATAGTCACAGTGGTCTCAGTAGTTGTACAACGTAGGTAATATTTGGCCTGACCTGCAGAGCCCTATATAGTTCCACGTGTGGAGACTTGTGGCTGTATAGTAATATATATTTTTATACCCCAGGTGGTGTTGTTTATGGGGGTATCGGGGGGTAGACAAAGATTGGCGTAAAGTCTGTGGTTTAAGGCTTACAGGAGGAAGGGCGCTATATACAGGCTGAGAGGGAGACAGAACTCACTGTGAAGTTAAGATGGCGGCACTCGCTTCTTGTCTCCTGGGAATCGTTGCCTCCCGCTCTGGAGTGCCTCTCCGTGTTGTCTGGCCAGAAAGGAGCTGTAGTGGCACTTCTTCAGGTGCAGTTAGGTCCCCGGGCGATAGGGCATCTATTGGGCAGTCTGTGGCTTTATCAGCGGCTCCGTTCCGCCTTCCGTTTCGCCACGGAGCTCCAAATCCGGCCCGACTTCAAAATCGAGGTCCCGGTCTCAGGCTGAGGGTAGGCCGCAACCTGCAAAGACGTTTAGTAACGTCTCCCGGCTCCGCGACTCACCCCCGTCAGCGCCGCCGGCACCCAGGGGCTCAGAGGAGGCAAGATCCAAAGGAATTCCAGGGAGAAAGGTTGGTTTTTGGTGGGTTATCTAAGATTAGATACCGGAGCTCTGGGTATAAGCTGCCGTCCGCTGTAACGCCAGGCCACGCCCCCCTGGGCGTATGTTTAATTGGAATTACAAAGTTCACTAAAATGTGCAATAGGCATTACGGTGTGTGTAGGGTGGCCAATCCCGGGATTTCAATCCCGGTATTGGAGTTTCCAATCACGGGATTTCGGTATTAGATTGCGCATGCGCGCAGTCTAATGCCGGGCAGCGTCTGAGCATCGCTCAGACGCTGCCCGACTTCTCCCGGCAGCACTGCGCAGCGTGACGAGATCAGAGGTCACGCTGCGCAGGCAGAGGTCGCGCCCGTCAGTGTGATGCCGCGCCGCCCGCCCAGCCAGCAAGCCCACCCGCCCAGCCAGCTATGAACCTGCCCAGCAAGCCCACTCGCCCGCCCAGCCAGCAAGCCTACCCACCCGCCCGCCCAGCCAGCAAGCCTACCCGCCCACCCAGCCCGCGCGAAGCCAGCCAGCATGCCAGCACGCCAGCCCGCACCATGGACAACCCGTCCCCCCCACCCAGCAACCGGGCTCCTGGCAACCCTGCTGCACCCTCAAATGAAGGTAAATGTGGGGCAGCTAGGGTGTCTTTTTATTAGGAAAGCCAATCCCGGGATCCCGGGAATCCCGGGATTTAGCATTTTTCAATCCCGAATCCCGGGATTGAAAAAATGCCCCGTAATTGGCTTCCCTAGGTGTGTGGTATAATGTTGGCCGTGCCCGCTTTTCACTGCGCAGGAGCCTTACCTACTACAAATTAGGGGGGAGGGGGGGCGCGAAACATGCCCTTGCTCCGGGCGCCGTGGCACCTAGCAACACCACTGCGTATGTGGGCAGCATAAGGTAGATCACATACGGCACCAAAGGTGTGGGTGCACAATTTCTCTATTGCATCCTAGAAAGGTTACGGTCGTTAAGTCGACACATATAGGGTCTACATGCATTTAGTTGAACACTGAAGGTCGATATGGCTTAGGTCGACACATGAAATAGGTGGACATGCCCAAGGTCGACATAGTTGGAAGCATTAGGTTGACACTGGCTAGGTCGACAATTGAAAGGTTGACATCGGGTTTTCACATTTCTTTGAGTCGACATGTGCCGACAGGCAGTATTTTATGCCCTACCATCCACTAGGTTACGGAGGGAGAATAGAATATTGTGCTGAGTGTAGCGAGATGCCGTGTCTGAAGCATGGCGAGTGCTGCGATCCATACGAGGGGATGCGGTACACTTTTCCAGTGTCTATGTCGACTATTTTGACATTCGGGACTAAAAAAGGGAAAAACCTGATCTAGACATTGTCAACCTAATACTTCCTTCCAATCATGTGAACCTTAGGCATGTCAACCTATTTTATGTGTCGACCTAAGCCATGTTGGCCTTTAGTGGTCAATCCAAAGCATGTCAACCTAATATTGGTCGACCCAATGACCCCTACCCTCTAGAAAATGATAGACAGAATGTAACCGGTTGCTATGGGCAACATCACCTCTTTGAAGTTTTAGAAGCTTTAGTAAATGTACTCCTTAGAATACAGTATTTGGAGATTTGGAGTATTTGGGGCCATATATGATCTACATCATTTTCCAGATATAAAAAATACCAAAAGCAGTTGAAAAAAAAGATTATTTTTATATTGCCTGCTATCATCAAATATGATTATATTCATATATGCAGTCATCATACCATGGGGTGAAATTTAATAGTGGTGTAATGGGCCCCACACACAGGGCGACATTCAGGCAATTTCTGAGCGATTTTACTAAATCACTCAGAAAATGCCTGAAAACGCATGTAAATCGCTGTGTGTGTAGAGTAGACCACACAGCAATGTAAATGCGCGGCCCCACTGTTCTGCCCAAGATTCAGAACAGGCGGGTCAGATAATTTAAGTGCAGTCGTTCAGAAGCTCCTGCACATCTCCCGCACATAGGTGTGCGCACATTGAGTGTTAAGGGTGCACAGGCACCCCCTAATGCTGTGCCCACCCTTATGAACACCTATGAATACCAGCAATACCTTTTACCAAAGACTTTTGCTTTTTAGAACTGTATTCCATTCAAAGAAGAGCCCATCATTCAATTACAATAGGTGTGTTTGTTACTTGTACTAGACCATTGTCATATCACTACATACCTGCGTCATCCATATATATTTTTGACTTTATTTGCATGTACTGTTACACAGAGTAATTATAAGATTAAAACTGAAAGAGGCAGGAGATTATGGTGTGTCTGAGAGACGTTTTATATTGTAGTTAGTGCCCATATATGATGGTAGACACGCCTGATTGGTGGTGTTAGACATGCTAGGCACACTCCTTTGATGGTGCACCCCCTAATAAAATGTTCTGCGCATGCCTATGCTCCCGCATGTGTGGAGCAGGCAGATGAGCAGGGCCTCTGAACGGGCGATATGGCACCCCCCTCGTGGGACCCGGACCCCCTCCACACTCGCAGCAATTCCGATGCCCTTTCCCCCACTCTCGGCAATTCCCCCCCTTCCCCCACTCACGGCAATTCCACCTCTCCCCCACTCGCTGCAATTCCGCCCCCCTCCGCCACTCACTGCATTTCTGCCCCCCCCCCACTCGCAGCAACCCGACCCGCCCTCCCCACTCCCGGCACCTGACCCCCCACTCGTGGCAACCCCCACCCCTCCATCTGCATTACTAACCATGGCCTCGCCAGCGGTCCTGGACCCCAGGGGTGTCGGTCAGGGTCCCCCTCATCCATCAGCGGCAGCGGAGGGAAAAGGGCTATAGGTATCGGTGGGCCTTTAATGCCCCACATGCTGGTACTTGTGGTTCTCCGAAGTACCAGCATGTGGGGCAGGCTTGCTGGTACCTGTAGTCCCACTTGTAAAGGACAATATTACTGTTGAAACCAGCTATCAACCCTGCACCCACCGTCCAGGGTTGCAGGGGATAGCCCCGGGCTTCAGCCCAGGCCTGGGGTGCCCTGGAGAGGGGGGACCCCTTTATTTGGGGGGTCCCCAACTCCCCAAAAACTCCCGGCCTGGGCTAACTAGTTAAGGAGAGTAATGCTTTTGCCACGGGACCCTGGCAAGTGTGTCCCCTGGCTATGGCATTACTATGGCTAGTGGAGCCTGGTGCTGGTCCACAAAATACGTGGGACTCCTACTCATTTTGTCCCATGTATTTTGGGAACCAGGGCCACCTCAAGAGCATGGTGCTGGTCCCTAAAATACTGGGGACCCCTACTCATTTTGTCCTCCGTATTGTGGGAACCAGGACCAACCCAAGAGCCCGGTGCTGGTTTCTTGAATATAGATTTCAATATAGATTTTTTTCCCCTGGCATTTGAGAAACCGGGACTGGCTCAGCCACCTCAAAGCATGGCGAGCGCAGCGAACCCCGCGAGGGGCGGCAGAACGCGTCCTTCCAACCTTTTTATATACCCACTATCCACGTCGGTGTGGAGGTGAATGTATATAGTGTGGCGAGCGCAGCGACCCCGAAGCGTGGCGAGCGTAGTGAGCCCCGCGTGGGGATGCGGAAAACATGTAAAGTAATCCGCGTCCCCTCACGGGGCTCGCTGCGCTATATAGAATCAACTCCACGCCGACGTGAATAGTGGGGGTATGAGAAGGTCGGGAGGACGCGTTCCGCTGTGCTTGCCATGCTTTGGGGTGGAGTGGATAGTGGGGTGGTTTTAAAACACATTCACAGCAGCCATACAACACATCTGAGACAGTAATGTGGACACATGTTAACGTCAAACTGTAAATTTTGTGAATAATGATTAAGATAATTAGTACTCATATCATATTAATAATAAAAAAGATAATCATTAAATATAAGAAGATTCATGAACATATTAAGAACAATAATGATAACAAGAATAAATACAACATTCAATAATAATAATGGAGGACAACAAAAAAAGAAGTTACTCAGAGGGCACTGCAGTACTCTTTGGCAGGAGGGTTAGTGCATGCAAAATCCTTTCAAATGGGTTGTCTGCACCCGAACTTCTCTTCCACATAAACTCCTGCAGATATGAATTTAAGTGGTGTCTTGCAGTGCCTCTATGTTTCTTATTGCGCCATTTTGCGGCCCCCCACCTCCACTCTACATTCTAAGTGTGTGCCCCAGATTCAGGGTCCACAATATTGTATCTATGATCAACCCTATAGTGTTCGTAGCCGGCCTGCTGTAGTTCCTGCGTGTTATACACTCTCCAGCAGTCACTATATATAATGGTCACGGGTGCGACATTCTGGATGATGGCAGCCGTCTATGGCTGTGAGGAAGCAGGCCCCTGTCTCCCTGCATATGCCACCGAACACCCATTGCTGGTCCAGCATCCTCAGGACTGCATACTTTCTTTTCGCAAAAAGAGTCTCATCAACCTCCACGGTCAATCCAGGGCCTCCTATTTGCGTCTGCGGCTGTGACATGAGGGCGTTGTACTGCACCGTCATCTTAATGGACATATTAAGCTGACGCTGGCAGTACACCACACTTGTAAGCTCCTGTGCCCAGGAGTACAGAAACCGGACCAGGGTCAGGAACGGCAGCCGGCATCCAGGGTACCAAAGGTTTGCTCGAACAGTCACCTTTTTCACGGCACTACTTTCCTTCACCGAGAGCCTCATCGGATGCCTGTTAACGCAAGTCTGCGTAACGGGCAGCAAATGTTTTTCTTGAAAAAAGACCAACGCCTCCTCCTCTAATGTCGGCAGGGTGAACAATGACATCTGCTCACCTGCCATGCCTGCGCTGTGAATGCTGTGAACACCAGTTGCTGTAACAGTGGAAGAGCTCTGAGTAGCATCCATCTCTGGCACCTTATCAACTCAGAGTGACAACACAACTTCTGACTGACTACACCAGGGCCGTAACTAGGGGGGGGGCTGGGGGGTCACGCGCACCGGGCGCTGGAGGCGGGGGGCGCTAGTGAGCAGCGGCAGCAGAGGAGAGCTATCGCCGCAGACATAGATCTATGTCTGCGGCGCCGCGGCCACATCAAAGATGGCCGCCGCCATGAAACAGACAGACACTAGAGGTGCGCTTGACCTCTAGTGTCTGTGATGAACAAAGTGCGCCCAGCGATACGCGCTGGGGCTGGAGTCTGGACCTGCCCTGCCTGTCTCCTCAGCCCTGCCTGTCTCCTCAACTGACCTGACCTGCCTGTCTCCTCAACTACATCTCCCTCCTCCTGCAGTAGGCACCCCCTTCGCCCTGTCCCTGGATCCACTGGCTACCTGGATACCCTGCAGCTCCCCCAACAAATTGGTGAGTGCCCAGGGCTTGACCCCCCTGTACTCCCTTCCCCCATGTGTGAATCCTTGTCCCCTGTAACCCCCTTCCTCTGTGTCTGTGACCCTATCTTCCCCAATTTCCCTGGTGTTTGATCCCCTCTTCCCCTTATGTGTGTGTGTGACACCTTTTACCCAAATAAAAATGTGTAATGGGCATTACGGTGTGTGCTATAAATTGTAATGGGCATTACGGCATGTGATATTATGTGTAGTGGGCATTACGGTCAGTGGCATTATGTGTAATGGGCATTACAGCATGTAATATTATGTATAAGGGGCATTACAGTGTGTAATATTATGCGAAATGGGCATTAGCGTGTGTGGCATATGTAATGAGCATTACGGTGTGTCATTATGTATAATGGGCATCACAGTGTTTGGTATAATGTGTACTGGGCATTACGGTTTGTGGTGTAATGTGCTTTGGGCATTACGGTTTGTGGTGTAATGTGCTCTGGGCATTATGGTTTGTGGTGTAATGTGCTCTGGGCATTACGGTTTGTGGTGTAATGTGCTCTGGGCATTACGGTTTGTGGTGTAATGTGCTCTGGGCATTACAGTTTGTGGTGTAATGTGTACTGGGCATTACGGTGTGTTCTATAATGTGAATTGATACTACTATGTGACCACACCACTCCCCCCCCCCCCCCCCCCAAAAAAAATGCCCTAAATTTTTACCGCGCGCCTTCGGCGCGCACTGTCCCTGCTTAATGTCCCCCTTTTGCTGTCTATAAGCACACATAAATGGCTTCTGATTAATGTGTACTGGGCATTACGGTGTGTTCTATAATGTGAATTGATACTACTATGTGACCACACCACTCCCCCCCCCCCCCAAAAAATGCCCTAAATTTTTAGCGCGCGCCTTCAGCGCGCACTGTCCCTGTTTAATGTCCCCCTTCTGCTGTCTATAAGCACACATAAATGGCTTCTGATTAATGTGATAAATGTGTGCCTGCTTCTGAAAAAAAAATAAAAAAAATTATATATATATATATATATATATATATATATATATATATATATCTAAAATATAGAAGCAGAAGAGGAGCGCTCCATGGTGCATGTAAATGATATTTAATGGATATATCACACAATTCTAAAAACAGGTAAAGGCAAGTGCTCGTACCAATAATGTAAACACTGTGGGCTGGTTACCACAAGATTTTATCAAATACCAGGGGCACACCGCTCCGATGTACTATCCACAGGCTCCGGATCGAAGAAGACCATAAACGCTGGGTTGCGCTGTCTGAACTCTGGATCCACGAGCTGGACGGACACACGCCGGGCAGGACGCCAGGTAGCAGAGGCACGGGTATCACAGGCCACGCCCTAACGCGTTTCGTCAGAGACTTCGTCAGAGGGCGTGGCTCTGTGACTACCCGATACAACTATATAGCAAGTGTCAACCAATAAGGAGGCAAGGGGGCGGATGATGTCACCAGACCTCTCTTGATACACAAAGATGTGTGTGTCTGCAAACAGTACACATAGCGTCTCATCAATTAACAGACGCTGCAGAATCATTAAGAATTCTGCTTTGTGCAATAGATATACATAGTGCGAGCACATATTAAAAATACAATTCGTACAAATTAAAACAATGTGCATAAAAAATGCACATAGATTACATATATCCGTATATAAATATAACAAATAAAAACACAAATATACACATATCAAATACATAAAAAATACATATATATAAAAATAGGTATAAAAATGTATATAACTATAGCGATACAACCATTCACCATGGAAGAATAACAAAAGGGGAATTAAAATGAGAAATTCAGGGAGAGATATACACCGATCACAATAATTTCATTTAATTAATAAAAGGGGTTATCTCATAACCTTTGTTTAATCCTAGCGGCGCTATAGTATTTAATGTGAGAATCCAATGGGTTTCTCGCCGCAATAGGAGTTTGTCCCTATCTCCTCCTCTCTTCGGGGGGGGGGGGGGGGGGGGGGGGGGTGGGTACATGTTCAATTGCTCTTATTAATACTCCACTGGGATCTTTATTGTGAAAATTCTTAAAATGCCTTGGGACACTATGATTAGTGAGGCCATTTTTAATATTCCGCAGGTGTTCAAGGGCTCTAATCTTTAATGCCCGCTTAGTTTTACCTACATAGTGTAGATCACATGTGCATGAAAGCACATACACCACGTATGTAGAGTTACAATTAAGAAACTGGTGCATTTTAACTTTAGAGAGTTTGGGGTTCAGTAATTCAGCACCTTTAGTGATATGTTTACACACTTTACAACTATTGCAAGAAAAACAGCCTTTAATGTCTAAAAAGGTGGAAGATGGAGGTTTAGACACAATCTCTTGCAACTGGCTCTTGGAAACCATATTCTGTAATGTGCGAGCCCTTTTAAACACGGTGATTGGTCTAGGGGGGAGTGAGTCCCGCAAAACTGGATCAAGTTTTAATAAATGCCAATTTTTTTCCAATATGGACTTGATCTCATTTTCTCTATTATTGAATTGTGTAATGAACGGGCAATCATTCTTTCTTTGAGCAACAGTAGTGGGAGAAGGCTGTTTATACTCCAATAGATTGTCACGTACAAGTGCTCTGGCCCTTTTACAAGCACGGGTCACAATGTTAGGAGGGTATCCCCTCTCTAAAAACCTATTGGTATATGTGGAGGATTGGGAATCAAACGACTGAATGTCGGAACAATTCCTCTGCAAGCGTACAAATTGAGAAAAAGGGATGTTTTCCTTCCATGATTTTAAATGGCAACTTTCAAACTGCAAGTAGCTGTTACAATCTACTGGCTTGAAATATGTACAGCTTTCGATGGTATCAATTTCTGGAAAATTGTGGGTCTTTAGCAGGAGATCCAAAAACTCAATCTGGTTCTTATTATATTTGGAAGTAAATGTCAGGTTGTAAGAATTGTTATTTAGACAATTAACAAACAAGTTAAAAGATGACTCATCACCTCTCCATGGCCCTTATTCTGATCGGTGCGGCCCGATCAGAATATGCGGCCGCAACCGTGCAGGCGAATCCCCGCCTTCCATACGGATCGCCACCTGCCGTCCGTATGCGGATATGTGGCGATCCGCATGAAATTGGACGGGGATACGCCTCCTCCGTCTTGGGAGCAGCCCCTGCATTCGATGGTCGCCGAACATCGAATGCAGGGCCGCACGCTCCACCAGGTCCCGCAACACAAGACCACACGGACACTTGTCCGTGTGAAATCATGTATGGGGGCGGGCAGCTGACATCCGGCGATGTCAGATGCCCGCCCCGTACCCACGCGTCACGGCCTCATTACCATGCATACGCCCCGCGTTTGCATGGGAACGCCCATGAAACGGGGGGCGTATGCATAGGGTAATGAGGCTAAGTAGCCCCTCACGCCCCTCTACGCCCCCTGTGCGGCGTATAAAGAATCCGTGCGGCGAAATCGCCTGCACATGCGCAGAGTGACCTCTGCACATGCGCAGACGATCAACATCGGCGGTCCGTCCGCATGCGGGAATTTCCGCACCGATCAGAATAAGGGCCCATATGATGATGATGTCATCTATATATCTCTTAAATAAAATGACATTTTAAGAACATCAGGATTGAGGGTATTCTTTTCCCAATCAGCCATGTATAGGTTAGCCAGACTTGGGGCACAGATGGTCCCTATCGCCGTGCCCCAAGTCTGGAGGTACCAGGTACCCAAAAACTCAAAATAATTGTGCTTAAGCACATACTGTAAGCAATCACAAATAAAGTCAATTTTCACATCTGTAAAAACACTGTTATCTTTGAGCACCTTTTTGATAGTATCAACACCTTTTTCGTGTGGGATAGTTGTGTATAATGAAGATACATCAATAGTACCAAAGCTGAAATCGGTATGCCAACGTATATCCCGCAAGATCTGTAGCATGTGGGTAGAATCCTTTACGTACGTATCTATCATTGGTACAAATGGCTTTATGTACGCATCCACAAACTCAGATATGCGTGAAGTCAAGGACCCAACACCCGCCACAATCGGGCGCCCAGGTGGGCGGTCCCGATTCTTATGGAGTTTGGGCAGATGATAGAAAGTGGCTAGGTTGGGCGTCACATTATGTAAATATCTATATTCATCTAATGTAATAGATTTCTCCAATAAACCACGATTAAGTAAGGTCTCAAGTTCAATATATATATATATATATATAAAAAAAAAATGGGGGGGGGGCACTAAATGTATGTCTTGCCCCGGGCACCAGAAACCCTAGTTTCGGCCCTGACTACACTATTTACATAGCTTAAGCTTATTCACAAAGCATAGCTACGGTACTTTGTATGCATACATCAGTACTATATGCATATAAAGTACTGGGATCGCATCGCATGGAATGCGATTTCCTTCCACAAGCGTACGTAGGTAAATTGGGAGCCCGGCTACTACATATGTACCGACAAAGAAGATGTCATACCCCCAGGCTTTATTCCAACCCATTATTTAAAGTTGAAGACTTTTTTTATTCCCCTGAAGCCGCCAAAACAATTTCTGTGAGAGATTTGAAATCTCTCATGCTGAATCTCCCATTATGAATCTCTGGCACAAATCTGGTGACAAATCTCCATTTTTTCTTTAAAGCAGCAATCATTTACACTTTAAAATTAAACCGGTTTTGCAGTGTAAATGATTGCCACTTTAAAAAAACCTGGAGATTTCTTACCAAATCGCTCACTTTCTGAATCTCTCATCCTATTAAATATCCCCTCATATTGAGGCCCATTTAGTCTATTCTGCTTATTCTGCCTTTCAACTGTTGTTTCCAGATGTTTAATGGCATATTTAAGTACAGTGGGCGAGATTCAGCAAGCTAAGAATGCAGTAAAAACCCTGTTTTCGGAGTTTTTACCACATTTTCATATGCAGCAAAGCCCCATTGGCTGGGGCTTCGCTGCGGGGGGGGATTTTACGCCAGTTCCTATTTGGCGTAACCCCATAAAAGCCTATGGGCTTCCCTTCGTGTCCCCCGCCGCCCCGCGCGCCCTCCGCCGATCCGCGCCGCTCCCCCCTTACATGTGTCCGGGCAGCCTCCTGCTGTGCTGCCCGGACCAGTGATTTCCTCCTGCCTGCACCACTTCTGAGTGCAGGGAGGAGGAACCGGAGCCCTTATAGCCGTGTAAGGGTTCCAGCAGGGGGGGGGGGGACCCGGTGCACGTCGCCGGGCATTGCTTTTGCGTTAATAATCGCATATGTTACTGCATATGCGATTATTAACTATGCGAATGCCGGCGATGTGCACCGGGGATTATTAGTGAATCCAGCCCAGTATGTTTTAAATTTACTAATAAGGAAAGCAGGAGATTCTGTATCAGATATTGCTTATGTCTAGCAGCCCTTGCAGCAGTCGTAAACAGGGCCGGCACAACCCACTCAGCGAGGGATGCAAAGCAGGTAGGCGCCGACCAGTAGAGGCGCTTTTCCTGCTCTGCACCCTGCTGCTCCTGCCGGCTGCCACTGCCTGTCACACGCCATGACAGACAGAGGCGCCGGTAACATTATGCTCTCAGCCGCGCCGATGATGTCCTGCACGAGGGTCAGGGGAGGCAGAGCAGAAGAATGTGATCTGCAGAGGAAGGTTCTGCAGTACTTCTAGGAGCCACTAGATGCCCCCATGTGATCCCACTGTGTGGAACTGGGGCCTTATCAGTGGTGAGAGAGAGAGGCTGTCCGGGACCCTACAGAAGAGGAGCTGCCTGACTGACTGAGTGAGTTTGTTTTTATGTCTGTCTATAGCTATCAATCTCTCCCCCCCTCTCTCTCCCTCTGTCTATACCTGTCTCTGTGTGACACTCTCTCTCTGTCTATACCTGTCTCTCTCTCTCTGTCTATACCTGTCTCTGTGTGACTCTCTCTGTCTGTCTGTCTCTCTCTCTCTCTGTCTATACCTGTCTCTCTCTGTCTATACCTGTCTCTGTGTGACTCTCTCTCTGTCTATACCTGTCTCTGTGTGACTCTCTCTCTCCCTCTCTCTGTCTCTCTCTCTGTCTATACCTGTCTCTGTGTGACTCTCTCTTTCTGTCTATACCTGTCTCTGTGTGACACTCTCTCTCTCTCTCTCTCTCTCTCTCTCTCTCTCTCTCTGTCTATACCTGTCTCTCTCTGTCTATACCTGTCTCTGTGTGACTCTCTCTTTCTGTCTATACCTGTCTCTGTGTGACTCTCTCTCTCTCTCTCTCTCTCTTTCTGTCTATACCTGTCTGTGTGACTCTCTCTCTCCCTCTCTCTCTTTCCCTCTGTCTATACCTGTCTCTGTGTGACTCTCTCTCCCCCTCTCTATTTCTCTCTGTCTATATCTATCTCTGCCTTCCTGCCTCGCTCTCTCTCTCTCTCTGTCTATACCTGTCTCTGATTGACTCTCTCGCTCCCTCTCTCTGGGGTAGATTTATTATCATGTCCCTAATGTTCATTATGCTGCTAGCCTCGCTTCACCACTTTTTCGTGGTGAAGCAGACCCCAGTTCGCCCGAATGTATCATACCTTACGTTTTCGTTATGGGAAGTGTGTTATCCCCACTCAACCAGGATACGCTGTCTCCCATAACGGATGTGTGCTTTTCCCCGGCTGTGTGTTCTGCCCATGCGCCGGTTTCCCTGACACGCGATGTGTCACCGGCACTGGGACAGCTTATGCTTAAAAAAAAGGTTTGCTGGCAGAGTAGCGTAGCGCTGTGAAGTAGCACTAGCGGGTGTCAGGTGTCAGGACAGCGGCAGAATTAGCATTTTTTTTATGGGCTATGGAAGGGAAGGCGCAAAATTTTAGGTTGCAGGGAGGCGCCAGACACCCTAGCACCGGCCCTGGTCGTAAACATTGTTTTCTATGGGGATTGTGATTAACAAGATACACAAGGTGAAACGTTGATGATTTTCACATTAGTGGGCCCTACAATTACAACAGCCCATTAATTGCAAAGTAACAGTCTTGCGGGAAAGGATTCCTGGATTTCAGAAGATCCTTTCAGCACCCAGGCACATATGTAACAAAGCAATGTAACAAAGCAATGAAGAAGGCAAGTCAGATGCTTGGTTGCATAGGGAGAGGTATCAGCAGTAGAAAGAAAGAAGTAATAATGCCACTGTATAGGTCATTGGTACAACCTCATCTAGAGTACTGTGTTCAGTTCTGGAGGCCATATCTCCAGAAGGATATAAATACATTAGAGACTGTACAAATAAGGGCAACTAAAATGGTGCATGGCCTACATCACAAAACGTACCAGGAAAGACTAAAATATCTTAATATGTATACTTTAGAGCAGAGAAGGGAAAGGGGGGACATGATAGAATCTTTCAAATATATCAAGGGTTTTAACAAGGTACAGGTGGGAGACATTCTTCACAGGAAGAGGAGCAACAGAACACGAGGACATGCACTGACACTAGAGGGAGGAAGATTCAGGGGAAATGTGAGGAAGAATTACTTCACAGAAAGAGTAGTAGATAAGTGGAATAGCCTCCCATCAGAGGTGGTAGACGCAAATACAGTAGTACAATATAAACATGCTTGGGATAGGCATATTAATATCCTTACAAAAAAATAAGGATCAAATATGGTTTGAGTTACAGTAACATGTGCAGACTAGATGGGCCAAGTGGTTCTTATCTGCCGTCAAATTCTATGTTTCTATGTTACTATGTTTCTATGTATGTATGTATTTGTAAGTAGATGAATAAGTAGGCACAATGGATGAATACAGCTGACCTGAATAATTCATACAGGTGCAACTTAATTAATGCTCTTAAATGATTGGTGGTAAGACCAACTTTATATTTTGGACTTTAGAGCTCTCAATCTTCTGAAGAAACAGTCCAAAGCTAGTGACGGAGAAATGCGTCAAGAGTGAGAGCTATTTTTCACTTACAACAATAACTTATTGTAGGACAAGCGCCCTCCCTCCCCGAGGACACTTTGACGAGAGACCACTACAGGTGCCTACGCCACTGTTGACAGATGCTCCCAAAGACTGCTGTTCGGCTCTGGAAGTTGCGTTTTATCCACAATGACATCAGCATCCAGTGACCCAGTGGCAAACGCAGGATTTTTAGGGGGGGGGGGTGTTGGTGGGGGTATCAGCCCTGAAAATTTATCACAGCACAGAAGTGTGAGTAATCAATTCTGCACCAGCACCTACAAAAGACTCCTTATAGCATTTTGGTGATATCTGGCTCCCCCCGCTATACACTACGGATGCTACTCAGCTGTATCTATTTATTTACAGACATTCTCTGTGGTTAGAGCAAACAAACCTGCGGCTTAATCTCAGCCCAAATTACATTAGCTTACACTGACTTTTTTCTGCTCAAAGAATATTATGGCTATTAAGCCTATTTTGACAGTTATATTTACAGGAGGTTGAGCATAGCATTTGACCCATGATATATTGATTATAGAATATTGATCCTGTATTTGTACTATATATGTGTTTGAAAGTAAACAAGTAACATTTTTAAATTTATTAACAATTACTTATTAAGAATATTATTATTATCATGACTATTGATATGTGTTTGTATTAAAATTTTTAATTCATTTTCTGGTTGTTCCGCCTCAGCGTGCTCTCTAAATCAATTGCATATCTTTTATCCTTGGGGGTTATTTTGGTTCACTCCTTCTGACAAATTCCTTCTTAGAAGGACAAAACCATGTGCACTGCAGGGGGCAGATGTAAAATGGGCAGAGAGAGTTAGATTTGGGTGAGTTGTTTTGTTTCTGTACAGGGAAAATACTGAGTGCTTTATTTTTACACTGCAATATATATCTCACTTTGAAATAAAATCCCACCCAAATCTAATTCTCTCTGCACAACTAACATCTGCCCCACCTGCAGTGCTCTAGGTTTTGTCCTTCTAAGAAGGAATTTGTCAGAAGGAGTGAACCACAATAATCCCCCTTGTCCACTTGGTGTCCCTGCCCATAGCAACCTACAGTATTATATTATACTGTATTTTCCTAGGCTTGAACACTTTCAAATAATTTCCTGGCTGCCAACTACCCCTAATTTACAGGAAAAGTCCAAGAGTTGTTTGTGAAAATAGTTTTCAATTTTGGCAAACTACAAATTGAAACCTCTGTTTCTGCATGTTAGAATTAAAAAAATAATTGTGAGACTTTTTTCAATCTCCTTCAGTCAGAAGTTAATATTTTTGAGTATGAAATGAAAAAAGTACTATGTTATAATTGCATTCAGTAAACGTGACATTATGGTAATTCAAGTGATCCAATGTTTGCCAAGATTGTATTATAAATATGCTTCGATGCATTGACTCATCAAATAAGCATTCTGGAAAAGATAAAAATTGGTGCCAACTGTGAAGTTTGTGCACATTAGACTAAGATATTCAACACACCTCATCTTTGTCGTGATGTGTACGCACATGCATATGCATTGCGGCACTAGTATTTACTAGTTGCAGGACAGCGGCCACCAATAGGAATGGCATGCACGAGTCATGCCATCCATGGATCGATGATCATTTCTACATCTGTACATCATAACATAAATGGTAGGCATATTTAATAAATATTGGCTTCAGCTTTAGAAAGAGAAATAATGCAATGCATGCAGTCAGCTTTGTCTAAGCAAGCACATTCTTAGACAGTGATAGCTTCCACGGACTAAATATACCACTGACAGTAATAGGATATGTCAGACCAATGCATAATTAATTTGGACCTGGCAATTGTCCATTGACCTAGGAATATCCAGACAGTAGATATAATAATTCTAATAATAATAATAATAATTATAATAATTATAATAATAATAATAATAATAATAATAATAATAATAATAATAGAATAAAGATCATCAAGATTATTAGAAGTGGAGAGGACTAATGCACAGTCTCCAATATGGCTTTTCCGGGGATGATGATTCATTCCTCTACCAAGATGGCCACCAGTACTATAACTGAGCATCGCTGGTGCCATCTTGTTACTTTGTATGAGTTTTATAGTGGGAGCTGGATTTCTCCTCCTAAGCCCCTAAAACTCCCCTTTATTGGCCACTGTCACATCACCTGCACAGCTACCTCAACCTACAGACAGTCATCTTTGAGACTTTAGCTACCTGCTTAAATTGGTGGTGTGCAGCCCTCTGGTTTATAGTCCCATATGATAAAGCTGTGTTTACAGCCCCATACACTAGGGTGATTCATATGTAATTAGGGCGTTTTCATGTGATTGCTGTGATAAATAGCATAGTAATGGGTAGTTCTGTCAGCGCTAGAGATACTGTTGTGCGAAGGGGCTGCTGAGTATTGAGCTATCCTAGCTCAAAGAGTATAATGGTTATAATTGGGTTAACCCTGCGCCCTCCTTCTAAGCCACCCTGAGCTAGTGCCCAGAGGGTAACCCTTACCGTTTTTCCCCATCCAGGCATGCACACCAATATATCACCTGCATGACCAGCATGTGTTGTACTAACTGCAGAATAAACGCAATTAGTTTATTCTTCAGGAAAAGGCCCATATAACACATTTATTACTGTCTTATTACATTGCACCCGACATTGTTTATGCTTTCATTTAACATCGGTTTACCTGTAAGATTATAGGGCAACACACAGGCCACCCTCTGGGCACTAACTCAGGGTGGTTTAGAAGGAGAGCGCAGGGTTAACCCCATTATCATTGTGATAAATAGCATGAAAAGCATCCAAATTGCTTGTGATTGAAAGCAGGTTCTATACAATGCATGTAGAAGGTTCATTTTAATGGTAGGCATTCTATCTGCCAAAGTAAATGTTATGGTGGCTATGGTACAGTATGTGTATGGGGAGTGTTTGCCAGAGGTAAAGAAGATGGGATAAAACATTAATCCTTACTGTGACTATTCGGCCAAACCATGGGGATTATTTTGGTTCACTCTTTCTGACAAAATCCTTCTTAGATGGACAAAACCAAGTGCACTGCGGGTGGGGCAGATGTAAAATGTGCAGAGAGAATTAGATATGGGTGAGTTCTTTTGTTTCTGTGCAGGGAAAATACTGGCTGCTTATTTTACACTGCAATATAGATCTCACTTCGAAGTAAAACCCCACCCAAATCTAATTCTCTCTGCACAAGTAACACCTGCCCTACCTGCAGTGCACATGGTTTTGTCCATCTAAGAAGGATTTTGTCAGAAAGATTGAACCAAAATAACCCCACATGAGAGGAAAAGCTTATTCCAGGATTACAGATCTATTTTGATCAAGGTGAGGAGTCTTTACCTACATAAAACTGGGAGTAAGATTTTGTAAGGTAAGCTCCCAGGTATTTGAGTTTATGAGATTGCCATCTAAAATGATTGAAAACTTGTAAACAGCAAGATCAGCTAGAGTCATATTGAAACCTATGATTTCAGATTTTATAACTTGAGAGGTGCCCATAGTTATGTATTTCTTCAAATAAATTGGGGAACAATTGTCTTGGGTTGGTAAGGGTTAGGATTACGTCATCAGAATATACAGAGTGATCTTATTCATGTAAGCATTGAGATGTTAACATTAAGTAATTTTCTGGCGGAAAGCAAGCTCCATCACTAAAGCAAATAGAAGATGGGCAAAGGGGACCGCCCTGACAAGTGCATTTTTTTTAATTAAAAAAGGGATCTAACATAAGGCTATTTACCAGTACCGAAGTACCATTTGTTGGAGCTTCAGCTGCATAATGGACCAATCTACCATATTAAAGGCCAGCATCAAGAGACACCACCAGGGCTATCAGCGACCTAAATTATTGAGATTACTAAGGTACTGTATCTAGTGTTATCTGCAGCTTGTCTATTTCAGATGTTACCTACTTGATCAGGATGAACTAGCATTGATAAAATGGGTGTGAAGCGGTTGGCAAGCATCAAAGACTTTTATGTCAACATTTAAAAGAGAGTTTGGTCAGTAGTTATTCATATCAGTGGAGTCAAGTTATTCAAGTGCTATATTGGCATGATAAGTGCCGATATACTGTAATACATAAACCTCTCGATCCTCAGCACCCTACATCGTTTATATTTTCTAATGGCCAGATGTATCAAGCTTCAAAAAGTGATAAAAAGGATAATGATAGACAGCCAGCCAATCAGCTCCTACCTGTCATGTTACAGACTGGGTTTGAAAAACGACAGGTAGGAGCTGATTGGCTGGTTGTTTACCACTATCTACTTTTTTACCTTTTGAAGCTTGATACATCTGGCCCTAAGCCACTTGTGGATCTTTACAATGTGACAGTTGGACATACACTTGGGCAAAGCTACTGTAGGTGATCTGGAAAACATGAAATGTGTGTTGTCCTGAGGACAGAGCTTGAGAACCACTGGTCTAGAGAAATGGCATTACTCCTAACCAAAATACTGGATCTCTAAACTATCATTAAGCAGGGGCGGATCCAGGATAAAATGACAGGGGGGCACCATGATAAAAGAGGGTTTCGGTGGGGGAGGGGCGGTGTTAGTGGTGCCAGTGTACATGCTAAGAGAGCGGCAGAGAGAGGGTGGGAATGTGATTAAAAATAGGCCCTGGCATTTAAAGTATGCAGGCCCATCATGGCGACAAAAGTGAATGATGTAGTTGTGCACGGGCCGTAGGCGCGCTCCGGAAAAGGGGTGTGGCCACTCAACAGGGGTGTAGTGTACAACACCATATACAACTTATGCAACAAAATACTAGACCCCATTATACTTGCCCCTTACACATGATGGCAAATGGATTGAGCCTTCACATAATGCTACACGGATTGAGCCAGAATTCACATAATGCCACATGGATTGAGCCAGAATTCACATAATGCCACACAGATTAAGCCAAAATTCACAATACGCTTTATAAACAGGGACATTGTCCACCAAAGGTGCGCATTAAATATTTACACCATAATGACCATTACACGTTAAGTTACACGCATTATGTCCATTATGTATTATGATAAACACCATAATGCCTATTAAAAATTATGCTACATAAGTGCTGCTTATCTACATGCTCATTGCCAAGGGTTCCATGCTCATTTCCAGAGGTTCCATGCTCGTTGCCATGTGGGATTACATGTTCATTGCCAAGGGGGAAAGCCGCCGCCAGGCAGAAGTGATAGCCACTGACAGTGGCAGAGTCTGGCTGTATTCAGAGCACTGCAGGTACCAGCTATTTGAAATAATACCCCTTTCACACCAGAAAATGCATTCCCAGGTTAGCCCCTTTTACACCAGCCTAGTCCCTGCATTTTCTGGTGTGAGGGGGAGGGAAAACCACCCCTCCCCCCCTTTAACCAGTTATCTCATTTAACCGGCTATATCTTCGGAACCAACTGACCCATTTACATGAGACAAGTATTATATTGAAGAACTTTTGAGTGGGCTTTGAATGATTTTGGTCCAGTGAAACTGGAACGTTTGGTTCCAGAGTAATCTGCCCTCAAAGAACATGAACAGCCATGAAATTACATTTCAAAAATAAAGAAATCGGTTTACATGCAATATCTCTGGAACCAATTGACCGATATGGACCGATTTGGAATTGAATGAGATCAACCAAAAGCTTATGTGATGCCAGGGCGGGAACTGGTAGCCGTCGGAACCGGGTGGGGGTCGCAATTGACGGGTCCCATATTATCCTATGGGGAAAAAACGTTACAGCTTTGCCAGGCGATATCTCCGGTTCCCGGCGGGCTAGAGGCACAGGGCTGGGCTCGTTGGAAAGCCCTGGTCCTCAGATACAAAATAAAATGACAGGGGGGGGCACTTGCCCGGGTGCCCCCCCCCCTGAATCCACCACTGTCATTAAGACAAGCCATATTTAATAATGACTGTGGTCTCTTGACCACTATAGATCCAACATTGTCCATTTTGATGGAAGTGATGAAGGCAATTTCAACAAATAAACCTAAAGTTAATCTGGTGCCTTTCTATTGTAAGAAATGTGTTAAGCTGCAATTTGTTGCTAACATGATTGAAGTGACTGTTATAGCTAATAAAAGTTTGTTTCACTTATGTGGATTACGGAGGACTTTTTCACTCCTTTGAAATTAATTTGTCTGGGTGTTTAGCTTAGACTTTCTCTTGGTCAAGTTGGACATTATGAAATATTTACAGTACCTTAGCTACTGTCTCTGCTCTTTATTTCAACCAAGGTGCCTTTGCCATTGTGTAAACTATATACTGTTTTTACCACGTGTTTGCCATACTGTATATGTATAAAGGATGTTGTATTACTGCTGTTCTCTTGTTATATAGAAAGTATTTATTAAACATGATGTACCTCTTGTGATTAATAAAGTCACACTTCTGCAGCTCTGCAGAGCAGTGGTGTAGCTAGGTGCCATGGTGCCCAGAGCAAAGGCATGTTTTGCGCACCCCCCCTCCCATTTGTAGTAGGCGGGGCTCTTGCGTGGCAAAAATGGGGCATGGCCTATCATTATACCACACACCGTAATGCCCATTGCACATTTTAGCAAACTTTGTTTAAATTCTATAAGGAAGAGGAAAATGATGAATGGGTGGGAGGAAGGTGAGGCATAATATACTGTATAACGCTAGGTGGAAAAACAAGAGAAGGGTGTACACCGCGCTGCAGTATTAAAACTAATTTCAACACAATATTAATAAATATAGCGTGCCAATTGAACTCAGTTAAAGGATCATTGTATTTAATATTATTGAAAATACAAATTAATGCACACAAATTAAAAACAACCAAAATATGTTGTCACTTAAAACTAAAACACAAAAAATGGTAAGGTACTGCTAAATTAAACGTCTGAGAGGGAATTGCAAATGTTATGCCAGTTCATACGGTACTGTGTTGGCCTCTGTAGGGAGATATTGTCTGTTCCTATAGTGCCTTTGTTTTGTATCCTACAGTATATTGAAATGTGGCCGTCCACTTGCTTGGTAACCTTCCTTACGTGGAGTCTTTTTCACTTAAGGGAATGCACTCCCAAGAAATGGTAAGGTGAATGTCCACTAGGTAGGAGGGCCGGCTACTTCTCTGGGGGAGCCGTGGCAAAGTGGAATATTCAAGAAGTTAGTACCAAAGGCTGGTCCGGTCTCCAGAAATATTTAGGAGGTTCTTTTGGGAAGATGCAGTGGCAAGGTCCCTCTCCTCCACCAACGCATTTCGCCCATACTGTATAGTGGCTTTATCAAGGTGTGTAGGAGCAATGCAGCTATAGGGTTTATATACCACTGCCTGGGCACCCCCCATTACTCCTCTTCCTCAACTTACCAGGAATTACCGAATTAACTATTGCACGAAGCAGCATGTGACTGATAAGGGTTCCCTGTCAGCTGCACATGTTGCAGTAAGTCTGTGAACACATGAAACTCACAGTACATACCACCAAAGGATCAGCTTCCACCTAACCATACAGATGGGTCTTGTCCCATCTTGGCAGGGGATGGCGCTGGCGTCACCAGCCGCCATCCCCCGCCAGCGCCATGGCGATGGTGAGAAGGGGACGCGCGCGCACGAGAGGCACGCGCGTCCCCTTCCGACGGCGCTTCCATCCGTTCCCCCGGGTCCCCGACGGCTTGCCGGCGGTAACCCGGGGTCCCCGCCGCCTGCCCGCATCCCCCCCTAACCCCCCCTAACCCTGTCCGTCTCCCTGAGGCGGAGACGGACAGGGTTTCCGTCGCGCTGGCGACGGAGACTGAGACGCGCGTGCGCGTGAGACGCACGCGCGTCTCAGTGCATTCGCTGGCGTGGCTGCTGGCGGGTCGCCAGCGCAGACGCCATGGCGACCCGCCAGCAAGGATGGGACAAGACCCATGATTAGTATATAAACCCTATAGCTGCATTGCTCCTACACACCTTGATAAAGCCACTATATGGGCGAAACGTGTTGGTGGAGGAGAGGGACCTTGCCACTGCATCTTGCCAAAAGAACCTCCTAAATAATATCTGAAAACCGGACCAGCCTTTGGTACTAACTTCTTGAATATTCCACTTTTCCAAGGCTCCCCTAGAGGAGTAGCCAGCCCACCTACTGTACCTAGTGGACATTCACCTTGCCATTTCTTGGGAGTGCATTGCCTTAAGTGAAAAAGACTCCACGTAAGGAAGGTTACCAAGCAAGTGGACGGCCACATTTCAATATACTGTAGGATACGAAACAAAGGCACTATAGGAACGGACAATATCTCCCTACAGAGGCCAACACAGTACCGTATGAACTGGCATAACATTTGCAATTCCCTCTCAGATGTTTAATTTAGCAGCACCTTACCATTTTTTGGTTGTTTTTAATTGGTGTGCATTCATTTATATTGTCAATAATATTAAATACAATGATCATTTAACTGAGTTCAATTGGCACTTTATATTTATTAATATTGTGTTGAAATTAGTTTTAATCCTGCATCGTGGTGTACACCCTTCTCTTGTTTTTCCACTTAACCTACGGGTATGACAACCCTTATCAGTACACTGCAGCTTGGCACAGCAACCCATAGTTTTGAGCCTCTATTTTTGATAACTTGTTATCACAGTACCCCCCCCCCCCCCCACAAATATATAACGCTAGTCTGACAACACAAGGTTATTTATAAATAGCAAGATATTTAGCAAGGACAACAAAGATGTGGCCATTTGAAGTTAGAATACAGAACACTACACATATATAACAAAGGGCATGTGTCACATTTTCTTAGCCTGAGTGTGGAATAAGAGAGAGCATCTCTGACCTGCAGCAAGTGAGCTGATCATCTCCCTGGGCCTGGTTCCGGACATGGTGGCAGCCGGGCAGGCTCTGTAGAGGGCAGTACCATGGTCCAAGCCCTGGTGGAATCAACTGCGCCCAACTGCTGCGTGTGAATAGGGTATGAGAGGGCCTGGCACGTTAAGCAGCATCAGAATGGCCCTCTCCTCTACTTCAACCTGACAGCATTATTACTGCCACTCCATCTTTTCACAGACCCGACAGCAGCTGTCACCCGTTGGCTGCCAGCAGGACGCAGCCAGGTCCCAGAGCAGCTGCTGTGCTGCGTGTCAAGTGAGGAGCGGGAAGCACTGGCGCAGTAGTGATCGGGGGAGTGGGCGCAGGGGGGAGTGGGCATGCTGGGAGAGCGGGCATGCTGGGGGAGTGGGCGCAGGGGGAGCGGGCGCAGGGGGGAGCGGGCATCCTGGGGGAGCAGGCGAGCAGGGGAGAGGAGGCGGCAGGAAAGTGCACGGCTCCGGCGCCCGGAGCTTGTGCTCCACCCTAGCTACTCCTCTGCTCCAGAGTCTGGTGGTGATTTGCACACGGGTCACTTTACACAATGCATGCTCTGTTTATGAATGGTCTAAATATTTCAACGGATATTGTTTCCAAAATATGGACATAATCATGTCTCTATTTATCCTTATAAAATAATAATAATAATAATAATAATAATAATAATAATAATAATAATAATAATAATAAATAAAATACATTGATATAGATGAGCATGCTTATTTATCTTTTGGGGCCAGTAGACTTCAGAAGGAGGTTTATAGGTACTGTACTCTCTATTTTTGGGTTATATAACAAAAATTAGTAATTTACTATCATAATTTACAAGCTCTTTATGAATTTACTATTTCTCAAGAGGGACTATATAAATCAATATAACTCAACGATAAAAGATCTCATTATCCTCTAAGTGATAACCCAAAAATGAATAATGGTTATTTGCAGTCACTGGAACAAGATGCTCGTCTCAGCACAGAAATATATTACTGTAAGGGAGTAAGGGACCATAACACATATAAAACAATGAAAGCGCACAAACAAACATAGATGTAATTGAGGATATTATTAAATATTCATGTTTGAAGTTGTACCTATGTATGTGTAGTAAATACTGAAATATTCATTAAATATCCTTAGGAGAACTATCATGGCGGATAATCAATACCATACCAGAGGTAAGGTACCATACGATCCAATACACCATTGTTGTGAAGAGACAGATGTACAGTACCAGTTGTCTGCACAGTGTACACAATGTTATTACAGTTTAGTTTGCCCCATTATAAAACAGTGCATATTAGGTCAGTTCTAATTGGTTTGCGGAAAACATTGGCTGTGACCATCGGTTTCTAGGGGTCCTTAGCAACAGGAGTTCAGTGAATTCTTATTCTTGCAGTTATTTCTATGTTCAATCATTGAAGGCATTTATTATATGAGACAATGTATCCCGTATTATTAATTAGGATAGAATAATACAGTGGTGCGAATGCTTGCATTAACAGCTGTGAAAGATACAGCATCCTTAATTATCTGTCAGCTTCTGGCATCAAATTTATCATCAAATAGAATTATATATTCAACTAGTTACCAGCCAGTTATAATAACGAAACAACATAACATTAATGTCAGCGTCTGTGAACGCTCCATCAATTGTTATCTAGTGGCCGTCGGTGTACAAAACACTTCAATTACCCCATAGAGGTGAGGTGCAGCATTAGCCTTTTATTATGTTTGATTTGCCATATTAGTTCAACCTTCTCTATAAAAGGAATAACTTATCTAACTATGGGCCTGATTCAGAGCTGTTTGATAGGCTGCGTATGTTGGCAGCCTAGCGATCAGGTAAACACCGCCGACCCATTGATCAACTGCTCCCCTGCCACACGAATCCCTGAATTTGCATGCAAGGGGATGTGTACGCTTACACATCCCCTCGCATGCGGTCGCCGACTATCGAATGTTTTTTTTCCCCGTTCGCAAATAAAAGTCGGTCTAGACTGACCTTTATTTCTGATTGAGTTGGCCAAATTCAGGGTGGGTGCAGGCGTCATGTGACGTTAGCCGCCCGTCGGGAGCAGGCATCGACCCACCTGTGCTGGCAGGGGAACGCCCGGCGTTTTTAGAGGGATGTCCATAAAACACTGGGTGTTCCACTACCACAGCCCCCTGATCACCTTCTTCCCTGACAGTGTGAACACCTCGCCGAGTGTGATATTTGCCGGAGGCGTTTGCACAGGGGGGTTTGCACATATTTGCGTATGTGCAGACCCCCAGCATTAGAAATGGGTCCGAATTTGCCCCCATCCGATCGGGTCCTAATAAGGCATTATATTTCACACTTATCAATAGAGATGAGCGGGTCCGGATCTCCGGGAAACGACAGATCCGAATATCGCGATCCGAGTCTGGATCCGAGCCGGCTCGGGAGTTCCCGCCTAAATTCCGGACCGAAAACGAGGCAAAACGTCATCATCGCGCTGTCGGATTCTCGCGGGATCTGGATTCTATATAAGACACACGCACGCCCCGCCATCTTTACTCCAGTATAGGAGAGGGAAGAGGGTGGTTGTGCTCTGTGCTGTGCTATAATAATAATATATTATTTTGCTGCTGCTCACTCGATTAGGGTCTGCAGGGGCTGCTGTACACAAGTCCAGTGTACAGGGGCTGCAGTGGCCAGTGTGCAAGGGGCTGTACAGGGGCTGTGTTCAGTGTGACAGGGCTTGTGTCCAGTGCAGTGGCGTAACTATAGTCCCGCTGCCCCCGCGGTGGCGGTGAGGCGCTAGGCAGGTGTGGGCGCCTGGGGGGTCTGCGGGACTATAGTTACCACCTGGTCCCGGCTCCCGACTCCTGCCCTCCCCCTCCTTACCCCATTGCCGCCGGCGCCGCTGCCTCTAACCCGACACGCAGATCTGTGTCGGGTGACGGTTGGTCCCCGGCTCCAGCTGCAGTGCTAATATAATAAGAGACACTCGGAAAATGGCTGCCCCCATAATGCTGTATGGGGGCAGCCATTTTCCGAGTGTCTGTTATTATATTAGCACTGCAGCCGGAGCCGTGGACCGCCCGTCACCCGACACAGATCTGCGTGTCGGGTTAGAGGCAGAAGCGCCGGCGGCAATAGGGACGGGTAAGGAGGGGGTTAATATTTTGGGGGGGGGGGCGCCCGAAATTTTCGGCGGGGGGGCGCAAAAAAAGTAGTTATGCCTCTGGTCCAGTGTGGCAGGGCCTGTGTCCAGTGTACAGGGTTTGTGTCCAGTGTACAGGGGTTGTGTCCAGTGTACAGGGGCTGTGTCCAGTGTACAGGGGCTGTGTCCAGTGTACAGGGGCTGTGTCCAGTGTACAGGGGTTGTGTCCAGTGTACAGGGGCTGTGTACAGGGGTTGTGTCCAGTGTACAGGGGCTGTGTCCAGTGTACAGGGGCTGTGTCCAGGGGCAGTGTCCAGTGAACAGGGGCTGTGTACAGGGGTTGTGTCCAGTGTGACAGGGCCTGTGTCCAGTGTGACAGGGGCTGTGTCCAGTGTACAGGGGCTGTGTACAGGGGCTGTGTCTAGTATACAGGGGTTGTGTCCAGTGTGACAGGCTGTGTCCAGTGTAAAGTAAGGAAAATAAATAAAAGTAATAAATAAAATAAAAACACATTTTTGGAGTATGATGGAGGAGGAAATAGTGGGAGATCAGCAACCTGATAGAAGTGCTGAAGCTGCTACCACCAGTCATGACAAGGCCGATACCTCTTTGTATTTTTTGCTCTTTGGAGCATTTCACTTTTTTTGGGATAGTTTATTAAACTGCCACCCTGTCTGCCCCTGCAGTGCCGCTCTGCTTCCAAGATGTGCCAGGTTGGAAGTGTAAGGTCCACATGTATGTGATGCCCACTGCTGTCGCTTAGCTTAGTCATCCAGCTACCTCGGTATACCCTTTTGGCCCAACTACAGTAAATGAAAACAATTTTGTAAGCTGTGAAGTGATCAAAATTGACTAGAAATGAGTGGAAATTAATGTTATTGAGGTCAATAATACTTTAGGGGCAAAAACAGGCCCAAATTCTGTTATTTTAGCCATTTTTAGCATTTTTTCATAAAAATCCAGATCCAAAACCAAAACCCACAAGGGTGGTTTTGCCAAAACCAATCCAGATCCAAAACACGAAGGAAGATCCAGATCCAGATCCAAAACCAAAACCCGAAAAAGTGGCCGCCGCACATCTCTACTTATCAATAACATTGTTTGGGTGTGTCTGCTACATTTGAGTGTAATGTCCCACATACAGGGATTTATTATCTATACATACGTCTAGTGTCCGTTTGTGTGTCTCAGAAACACTGCCATCTGTTGGCAGAGGGTGAAACTACATCTCTTTCTCTCACACATACACAAACACAGAGGCAATCCCAAGGTAGCAGATTAGCTTTCGAAGCATTTGCTTCGAGCGGCTTACTAGTATATATTCCACAACATGAATGTTGATTTTTTTTTTTTTTTTTAAATCAACTGTAAACTTTAGAGATGTAGATGTTATATTGATTGTTGCAATGTTATGCAATGGGCATGCATATTTAAAGAATGAAACATATGATGCCCCACATATAGAGTATTGCAAAAGTCCAAAGCAGCTAGCTGGGCAGTGTCAGACTGTAAAAGCAGATGTCATTCTCGTCAAGCTGGAGGTTTCAGCAATTTTTAGGCAGGTCTCCTCCAACTGCCTGCAAGAGAGCACCAGTGGGAGCATCCAGCTTTTTCTTTATGGACTACTCTATGTAGGAACTGAATATAACATTTACCAGGATAAATTAGTTAATAAAAATAAGTTTTTCTCAGTTGTGTATGTGATCCGGAAATTAAAATGTTTCATTTCCTCTGAGCATCAAATATAGCTCCTATTGAATCCCTCATTGATGATCCAATGTATTTGCACACCTCTAGCTTTATTTTTCATTCACTTCCTATTAAACCTGCAAATTCTTCCCTTCATCTGTCCCAAGTAGGGTTACCAACTCATCCCTTTAATCCGGGACACATATTAATTACACAGGTTCTGTGGCTGGCTTTCACCTGGTTTTAAACTGCCACACTTCAAGACTTCATTTCACCTGGTATTAAACTGCCACAGAACCAGAATTAATATGTGTACCGAATTAAAGGGATGAGTTGGTAACCCTAGTCCCAAGGTATTTATACAAAAAAACCTACTGGGGCAGTTATGGGAAGCAAGAATGAAAGCTTTTCTCCCCTATAACTATCTGTGAGGGGCAGATTTATTAAGCTTGGAGAAGAGATAAACTGGAGATAAAGGGAGAAAAGGTAAAAGGAGATAAAGCACCAGCCAATCAACTCCCAACTGTCTTTTTCAAACATAGCTGATTGGCTGGTGCTTTATCTCCTTTTACCTTTTCTCTGCTTTATCTCCAGTTTATCTCTTCTCCAAGCTTAATAAATCTGCCCCTGAGTCCCCTGCCCACCAGCTCACCCACAGTTTCAAATAGGAAACCAATAGACCTGGCATCTAGCAGATACAGTGGCCCAGTGCTTCAAAGAACAGAACTATACAATTTTGCTTTTTGACTGCCAACCCCAGATGCCCCCAGAGCTCATGCACTGGACACAAAAAACTACAGGCCCCATGGCATGCCCAATTAGTAGGGCATAAAGTGGAGGGGGGGGAACTGAGTTCCACCACCTGTAATTGTAGAGGGAACTCAGTTCCACCTCCACCACAGCCATGTACAGTAATTACAACAGAAACCATCTCCATTATATAGGAGGCATTGGGAAATATGCAAATGATACCCTGTTAAAGTTCTCCATATTCTATGGCCATAGTCAATAATAAGTTTAGGGAAACCTAGGTGGCATCCAGCTCTGTCAAAGTTGTTATATTGTTACTGAACATTGATAGAATCCTGAAATACACATACAGTACTACAGTAAGTTTCACTATCAATGGATACACTTGGGTGTCACACTCAGCCGCAGCGGAGCGCGGCGGGTCCATTACTCACCCGTCCGCGCCCGCCGCCGGCTAGCGTGTGTCAGTCTCCAGTCCTGGGGGCAGCGGGCGGCAGCGGGCTGGCGGTCAGCGAGCGGCAGGAAGACTAGTGAGCACGGCACACTCTTTCATTGTTGGTGACGCCGGGAGGCCGGCGCCGCCATCTTGCTTAAGGGCAGCACAGGGATTGGTTCCTGGTCTGAGGTTTCCACCCGTATTTCCCTGACAGCCAATGGCAGCTAACCCCTGGGGATATAGGGGATCTGCCTAGGGCTGATCAGGGTCAGTACAAAGAGGTCTCTAGAGTCATTCACAGCTCCTAGCTGACTCCTGACTCGTGACTCGTTATTCCTGACTCCTGGTGCCTAGTTCTATGTGTTGCTGCTGGAATACTGCTGCAACTGATTCCTTGCTGCTTCTTCCGCCAAGGTCCAAGTGCCTTCCCGCATCCCTGAGTCCTTCAGGGCACTTCCTCCACCATCTCTTCTTCCAGCAATCCGGTGTCCGGGTTCTCCCCATTTAAAGGAACAGTACCACCAATCATCAGTGTTACCTTCTTCCGGATCTCCTGCTTCTTCAACCTCCCGATTCAGACTTTTGTTTATCACAGACGTGGTTTATCTTCTTTCTGGACTAACTTCTTTAATTTATTCATTTACCACTAACTGCCACTTCAAGACGTATTTAAGTGCTAAAAGTTGTCTGCCATTTATGAAATCATTTATTAAACCAGCACGGTTCAATCCTTCCCCTTCTGGTCCGTCTCCTGTTCCTGAGCACCACACGACTTCATCCAACCCCCCATCAGTGACAGTTTGTACTGACCCGATGGAGTCGGGAGAAGCACAGGCCTCCATGACGGAGGTACTACAAGGCATCATGGCTCGTTTGGAACAAGTAGAGACTACACAGCGTCAAGTAGCCCAATTCCTACAGACCCTGTCACCTCCTTCTGCGGCCTCCCCTGGTCCACCAGCCCCGGCGCAGGGAGTTCCGGCACCGGCACCCATTCCAGGCCGTAGTGTTCCCAACCACCTGCATTTGCCAACTCCTAACAAATACGATGGCTCACCAAAAGGATGTCGTGGGTTTTTGAACCAATGTGACGTTCATTTTACCCTTCAGTCTTCGAACTTTTCTTCACCCAAGACTCGAGTGGCATACATTGTGTTCCTTCTGACAGGGGCCGCCCTGGATTGGGTGTCCCCCTTCTGGGACCGCTCTGATCCCCTGCTCAACAACTATGACGCCTTTATTACCTCCTTCCGTCACATCTTCGACGAACCTGGCAGGGTCTCCTCAGCTGCCACCGAGATCCTAAGGGTTCGCCAGGGAAGCTGTCCGGTGGGACAATACGTCATACAATTCCAAACCCTGGCTTCCGAATTGAGATGGAATGAAGAGGCTCTCGTCTCAGCTTTCTGGAATGGGCTCTCCGGTCGAATCAAGGACGAATTAGCTACACGGGATACTCCTCTCACTCTGGCCGAACTTATTTCACTATGCAATAAGGTGGATCTACGACTACAGGAGCGTCAACTCGAGAGAAATCGTTCAGATCGCCTTCGCCCTCGTTTTCCTCCTAACCCTTTACCTGCACCCAAGTCGAGTTCTTCGATGGCTGCTCCCTCGGAAGAACCCATGCAGATCAACCGCTCCCGGCTCTCGTTGGAGGAAAAATCCCGTAGACGACGAGAGAATTTATGCATGTATTGTGGCTCCTCCGCTCATCTACTATCCTCCTGCCCACTGCGTCCGGGAAACGATCGCTCCTAATCACCCCGAGGGAGGTCCGATTAGGAGTCTTGCTTCCATCTCCCTCCTCTGCCGATTCCACCATCCCGGTTACCCTCATATCCCCTCAAGGAAGAATCAAAGTCCAGGCCTTGCTGGATTCAGGAGCAGCGGGGAACTTCCTCTCCGCGTCTTTCATCACCCAACACTCCCTGTCCGTACGACCCTTGGAGCATCCATTGTTCCTTACTGCGGTAGATGGGAGTCGCATCTGTAGCGGGCAGATTACCCTTCAAACCTCTCCAACGACTGTAATTGTGGGGGCTCTTCATCAAGAGACAGTAGAGTTCATGGTTCTACCCCAGTCCTCGCATGAAATGGTTCTGGGATTGCCATGGCTCACCCAACACAATCCTCATATCGACTGGTCCAACATGGAGATCAAGGCTTGGGGCACCAATTGTTCATCCACTTGCCTATCCCGGGTTATCCCACTTAACCAGGCAAATCAGCAAGTTGAACCCACCAGCCCTTCTTCGTCTTCTTTATCTCCACCTTTGTCCATACCTACCCCATACCTTCCCTTCTCAGACGTCTTCAGCAAAGGAGGTGCCGACACCCTTCCTCCACACAGGCCTTGGGACTGTCCTATAGAGTTGATGCCCGGGAAGTACCTGCCTCGTGGACGTATCTACACGTTGTCTCTTCCCGAGACTGAGGCTATGTCCACCTATATTCAAGAGAACTTAAATAAAGGATTCATTCGACCATCCACCTCTCCAGCAGGGGCGGGGGTTTTTTTTGTAAAAAAGAAGGATGGATCCCTCCGGCCTTGCATCGATTACAGGGGGTTGAACGATATCACAATCAAGAATCGTTACCCCCTGCCTCTCATCACAGAATTATTCGATAAGATCAAAGGGGCTTCTATCTTCACAAAATTAGATTTGAGAGGGGCCTACAACTTGATCCGGATCCGTCCCGGAGATGAATGGAAGACGGCATTCAACACCCGTGACGGGCACTACGAATACCTGGTGATGCCGTTTGGTCTTTGTAACGCCCCAGCCGTCTTCCAGCAATTCGAGAATGATATATTCCGGGACTTGTTATATAATTCCATCGTGGTCTATCTGGATGACATCCTCATCTTCTCCCCTAACCTCCATCTTCATAGACAGACGGTGTCAGAAGTCCTGCGTCGTCTTCGCAAAAAACAGTTGTTCTGCAAGTTGGAGAAATGCGTGTTCGAGGTCACCTCCATTCCGTTCCTTGGTCATATCCTCTCCTGCACCGGTATAGAGATGGATCCTGAGAAGGTGAGAGCCATTCAAGATTGGACGATCCCTACCACTCTCAAAGGAATCCAGAGGTTCCTGGGCTTTTCAAACTACTATCGCCGGTTTATCCGGAATTTCTCCTCCATTGCTGCCCCTCTCACCGCTCTCACTCGCAAGGGAGCCGATCCTAGCCAATGGTCCCCCGAGGCCTTCCATGCCTTCCAACAACTGAAGGATGCTTTCATGGCGGCCCCAATCCTGCTCCAACCAGATCTGGATAAACCTTTCATCCTGGAGGTGGACGCATCCTCTGAGGGGGTAGGAGCAATTCTATCTCAGAGAGGAGACGATCAAGAACTACACCCGTGTGCCTACTTCTCAAAAAAATTTCTGCCTGCGGAGAAGAACTACTCCATAGGAGAACAGGAGTTGTTGGCAGTCAAGTCAGCGTTGAAGAGTGGCGCTATCTCTTGGAGGGAGCACGACATAGGATCACTGTCTACTCCGACCACAAAAATCTTTCTTTCCTCAAACAGGTCCAATGTCTCACTGCCCGTCAAGCCCGCTGGGCTATGTTCTTCGAACGCTTCCACTTTCAGATCCAGTTTCGACCCGGGACCATGAATGCCAAGGCCGATGCCCTTTCTCGCTCTTTTAAGACGTCTACAGATCTCGAAGCAACTCCCCAGCCAATCTTGAGTCCAATCGTCTTCGCTCAGGTGACAACCCAACCTACACCCCCTCCTGGCAAGACCTTCGTTCCTCTCATCCTTCGCAAGAAAGTGTTATCTTGGGCCCACTCTTCCCGCTTCGTAGGGCACTCTGGGGCACAAAAGACTCTAAAGTTCCTACTCCGCTCATACTGGTGGCCCACCATTCGTAGCGATGTAGCCAGTTTTGTCGCATCCTGTGTAAAGTGTGCTCAGCATAAGATTCCCAGAACCTCTCCTGCTGGTACTCTTCTCCCGCTCTCCATTCCAACTGAACCGTGGACCCATTTGTCGATGGACTTTATATCCGAGCTTCCCCCCTCAAAGGGGCATACAGTGATCTGGGTGGTGGTTGACCGCTTCTCCAAGATGGTGCATTTCTTCCCATTAAAGAGTCTTCCATCGGCCTCAGTATTAGCTCAACTTTTTATTTCTACTATCTTCAAATTGCATGGTCTACCCAAGGAGATTGTTTCCGACCGCGAAGCGCAGTTTGTGGCAAGGTTCTGGAGAGCACTTTGCGCCGCCGTGCAAGTTAAACTCAAATTCTCTACCGCCTTTCATCCACAGACCAACGGCCAGACTGAGCGGGTCAACCAGGATCTAGAGGCATTCATCCGGCTTTTCGTCTCCTCTTCGCAAGATGACTGGGTAGACCTTTTGCCATGGGCAGAATACGCCCACAATAACTCCTATCATTCGTCTTCAGAAACCACTCCTTTTTTTACCGTATATGGCAAGCACCCACGATCACCAGACTTCACCGAGTTACCTTCTTCCGAAGTACCCGTAGCAACCTCCTCGTTGCAACGATTCGGTAAAATCTGGTCGGACGTCCACAACGCCCTCCTCAAATCATCGGCTCGATACAAGAGGATGGCTGACAGAAAGAGAAAGGCAGTTCCTCGTTTGAAAGTCGGAGATCGGGTATGGCTGTCTACCCGCCATCTACGCCTTCGTTTACCATCCATGAAGCTTGCCCCTCGGTTTATTGGGCCATTTCCGATTACTCAAGTTATTAATCCAGTCACTTACAGGTTACAACTACCGTCATCTCTGAAGGTCTCCAACTCCTTCCACATCTCCCTTCTCAAACCGCTGAGATTAAACATGTATCAAAGAAAGGTGCCCAAACCGCCTAAGATTTGCTCCGAGAGGGAGGCAGAATTCGAAGTAAAGCGGATCATAGACTCCCGTTGTCGTAATTCCCATCTTCAGTTTCTGGTGGAATGGGCTGGATTTGGTCCCGAAGAGAATTCCTGGGTAAATTCTGCTGATCTGCACGCTCCAAGTCTGGTGAGACAGTTCTTCCAAAGAAACCCACACAAGGTGCGTAGGTGCCCTGGGGTCACCCAGAAAAGGGGGGGTACTGTCACACTCAGCCGCAGCGGAGCGCGGCGGGTCCATTACTCACCCGTCCGCGCCCGCCGCCGGCTAGCGTGTGTCAGTCTCCAGTCCTGGGGGCAGCGGGCGGCAGCGGGCTGGCGGTCAGCGAGCGGCAGGGAGACTAGTGAGCACGGCACACTCTTTCATTGTTGGTGACGCTGGGAGGCCGGCGCCGCCATCTTGCTTAAGGGCAGCACAGGGATTGGTTCCTGGTCTGAGGTTTCCACCCGTATTTCCCTGACAGCCAATGGCAGCTAACCCCTGGGGATATAGGGGATCTGCCTAGGGCTGATCAGGGTCAGTACAAAGAGGTCTCTAGAGTCATTCACAGCTCCTAGCTGACTCCTGACTCGTGACTCGTTATTCCTGACTCCTGGTGCCTAGTTCTATGTGTTGCTGCTGGAATACTGCTGCCACTGATTCCTTGCTGCTTCTTCCGCCAAGGTCCAAGTGCCTTCCTGCATCCCTGAGTCCTTCAGGGCACTTCCTCCACCATCTCTTCTTCCAGCAATCCGGTGTCCGGGTTCTCCCCATTTAAAGGAACAGTACCACCAATCATCAGTGTTACCTTCTTCCGGATCTCCTGCTTCTTCAACCTCCCGATTCAGACTTTTGTTTATCACAGACGTGGTTTATCTTCTTTCTGGACTTACTTCTTTAATTTATTCGTTTACCACTAACTGCCACTTAAAGACGTATTTAAGTGCTAAAAGTTGTCTGCCATTTATGAAATCATTTATTAAACCAGCACGGTTCAATCCTTCCCCTTCTGGTCCGTCTCCTGTTCCTGAGCACCACACGACTTCATCCAACCCCCCATCAGTGACACTTGGGCATGAATGAACCACAATGATACAATCACTACCTATTCTTCCCCAAATAGTACTCCATGGAGAATGACAATACAGGATATTTATATATATACTTTTTTCCCTCTTTCTGTCAATACTTTTGAGATTTAACATATTCTAACGAGACTATTTAAACCACACCAATAAATTTATTTCTCTATGTTCCATACTTTAAAAAAATAAGACTGCTACAGTTGCTGATCTTTTTAAACGCTGAGACACTGAGAGTAAAATCTCCACTAGTTCTCTGCCTGTATGTTTATGCCGCACAGATACTAGACCCATTGCATGTATACAATAATCTTATTCTTTGTACAAGTGTAATTGTCGTGGATCCTGAGATGGAAGCAGAGGACCAATTGCAGATGTGTTAGACTGACATATAGACACATCCCACAGTTATCGGTTTTCCTAAGTAGGCTTATGAATTACCACTACTTGGGTGGAGGCACTGATGTTTAGCAGTTTACCCATTAATGGGAGTGGTGGTTCATTTGAGACAAAGTAATTGGTAACCAAAAGTCCCTTTATAGGGTAAAGGGGAGTTACATCTCCTGCTGCCATACTTGTACATCTTTGAAAGCTGATATTCTGGTGTATTGACATGTACTATAATGAAGTCATTGTTAAAGAAATACATTTGGATTAGTTGCCCTTGTTATTTAAAATGGTCCTGTTGCAGCCCTCCAAATGGCATTATGCAGCATTGGGGCACTGTGAGCAAGACTGCAGGGGATTGCATTGCACCTACCATGTTGTGGCCAGGGTCTGCGCCTTCTGATTCAGATTTCCTGGCATGCGATTTACAGCATGTAAAAAATGGCACACCATGTGCCAAGTCGGATGAAGCCCTCCCTGGGAGCTTCTGGGGGAGTTAAAAGGAAAATAGATTTGGTTTGTGCATCAGACAAGTCGGACCTGTATATGGCTACTTTAACATTTTCCATATCCACACATCAAAATTTTCACTTTGACTACTGGGTATAATATATTCAGGGTATCATGGTAAGTGGTAGATAGTTGTTGCCTCTGTTACTGCATGCACATACCAAAAAAGAGGGTGTGGCCATTCATAGAAGGTGTGTCTTTAAGAGGCGGTGAGGCAGACTTGGGTGGTGAGCCTTTTCTCAGCCCTTTACTTTCCCCATCAACACTGTACACAGCCCTCATTACGTTTGTTAGCCCGAAATACCTTTATACAGTGTGAGGTGATGTTGGAGGGTTTGTAAGCTGCACGTCTTATCCTACACCGTTATTGTCACAACATAGGGCAGTATTCAATTAGGCTGATTCGCCAGGTTTTTATGGCGATTTTGTGCTGTAAGGCGAATTTTTGACTAAAACGGTGAATCACCCTATTCAATGACCAGATGGCGAATACATTTCAAGGTTTTTTTCGCCATGATTCTCCGAGTAGCAATCGCTATCTTTTTATGGTGAAGTGGAATGTGAACTTTTAAAATAAAGTGTTTTGTTTTTTACATTTGGTGTCAAAAAATAAGGAATTTTATTCTGAGCAGGGGCATGCTATTTTTATTCATGTGCTGTAAGCACATGAATATATATTTAATTAAAAAAAATATATATATATTTTTTTACACAAGCAGCCAGCAGGGGGCCGGGAGCCGAGCCGCTCATTAGATATTCATATATTCACTGCACCCGATAATTACATATGCGTGATCGGGTGTAGTGAATATACCCGGTCCCCTGCTGGCACCCCCGGGGGGCAGCCTGTGCTGCCTGGCACCCGGGGAGCCCACCTCCCCCCACAAACGTTCTGGGGTAGGCAGGGAGACTTCCATCTCCCTGCCTGCCGCCGTCCTCAGGCTCCTTGCGGCATCACCGCAGGAGTTAAAATTCGCCGGTCAGGGGCAGTGAGCCCCTGACTCGTTGAATACTGGAGCCGGCGAGGCTCCGGAACGTGGCGGGCAGTGGCGAATGTGCAGCGAATCCTAAACAGGATTCGCTGCACGTCGTCAGTATTCTCATTGAATACTGCCCATAGTATAGCTATGGACTGATGGGTGACAGCCCTGCCACACACTGCTGGGCTCATGCTCACAGTATTGGTCCTTCCTTACTCTGGCTGTACAGATTTACATAATGAACAAATATTAACCAAAGTTAATGCTGAGCGCTTTATCAGGAATTGTCCTCTTAGAGCTGCTGCCTGGTAAGGAATGGTCAAATACTTAATGGTAAAAAGGAAAAAAGAAAGGGTAGGCAGCGCTCCCAATGATCTACACAACCAATTGAATCAATATAAAGCATTTTAATATATAATTAAATGAATATAGGGAAAGTGATAATTAAAATATTAAAACTAACAATTTTAGGAACAAGTGCAAATCAATTGTTGGACCACGTATCTGATATATAACCTACACTGAACCAAGGCAGCAGTCCCAGTAGGTGGAGTCCAAATTGGCAATAAAAATTCCGGGTGTCGTTGGAGGGATCAGTCCAGAGAGATGGTTGTTTGGACCGATCTTAAACCTCACGATGTTATGACCAATTTATTCCTCCTGATAATTGAAGCCAAGGAAATCCAGTTTGTGGGACCAAAGGTCAGAAGAATCAGCAGGTGACAGTCCAAAGGTCAGAATGGTCAGCAGGTGACAGCGCAATGATAGCACAAGTCCTAGGTAACACCACAAACTCTTTTCACTGCTTAGATTGCCAGCTTTATCAAGGTGTCTCTATGTGGTCTGGGTGGTGCTCATATTTATACCCAGCATCCTTAGCTATTATTTGCATATTTGGTTAATTCACTTCTGTTCATTGCATACAAATAAAAAGATTTCCATGGAGACAGACACAAAGGGTGAGATTCTATGGGATGCGATTTGCGTTTTTTGGCGTTAATTAGACAACAAAATGACGATATCGCATTTTCCCATCAAATCGCCAATTTAATGGGATGCGCTAAGGGACTGAAATCGCATATTATGTGCGTTAAGCCATGCGGACCAAAAGTGCGAGATTAATTGGCATTTTTATCGCATCCAGATGTTTTCGTACAGAAAAATATACAAATCGCTTATTTAATGCAATGCGTTTTCGCAAATCGCACTTTTTAGGTGTCTAATTATCGCACTTATTTCAGACCAGGTTCTGTTTGGCGATTTGGCCCAGAACTCATTTTGGTCAAGTGCACACATGGTTAATTTCAGCACAGGTGCCCTCATTTTCACTCACAAACACCCCTACATAAACCAAAACATCATTAAGGACACCTGTAAAGGGTTTGAGACATGGAGATTTTGCAGAGTGGTTTGGAGTTGCTTATCTGTGATGTGGCCCATTTGGAGGAGCTGCGCAGGAGGGAGGAAGCAGCGCGCCAGATCCAGGTAGCCCCCCGACTACTGCGTACCCCACGTATGTATCGTGCTCGGCTGTACCTGGACTCCCTCTCGGATCAACAGGTTGTGGGGATGTTTAGGCTGAACCGCATTAACCTGTTGGACTTATATTAGCAGGTGAGAGATGATTTGGACCCTTTTGGGGGAGGCAACTATGCAGTGTCTGGGCTGCACAAATTAATGTGTGCCCTCTACTATTTGACCACAGGCTCCACTCAGTCTGTGACCTGATGGGCCTTGGGGGTATCACAGGCCACTTTCTCTAAGCATTTTACTCAAGTGTTACTTGCTTTAAAGAAGTTGTGGCGCACATACATCAGATTCCCCAGTTCTGAGCAGGAGTGGCAGGACCACAAGTTGGCTTTCTATAGACTCTCAGCATTCCCTCGCATGCTGGGAGCTATAGACTGCACACACATTGGGATTAGGGCACCGCACGTGCGGGGACACGTCTACGTCAATAGGCGTGGGCGGCACTCCCTGAACGTGCAGGTTGTATCCAATGCTCATTTGAAAATCCTGAGTGTTGTGGCAGGCTTTCCGGGAAACTGCCATGACGCCTATATTCTGAGACACTCAGCCCTCTGGAACAGATTTACCGACCACCAAATGCCAGAGGGCTGGCTACTAGGTAAGTACCTTTTTACATATTACCCTGTCTGTCCCTAATTGTACCTGCTGTAATGTGTGTGTTTCCTCTTTCACAAGCATATTGCTCTTCTACCAGTGTGTCCTGTTTGAAAGAAACACATACCTTACCATATAAGGCAATCACTTCCTATCTGTGTTTTAGGTGACTCAGGATATGGTTGTGTTTCCTGGCTCATGACACCTTTGCGCACCCCAGAGGGCCCTGCACAGCACTGGTATAATGAAGCCCACATTGCAACCCGCAATGTGGTGGAGCGCACATTTGGCGTCTTGAAGAGTCGCTTCCGGTGTTTGGACAGGTCGTCGGGTACACTGCTTTACCACCCTGCCAAAGTAGTGATGATTATCCAGGCTTGCTGCATGGTGCACAACATAGCCCTGTCCCAACCTGCCTATGTGGAGGAGAAACTTAGTTATTTCTTTTTAATATGACTCTCAGCTTGTTGTTTACATAAAAAAGTTAACTTACAAACAAAATAATAAAATGGTGATAAATAACAATGTATAGATCTCATTATTAGATTAATAAAACAAATGGCTTTTGAATAGAAATAAACTCACTCCGTGACCGGATGTGAGGTATCGCCATCCTGGCCAATCCGGCCTCAGAGTGTCCATTGACCCACCCATAGACTGTAAGGACATCCTCGCCCCGTACCCGGAAGTGATGCACCCGGAAGTGATGTGCCGCGTTCTAGACAACAGCGCGCCATCACCAGAAGCACCGCTTCCCACCTTTGGCTTCCTCCAGGCTGGACAGGCTTTGTATTAGCAGCATCAGATCTGCATCATGCGGGGCCAACACTATGTCATCATATGTGGTCCAACAATTGATTTGCACTTGTTCCTAAAATTGTTAGTTTTAATATTTTAATTATCACTTTCCCTATATTCATTTAATGATGTATTAAAATTCTTTATATTGATTCCGTTGGTTGTGTATATCAGATGTACATAATACCTGGCATCAGCTCTACTGCAACCATAAACCCAGTGTAAGGCACCATCTGACTTTATACTGGCACCATTGTGGCTGCGTAGCCCCACAGCACATCCTCTATATTGTATTTATTTACTAAGAGTAACCAATCAGGATATATTTATTATCTATTTATTATTTATTTAGCACTTTCTATAAAGACAATAGATAGAATTGAATTGGTTGCCCATTGCAATATCCCGTCTTCAATAGAACTCCTAAACAGAGCCCTATGAATCTACAACTGGAGCCTCTGCCAGCCTGTACATGCCACACTCACTTCCAGGCCACATTCTTGTGTGAGCCACTGGGTGAGATCTTGTCTTACAGATGTTAACATCTTGCTCACCTGCCCTGGATGCGGCAGGGGGTTGGTGCAGACTACCTGCTTAGCAGCTATCAGTTGGAGGGAGCAATGCCGGAAGCCGCCCAATCACTGTTGGGCACAGTGATCACTACGCGGCTGCTGAAGAAAACAATAAGTTCAGTGCTTGAAGTGCCAGTATAACATACTGTTACATACGGATACACTTCAAGCACTAATTACATAACAAATAATTTACCTCAATTTCACTGATGCCTGTAGATATGATAACATTTTTAGATTCTCTCTGCAAATAACATAAACATAATTTGAATAGTTTTTTCTTAGAAAAGAGATAAATTAAATTTGACCTGTTTGTGAGAGCTGTAGTAACAAGAGAGCAGCTTGACCATGCAGGTAGAACATTATGATTTTCTAAAGGACATGAGTTAGTAATTGTATGCAATATATTTATTATTATCATTATTATTATTATAATTTATGAATAGGACTGTCCCTGTAGAAAATAACATATACTGTAAAATAATATAGTAATATATGTGTCTGTTTGGATGCACTGGTGGTAAATATGGACTTGCGTTAATATAATAACAATGTACAGTACTGGCATTTTCCAATTTAAAGAAACCACTTTGTTAGTGTAGTAGTTACCACTTGGATAGAAATATCCAGTTCTGTGCATGACAAACTTTAACACTTACTAACATCAGGATAACAAGGATATATCACTAAGTACACTAACTGGAAATCCTAAATCTGTTTATTATTAACCTCCTATTAGGAACTCATAACATGATCTTCTGTGGAGCAGCTCAGAGCCAATGAGGTGCAGAGCTATCCAGGAGCCCACTCCTGATTGGCTAAGGCCTAAGGGAGGACCGAGTGAATGATGACACTTGCGGCTCCTCAGTCCGGTGTACGGGGTACTTGGTGAATGTATTTTCATTAATGGATGCCTTCATGGACCAAAGAGAACGTGATCTCTGCCTGAGGGGATGGTGAGTATATTTTCTTTCAACAGGTACCACTAAGGATACTGCTGGAAAAGAGGACAGTCCTACGGGATACCCTATAGGCTAAGTATGTATGTGTGTGTAGTATGTATTAAAGTTATACTTTATTAGTGTGTGTGTGTGTGTGTGTGTGTGTGTGTGATTTATTTCAGCATTGTTATGTTGTGGAACTACAAGAACCAGCAGGCCCAATAATGTCCCACATGCTGTTACTTATGGTTCTCCAAGTCCCTGCATGTGGGGGAGGTTTGCTGGTACTTGTAGTTCCACAACATAACTGAACACTTTCTTATTTTTACACTTTTAACCTCCATCAGCCTCCCACCCACAGCTCCGGGCTTCAGCCCAGGGTTCCCCTGGATGGGGGGCCCCTTTTTTGGGTGGTCCTTATTACCCCAGGGACCTGGCCCAAGCTGACCAGCCAGGGTGATCCTGTTTTGGATGGGGGACCTTATGTAAAAAGTGTCCCCCGGTTATGGCGTGACACCGCTGGCAGTTTGAGCTTCCCATATTTTGGGAACCAGGACCGGGCCAACAGAAATACAGGTTGATCCCATTTCATTTCCCACTGTATTTCTGCAAACAGGACTGGCACTGAGAAGCATCACACAGACCCATCACCTACCACCCCTCTGCAACCTATAAATTTGTGCCCTAACTTCTATACTGTATAAAGTTCAGTGGTCTAACAAGGAGGGGAGTGGTCACACAACAGTATCCCCAATTCATATTATGCCACACAGTAGCACAATCTTATTCACGTTACACTGCTTCTAGTGCCTGTTATTCACATTATGACACACAGTACCCCTTTTACATTTTATGCCACACATTAGTGCCCCTTTTACACAATTCCCACAGTAGTAGTGTAGTAATGTTTACAGTAGCAGTGCCACTAATACATATAATGTCAATGGCAGGAGGGCAACTTATGCCCAAAATGCCCATAGTAGTAGAGCCCTTTATACACATAATGCCCACAGTATACACATCTCTGCTTATGTCACTCCAGCAGCTGTGTCCCTTGAACAGCTCCATGTCCTGTGTTCCTCTACTTGGGGTACGTGGTAGACTGCAGCTCATCAATGACCCTAGTGCCATCTGCAGTACCTATGGACATGGGTGGTGGGGTGGGCTTTTCTGTTGCATGGCCATGGTGTAGATGGAAATTGGTCCACCTCCACTTACAGATGGTGGAACTCAGTCCCCCCCCCCACTTTACACCTGTTATGGTACTAATTGGAATTGTTGATACTACAAACCACAGCATACAGTATGGACATTGATTTTTTTTTTTATTATTATTTAAATACCCTACCAATCTACAGCATTGTTTGTCGCCTAATTCCATGGTAAATTTCATCTGAAGTAGAACAATTTAAGAAAAAAATACCCTAATGGAAAGAAAAGGACTTGCCCAATAATTATATTGACAAAGAACAAGTCTTGGCTGCTGTCCTGGAAATAATAATCTCTTCTATAGATAGACTAGTGGAAATCTTTGTTTATATTACAATGGGAATGGATTAGATAACATTTAACTATCTTTGCCATTACTGTAATATTTCGATAGACTTAGTTTACCATATAATGCGATCACTTCCTATTTTATTGTTGTTTTTTTTCTTTTTCAACAGCATATGTGCTATTCTACAAAATATTCAGATTTTAAATTACTACTAAAGTTTTTTATTTCAAACTTTCAATACGTCTTTTTCCATCTTTTGTCTATGACAGGAGATGGTGGTATGGAGACAGGAGATGGTGACATATATCACGGTTAAAGAAAGATGAAAAGTATACAAATAATGTACTTATTAATGATATTGTAATAATAATCCTATACAGCACTAATGGGGTTATTCTGGTTTACTCCTTCTGGCAAATGCCTTCTTAGATCGACCAAACCATGTGCAATGCAGGTGGGGTAAATGTAACTTGTGCAGAGAGAGTTAGATTTAGGTGGGGTTTTAATTCAAAGTGATATCTATATTGCAGTGTAAAAATAAAGCAGCCAGTATTTACCCTGCACAGAAACAAAATAACTCACCCAAATCTAAATATCCCTGCACATTTTACATCTGCCCCCCTGCATTGCACATGGTTTTGTCCATCTAAGAAGGAATTTGCCAGAAGGAGTGAACCAGAATAACCGCCTAAGTTTTATGTCCACGAATCCAAGGCCAGTCTTATGGTATTAAATAAGATTGTAGGAGTTTGAAATGAGTGTAAGGATTCAAGAGTTATTCAACCCGCATTATGGGCTTAATTCAGTCCATTAGAAAAAAAGCAGTTGCCTGCGATCACAAGCCACTGCCCAGAAAGAAAGAATAAATACCATTTGTAATATTGCAATGTATTCACAGATCCATTTGCAAAAACTGAAACATGTAAGAGTCTTTTTCCATATGAGTAAGTCTAAGGGCTATTTCACACGCTCCGGCTCCTGCTGGGCAGCAAAACCCTGCACGGCCAAAAGCCGTGCCACACGCAGTAGTTAATAATGGACACGATTGTGTCCATTCACACGGGACGGCCACCCGGTTGCAGCTGGATCCCACCACTGGAAGTTACGGCTGCCGGGTTGTGGCCATCCCCTCCATTGTAAACTTCTCAGTGCGGCATGGCTTCTTGGCCGTGCGGGGTCTCGCCGCCCGGCGGGAGCTGGAGCATGTGAAATAGCCCTTAAGGTGCATACACATTGGGCTCTTTTGCCCAGTGTGTATGCACAGCAATGATGTCGAAAATCTCTGGGCTGAAAATCAGTCCAAGTGAATTTCCATAGCAGGACAATATGGAAAGCCATTCACCCCATCACTCATTCGATAAATCGCATAATTGTATGCACAATTGTTCACCAAGAAAAAGTATTTTCGATGCAATTTATCGAAAGGTGAGCTTCAAGGGAAATCAAACCCGATATCGCGTTGAATACAATCGCACAAGTGTATGGGTAGCATTAGGTTTGGAGGGGTGAATAGAGAGGGAAAACTTTTGGGGGAGTGAGAGTTTAGAAAAGTACAGGTGAATATAAATGATATAATAAATGTATATATTAATATAGCATTTAATGATTTTCTTGTATTGCAAAATTGTCTCAAGTTTTGCTATAAAAATGTATGCTAATATTTTCTATATTTTTATCTCCCCATTTAATTTTTTTTTTACTACAGAATAGATGTCATCTTGAATGTCAAGAATAGTAAGAAGTTTGAGTTTAACTTTTTTTTTTATTAATTTCAATCAAAACCTATATAATTATAATTGATCATTATTTAAAAAATATGACAGTCGAGTAAAAAATATTGAAGTAGAAGAGAATATAAACCTCCTGCTTGGGACTGGTACCTCCCCCCTCAACACCTTTAATGCTGCTGGAATTAGTCCTAAGGTCATATCCCCATAACCCTGGTGCAAAATACAAGTGAAACACACTGGAAAATCCCTGTGCATACGTGGGAGTGAAATGAGGGTGCTTGACTATAGATATAATTATACATTACTTTATTAAATTAATATACAGTATTGTTCAATTGTGACACATATAATGCAGACAACATCTAAACAAACAGATAACACTTAAAAAGTCTCATATGGTTAGTCCAGACAAGGAGTGGCCATCCTTGGCTTATATCTACCAGTCTATATCTAATAGGCTAGAGGAGAATAAGTATGTGCTATGCTCACTCTTCCAGATACTGGAGTAATGGTGGATATCTTTATAAGGTACCTTTATAGGATATGGGTTGATGAGATGGAGGGTCTGTCTGCAGACTGTTGAAAATTACTTTTCCTTCTCCTTACAAAGCGAACGGTCTCAGTACAACTCTATGGTGTTCATGTCAACCTATGTTGACATAGACACAATAAAATCATGAAAAACTCATGTTGAACTTTTGCTACAGTATGTTGACCTTTTTCATGTCGACCTTTTGCTTGTGACAAATTTGTGATCATGTCAACCTAATGCATGTTGACCATGTCCTTGCGTCGCCCTTTTGACTGTCGACCAATAGTGGCCGACCTTTTGACTGTCGACCTACACACTTTTGACTTAATGACCCATACCTCATTGTTAAGTGGTCAAATGGCTTCAATAAAGTTTATTGTATATTTTGCACACAGTCAGCCATCTTAATGAAGTTAACCAATCAACAATAACCAGAATATATATTATCAACTCAGCTAGTAACGCCATTGCCACCAAGCAAGCTATAAAGGTTTCTTTTGCGAGTCCCCACATCACAGAGTGTGGGTAATTTCATATCTCTGATATGTGCAAAATCAAATACACGTACAATGTGTGGATACTGTATGTTTAATTTAAATCGCAAGGATTAAATTAGGGGATGATTTTGCCATAAGAACTCAACAGCGTCACCTCTCCACCAAATTCATATATAGACTCATATCAAGGTATCTTTTTTAGAGAGAAAAAAGAAACCTTGATATGAGACTTGGAAAACATAATACCTGATAAGCAGTCCTTCAGACACACGATAACAGGACACTTATCCCAAATGCCAAGTGTTATTGGGCAATCCAGCACATATTTTTTATAAAGAAGACTATTTTTGGATAAAGAAGACTGTAATAAGATGGCCGTATACTCAACATCGAGCTAGAATCCCTATAACAGCATATTTTCTGTCGGGGCTAATAAGATACCCCTGTTTATCTCTCTTCTAGCCTTGATATATCCCCACCACCAATGCATTTATTTTATAATAGTTCTACAATACATTATTTGTATTATAAATATCAAGAACAGAATATATTTATTTTGGATTTTCTATAGCAAACTGAATTTACTGTACCTGATCATTTTTTTCCTGTTTAGGCCACATATCTTTCCCTTGAGTGGGATAAAACTTATAATGAAACATTGACGATGAACAAATAAAATGTCTGGTCCACTGTCATGGAAGCATTAATCTCTCCTAGAGAACAACTGGTGCACTTCATTGTGCATTTTATAGTGGCATGATTTACCTGACATCCACCCATTTGTCATAGTTCAAGATGCTAATTTTAGCTTGTAATCAGTACGATGAAACTTATGTAACTCATTTTACCATGCAAGAATGGACTAATATTTATCCTGTGTTTTAATTTGATTTCCATTTTTTGGCAGTTATGGACAAGATGGTAAGGGCCAGATGTACTAAGCTTCAAAAGTGATAAAATAGAGAGTGATAAACAACCAGCCAATCAGCTCCTGCCTGACATTTTTCAAACACAGTCTGTGGTATGGCTGGTAGGAGCTGATTGGCTGGCTGTTTATCACTCTCCATTTTATCACTTTTGAAGCTTAGGACATCTGGCCCTAAGTGAGATTTTGTAGCTGGAATTGCAGGAAAAGGCACAGAGTCACTGAGTACCATCAGTAATCTCCCATCCCTGTAATGTTCACTTTACAATAAAACCACAGCAATAATCTCACTTCACTGTATATTTTTGCGGGTGAACTGTCAATTGACATCAGAGGTAGAAAGATTTCCGCATGACTCTCACATGCCCTTTGTATATTTTTTTGCTTCTGTTCATAACACTGAAATGACTTGGTCACTTACCAAATAACACCATCTCTAAAAAGCCAATTTGTGTCTCTGATGCAAAGTCATCATTTCTGAGCCATTTGCTGAAAGGTAATTTGTCCAGAAAGTAGGAGGAAACTCCCACGATTGATTTTATTTTTAACATGTTCACAGCTTATAGGAGTGATGCATTACAGTACTATATATTACAAAACATTGCATCCTGTTTGTCATTTCATGGGTTAAGTATATACTAGGTTGTGTGATAATGTTTCAATTTATTGATTACATTCACATCCTAAACGTTTTCTTTATATATGTTTATGCCAAAGTGACATGCTTTTGGTAGCTTAGAGTTCAACAATTATCCAGCTTCTGAGTATATACTTAGAAGATAAGTACAACTAAAATGTGCACATTTAGGGATTCATTTACTGTCCTAAGATGGGAGTTCTATGGAATATGGGATGTTGCTAGGGGCAACCAATCAGAGTCTATCTATTATCTTCTAGAAGGTGCTAAATATGAAGTCGATACTGATTGGTTGCTATGGGCAACATCACATTTTCAAAATAACTCCCATTTTAGTAAATAAACCCCTTAGATGTTGGTGAATTTAAGATAAATGGCCTGATACAGAGAGCATGCTAGATCAGCTGGCATATAAATGACAAGAATTTACTGTATGTATATTATGCATACAAAGAGGACACATATGTAAAAATGGCTCAGGTGTAATTATGTTCAGAACAGCGACAGATCACAAAGGTAAATTCAGTCCTTGGGGTTAGGATTAGGGCTTGGGTGAGGGTTAGGCCAGAGCCTGATCAACCAATAGACTGATCAGGCTGCAGCTGAGCCGGGTCTCTGCAGATTCCATGTGGACCCAAAAATGCCCTCCCAAAAATGGCATCTGTCAGTGAACCTCTAAAATCCCTCAGGGGAATGTAGCACGCCCATTGCTACCTAAAAGTGTGGAGCACTGGTGCACTCTGAGCAGTAACCTCCTGGCAACAAGCATGCAACCCCCTTGCAACAAGCAAGAAACCTCCTGACAATGAGTAAGAAACCCCCTGCAATGAACATGTTAATTCAGTCAATGAGTATGTAAGCCTAGACATCAAGCAAGGAACCTCTGGCAATAAGCATCTAACCCCTGACAATTATCAAGAAACCATTGGTGATGATCACGTAACCCCTGGCAATGATCACATAACCCACTTGGAACAAGCACATAACTCGTGGCAATGAGCACTTAGATAAAACAATTATAACTAATGTATGGGGATGGGGGCGTTACGACTCCGGGAGGCACTGCCCAACCTGAACCCTAACTCTGTTGCCTCTACCGGTGGTCGATGGACAGTGCTAGCCTTCACCTTTAACAGGCACGTTCGAAGAGCTGGTTATGCCGGCTCCAACCCCGATGCCGCCAGGCCGTAAGTGAGACAACATGTCTGCCAAGACAGGGGGAGCGCAAGAGGATTGCTAACTATGGACCCGCATCCCTAATAACAATAGATTTATGTACTTTCAAGTACGCCATTTTGTGCAAAATCATGGAATGCTATCACAAGTAAACACAATAGATTCTCTATTAGTATACCTGATTTCACATCCATATAAACTACAATATCTATATAAGCTCTTGATTACGCATAATTATTCACACAGCCCTCAATGGGATACGTTGTTATATAAATGGAAAGTTGATATTCCTTCTTTAAGAAATTTAGAAGATGTTACACAGTTATGTACTATATCTAGGAAATCTCTGACTTCAATGTACTATCAGGAGGTATATATTAGAACTGTTCATGGAGCCTATATTACTTCTCATCGAAGAAAGTATATGGTATCAGAAGAACAGGGACATTGCGTGAAATGTGGGGTTACTAGGGCGGACTATGCTCATTCTATGTGGGATTGCTACAAACTCAAAAAGTTTTGGTATAAGGTGCTGCAGTATATTTCGGCAATGTTCAAAATTACGTTTACACATGACCCGGCAGCGCTTATGGGTTTAAATTTTAATACTTGGCATATGGATAAAGTAGCAAAAAGCTCTATTCCGCTCCTCATAACTATACTTACCGTGGCAAGAAAATGTATACTTTTGCATTGGACAAAGAAGTCAGCTCCACAGTTATTATTCTTGAAACAAAAATTGCTACGAATGGTGTATTATGAGTGGAAATACGCTAGATTAGACCCTCGAAATGGGACTCGATCATTTTATGGTAAATGGCAATTACTTATTAATACACTTGATAAAGATACTAAGCAACATTTTAAAGCCATATCATTACCATCTAATGAGTGTGTACCCTAATAAGTGACTGTCTTATAGATGTATACCATATTATAATTCTTTTACCTCTTACCCTTTATTTAGAAATGTCTTAGATTTGATTATTTTCCCTTGGAAACTGATACAATCTGTTTAACGTATCATGAATATCACAAACCTCGGTCACCACCCTTTCCTTCCTTCCCCCCCCCCCCTCCCCCCTCTTCCCCCGCTCCCCCCTTCCCCTTCTCTCTTTCTCCCCTGATACCCAGTGCGTCTTTGTCTATGTCATTGTTTGGTTTATGTTTTGGTTGATATATAACATATATGTCAGTGCTGATATTATACGTTGCATGGAGCAACATACTTTGCTATAAACTCTTAAACCAGTTATTCATGAAACATTTGATGTGATTTGGTCATGACTACTTGTAATACTAATGTCTCATATCGCGAATTATAACCTGTGTAATATTGATACTATAAGAGATAAATGACAGGAAACACATTATTATAATAGCTGAATAATCGACAAGACTAAAGTGTTTTTCATATAATTTTTATTGCAGAAATACACTGCTTATGCATTTTTTCCTAAATTGGATATAAGTATGATGAATATGCTGCTCTCCCTAAGATTGTAAGATTGTACATTATGGCTGACAAATACTGTTATTCAGTTTATTTGTTTATTCGACTGTATATTTTTTGAAAAATTCAATAATAGAAAGATGCTAGAAAGATGACACACTAAATACACACTAATGCCAAGTGTAACAATGCACAGGATGGAAATGTAATTAAGAGAATAACAATAGCAGGGATGAAACAATGCACAAGAGATGACACCAATGCAGCAATGAAAAACAAGGACAAACAACTCCTGATTTATCTCAATAGATGCAAAATGGAGACCAGCACAGGAGTTCCTCAAGCTGCAGCACTTTAAGATGGTACAGGCACAGGACAGTGAAGAGAACAGGCACACTGGACGCTGCTGACAAATCTGCAGATGACGCCAGCCGATGTACGGGGAGCTGGTGAGCAGAAGTTTGGGAACGTTACTGAGCAACGCCCTGATGCCCGGCCACTGTCAATCATGGGGCGGATGCTTGGGGTGTTGCCTGGCAATGTCCCTGAGGCCTCTCCGCAGTCAGGACCAGTGCCCGGAGTCCGACGCCCGTACCTGACCTCCCGGGAGCAGGAGAAATGCCAGGTAAGGAACGGTGGCGGCAAACAGGGGGTGGCCACTTCTGTATTAGCCTAGGGTGTCTGAACCCATAATCATTCCAAAGGGTTAGGCTGTGGGGGTAAGGGATGTTTGGGTTAGGATGCAGGAAGTGGGCGAGTGTGGGTTATGGTTAGGATTTGGGAGGGGACAGTTAGGGTTATGCTGCAGGAGGGGGAGGTTAGAGTTAGGCTATGGGTTGGCAAGGTTAGGGATAAGAAGCGGTAGGATAAAAATACTTACATTGGGATCCTGCTGTTAGTATAATGACTGTGAGGATCCTATCTGCTAGGCTTAAAATTTCTACAATCCTGTGCCAGTAGCTCTGGAACAGGAGAGGCAGTACACATGCATTTGCATCCCGAGCACATTAAAGTTAGGGAAATTTATTATTGAATTTGTAGGAATGTCTGTAACCATTCTCGTCCAGGAATCGCAGATTGCCGAAAGTGAAAATTTGGCAGATTTTGCACATTTACGGCAAATTAACAATAATTCATATGAGCAGTCCACCATTACTTCAGCTCAAAATACATGGCAAACAGACCAATAGACCTTTTGCCATACGTGATTGCAGAAACATGCATGACCTCTTTTGAGAAAGCTGCCTTGTGAGCAGCGATACACGTGAAGAGGAGACCGGTGTCTGTTCTGGATACTTGGCAAGCTTTTGGTGCAACCCCCCCCCCCCACCCACCAAAAGCCCGTGAAACCCTGTGGTGGAATTTTGACTACAGTATGTCTCCACTTGGTAAGCCCTGTCATCAGCTTCAGGAAGATCACAACCAGGGGCCAGGCAATGGAGAGCAGATGGTAATCAGCCAGACCATGCTGACACAAACGGTACATTCTGTAAGTAAAGCTGCCAGAGGGAATACAAGCTGCAGTACTTATCACCTGTATGGGCAAGGACCCTGCTGCACCACATATATATTCATCTGCCTATTGTACCCTTTGATGACATCTTATTGCTGTATATACTGTAGTACTGTACTTCTAAACGGGCAAGCTATTTATAGATATAGCCCCTGGAGACTTTTCACCTTTTCCCCGGGATTAATTGATAAATCACATTTGGATGCACTTTCCTTTTCCCCAGTGTGGTGACACTTTTATGAAATTGTGTGCTATTTTGTCTTGTGTGTGACTATAGAACAAATGCCTCTGGGTGGATACAGCAGCCTCCCATAGGTTTTTGCAGCACATTTTATTAGGGGGTGCACCGTCAAAGGGGTGTGTCTAGCATCACCTATTGGTCATATCTAACATCGCCCATTAGGTGTGTCTAATACCGTCATTCAGGTGTGTTTACTATCATTTATTGGCACTCGCTACAATATAAAACATCTCTGAGCCACACCATAATCTTCTGCCTATTTCAGTTTTAGTTTTCTAATTACTCTGTGTAACAACAGTACATGCAAAAAAGTAAAAAACTTGGATGACTCAGGTATGTAGTGATATGACAATGGTCTAGTACAATTAATAATGCAAAACCCACACGTGAGCTCTGATTTGCTCACAAACCGGTGCCGCATTTCAAGTTGCCAAAGGCCGCCGGAGGCTCTGAAGCTAAAACGTCGTAATGGCAGGAAGGTGTTCGTTAGGGTGTGCCTGTGCACACCTAACACTCAATGTGTGCACACCTATGCAGCCTCTATATGTAGGCCAATAGGCTGAAAGCTGTGAGAACAGCTTTCTCATCCAATCAGTGGTCAGTGTATTAATTTCAATGGGATGGCTATATTTTTACTTGTTTTGGATTCTGAGCTGGCCCAAAAACCAAAGCCATGGCTGGGATTCTGGAAGATTGGGTGGCTCAGATCTCTGTGGACAGAGCCCGTTCATGTCTAGTACATTAATGATAATAAAAAAAAAAGAAAACGTTACCTTTGCTCCATCAATCCAATAAGCCTGATGTTTGTAATTATCCCAAGCAGGTGATGATCTGCTTGGCCGGCCTTTTTGTGGGTGATTAATTCCATTCACCATGAATGAATATAACAGAATAAGAAAAGAACATTAGAACATTAATTTTAATAGTTTACTTTATGGTACATGATGTAAAACAGTTCATCAATTCTCCTTGTTATTCTATGAATAGCATTTGGCTATTATTAATTCCACTGTCTATCAATATATTCCAATGGAATCAATCAAATAATGTTTCCTATTTGTGAGAAAATCACATTTCTACAAGCTCTGAACAATTTAATGCAATCTGTGACTCAAGTCATTATTTTCAGACTTACAGTCACAACAAGTATCAGGAGAAATCTTTCACAGGCACACAAGCCTCCAAAGGGAAAAGAAAACCCACTTTTCTTGTATCCCAAACACAGAGTATCACTTTCATTAACATGTATTTGATAAAAATTCAAATGGAAAAAACTTTATATGACATAACAAAATATAAATAGAGCACTACTAATCCCAATGCTGTTAATAAAAATAAAGTTAGCCCTGGGAACTCCTTTAAAAGTACAAAGGGCCCGGATTCATACTCATTGAGATGATAATTGAAAGACTGCTCATGTGCATGGTCAGCAGTGCACATGGTCAGCAGTGCACATGTGCGCGGTCCCCTACGTACAGACCGTGTAAAGGAAAACCTTCCCATGGAAAGTATTTGACAGGCGCCGGCTGTTTGGTGACGGATTGCCGGTGTTTTCTGGGAGTGCCCCAGAAAACGCAGGCATTGCCCATCCATTTGGAAGGAGGGCCACTGACATTAGGGGGGACATCATTTGATGTTGAGTGATTTTCCCCCTTTGTGCATGGCTGCAAACACATTCACAGCCATGCACAGGGGTTGGGGAGCTTGGTGCGGTGGCGCACAGCGACTAAGTCTGAATCAGACCCAATATTGCTGCTCCTACAATGTCTCTTTGAATACTCTCAAGAAAAAAAAAGATTTTGTATTAAGGAAAAAAACCAATATGTAAAAAAAAACAAAAAAAACAACAAATATGATCACATAAAAATAAAATCAATGTAACACCCAGAATAGAGATATGTATATTTCATTATGGTCACAGAAACAAAGTAAATTAGATCATCAGAGCAATCCTAATACTGTACTATAGTTTCAATGTATAAAAATAAAATAAGGCAACTAGGTTTTTTGACTGGGGATTAATAAAACTATAGATTAAAACTATTGATATTGACCCACAAATTGCTAAAGAACTCTCCTTATTATATTGTAGTTACAGTATATCATATATCTTCATTTAGCAATAATAGATATAAGGAACTATTATTCAGTGGCTTACATTTTACAAATGTGATAGCTGAAAGATATATATAAGATATATATTATATATAATTCATATGCCATCCCATCGACAATAATAATTTATAATATATAGATGAAGGAAGAGGTACTGTAGAGTAAGTATAGGGCAAGAAGGTAGAGGAAGGACGTATTCCTGTAACCTATTCTATATATCAACATATTCTATATATCAACATTTTCATTGAGGCCAATAGGTTTTAAAGTGTCGATAGAGTAGGTACAAAGGGTCTCCCGCTTTGCTAAGGCTAAATCTCTATTGCTCCCTCTTGGGTCTGGGTTTAAAGTGTTCAAAAGGTGTGAAGGAGAAATTGACTTTATCAAGTATAGAATTATGTTTAAGTGAGAAAAGCATCACTTTATTTTTAATGCTCCGCATGTGCTCCTAGATCCTAATTTCTACTGATCCATTAGTTTTCACTACATACTGTACTCCAAGCCACAGATACAAGTACTGTATATCTATAAACTACTGTGTGCAGTTAGTGATACAAGTAAATGAATGGTTCAACATAAATAATCAATTGTTAGGGAATTTACAGTTAAATGTAGCTTTTTCCATATACAGATGGAGCCCCTCCCATTCACTGCCAGCGCTCGCCAGAATGTCCCCGCTGGCGAGCGCTGGTGGAGAGGGACTCCATTAGACTGAGAAGCGCATGCGTCTCACATGTACTCACGTCCCAGTCACTCGGCGAATGGGCGATGGGACCCTGACTGTCTCCACTTCAGGGAGTACAGGGGTGACGGCGACCGATGGGGGCAGCGGTGACCGTTGAGGAGCGATGGCAAGGTGGCGGGAATCGACTGGGAGTTCCGTCAGAACAGGGCACCTGAGCGTCTCGTGCGCGCGCACCCCTTTCCAACAGATGGTGGGCCCTGGCGGCTGGCAGGGGCTGGCGATTCTATCACCAGCCCCTGCAAGCATGAGACCGGCTCCATCTGTATCTACAACAGATACATTTGAAAGGAGTGTTTTTCCCCAGGAAAGGTGTATGTAGATACAGTATGGCCTTATACACCTTAGTTGACTAGGTGCAATAATTATTTTTAGACTGGTAGCCTTGCTTTATACCACAACCGGTTTAGCGGGTAGGGTTGGTCCTAGTATAGTGTCTTTCAAGAGTATTCCCCAGTGGTTGTCCAGTACTTCTCTAATTAAATGGATCTCTTTATTATATTGTTTGATGGAGGGTCGGCCCTTTTAAGGAGTTTCCTCCCTACGATTTGTGGTAGATAAAATGTCACCCCTCAATTTTGAGGTGATCATATGCTCTATAAATGAATTTGTCCTTGAGTTCCAATAATTATTCCCACGCCCAGATGTACGTCTTTGCTCTCTCGTCTAAATGGTATGATCCAGCCATACATCACTGGGTCTCCTGAAGCCGTCTGAACTCAGTAGCTAAGCAGTGATTGGCCAAGTCAGTACCTTTTGGGAGATCATTAGGGAATACCTGGTGCTGTAATACAACCAAGACAGCAGAAACATCTTGTGTCCAGTGGGAGAAGCACTATACATCAAACTGCAGGACCGCTGTCTGGTGCCAACTTACTATACATTTTTAGAAGACTGTCTGATGTATTTGTTTATTTGAAATGTTATTGAACACTAGTCTCTCTTGAGGGACCAAAAATAGAGTTTACTGTACACCTCACCAAATGCATAAGATATTGTTTAGACTACAGAGGTACATAACTAGGAGAAATAGTGGAATAATCATTTTCACTTAAGATTATTATGACCTACCTTTAGCCATTATTTGGCCTAATTGGGACACGTATTATAGTATTGTTTTGTCTTATATGTGTGTTTAATAATAATATTCATGCACTGCTATTTTAACTCTAATAAATAAAAGTTCATTCTTAATTTATTAATTTTTCTCATAATTTTTGTGCCCCAAAACCTTAGTTGTTCCTCTTTAGTCATCTCTTGACCCCCGCTTTTCAGTTACTGTATACTGCTGAACTTGTTTGGGAGCACCACCAACTAGGTACCACCAAGTATAGCGACCCCTGCGGTCTTCATGTTGGTTTTATATTATTGATCAGTACTGTCTGTAACATAATTTAATGGCTAGTGCCAATCCTTAATCCTACTATACTTGTATCCCCAAATATGTAACAGGATCTGCTCTAATGTCTTCAGATTAAATATGCCCCTGATCTGCTCATCAGGCGTCCGCACATGCCCTTCTCCCCTCCTCCACTCTCCCTTACTACTGCTTGAGGCTTGAATGGATTGGAGCCAAAGGTATAACTAACATATGTGCAAGGGGTGCCTCTGCTATGGGGTCCAGAGCCGAAGGGGGCCCATCTTTACTGTCTAAGTCATATGTTTTTGCATACATTTATCACCATCAGTACAAACGTTTGCTATGGGTCCTACAAATATCTAGTTACGCCTCTGATTTCTAGCACACATAATACCAGTGTGCTCCCCAAATCACTGGCACAGCTATTTTTATCTATTTATGTGCAAATATCTCATTACCACCAGTACCACCCATCCAACTGAGTAGCGACTAATTATCTTGTAATAACTACTTTAAGATGAGTATGTAGCCGTGCTCAGTTTGTTATAAATTGAGCCAAGTATTTCTTTCGAACTTTGCAATGCTAAATCTAGAACAACTTAAAATATATATTTATTATGGCCATGAAGCTTGATGAATGATATTTCTGTTAAAAGCAAAACAGATCCAATAGAGATTCAGTGCAAAGGGACCTATTTATCATGTGCAGCACCTTTGTGGTGATACATAAAAGTGTTTTATATGCACTAAGTTTGGTAAATAAAAGACATTGTACAATAAAAATCTATTGTATTATTTTTTTTTACTCTTGTAAATGATTAGCAGAGTATGGCCCTTATTCTGATCGGTGCGGTAATAGCCGCGTGCGTTCGTGCCGCCGATGTTTTGTGTCTGCCCATGTGCAGAGGCGTCTCTGCGCATGTGCGAGCGGGGCGTACGGCCAAATCCCGCATGAAATGTGAACACTCCAAACAGGGGGTGGAGAGAGGCGTGAAGGGCTATTTGGGCTCATTACCATATGCATACGCCCCGCGTTTCATGGGCGTTCCCATGCAAATGCTGGGCGTACGTATGGTAATGCGGCCGTGACGCACGTGTAGGGGGCGGACATATGACATCGCCGGATGTCAGATGCCCGCCCAGATCCCTGCTTTTGCACGGAGAAATGTCCATTTCGGGAGCTGGTGGACCACTCGGTCCTGCATTCGATGGTCTGCGACCATCGAATGATGGGGGAGGTTCCATTAGATGGAGGAGGCGTATTCCGTGAAAAATACACGTGCGGTCCGTTCGGCCAGCTTCTTACCGCGTACGGACGGAGTTGGCTATCCGTATGGAAGGCGGGGTTTCGCACGCACGGTCCTGGCCGCATATTCGGATCCGGCCGCACAGATCAGAATAAGGGCCTATGTCTCAAAGAATTGCTTGCATAATATTGTTTCTAGTCACTAGGGGCTTTATTTACTAAGGATGGGAGTTCTATTGAAGATGGGATGTCGCTATGGTCAACCAATCAGAATTGACTTATTATTTATTTATTTTGCACTTTCTAGATAGTATCTAATTGGTTGTACACTGCAACATCCAATTTTAAATAGAACTTCAATCTTAGTAAATAAACCCCTAAATGAGTTTAGAGATAGTAATAAGGGGCATGGATCATTAGGTCACCACAACGTTGGTCAACAGGCATTAGGTCGACACCATTAGGTTGACATGCATTTAGGTCAACATGAGTCTAGGTCGACATGAGTTAGGTCGACATGGTCATTATGTTGACATGGGATAGGTCGACAGTAAAAAAGCTTGACATGGGGTTTTTCAATTTTTTTCTCCCAAATGTCAACACAGTCGACATGGACACTGAAACGTAGCGCTGCGTCCCCTCACATGGCTCACTGCGCTCGCCATGCTTCAGGCACGGTGCCTCACCGCACTCGCCACACTCATTTTTTTCTCCAACCATGCCCTAGTGGATGGTAGCACGTCGGCTCAAATTTTTTTTGAAAACACCATATCGACCTTTTCACTGTCGACCTAACCCATGTCGACCTAATGACCCTGTCGACCTAGAGGCATATTGACCTTCCTGCATGCAGATATCGCCCAAAGCTGTCTTGATCAGGAGGGGGGTACAGAGCCCTCAAATTCTGACTGTCCTGACTAAATCGCTACTACTGGGATATGCCAATGGCATTTAGAACATGGGCTTGGAAGTAATTACAGCAGCTGAAGTTGTATAAGTCATTTGTTTTGCTGACATGTTCTTATAATGAGACTAATACTGAATACAGCAGAAAAATCTAAGCCCCTTTTCATAATAAAAGATCTTGCTTTTGAGCAACATTGAGGGCAACAACAGAAAGTAATAAGATGAGTCGTAGTGTAATATTGTTTTTAATGCTACTTTTTGTAACATCTTCCAGTAAGCTATGAATCAATACATATAAAAGTAATTATGTTTTTCTGTTACAAAAAGCAATAAGAAACAATGATCATTCATTTTGCATAGGGTAATATATGAATCGTCCAATCAAGTCAATGAGTTATCTGTGTATCCCATATGCTAGATATTAATAACGATAGCCGACATATATTGGAGTGGGAAGGGGATTGATTTCCAATTTTAAATAGGTTATTAAAATTACAAGTGTCATTACAGGATTTTATATAATGTAGGACAGTCATTTTTTATTACATTAACGTATATGCGTATTGACAGTTTTTACTTCTGTGCTGGGAATTCCTAAAGTGGTGGCCATTGGGGTAAGTACAGGAGGCGTGCAATTGCAATACATGGCATAATGGTGTCGTCCGTCCGTCCCCCCAATAATGTGCCATAATAAACAGCATTGTGCAGCAGAACCATGATGATGTGATATGCTACAAATGGCATAGCTAAGTGCCGCATACTGGCCTAGATGGGCTATATGTCTGTAAGAACTGCTCAATTGCAGAAAATACACAAATATGTTTAATCACTTAATGTTTTATAAACATAAGTAAGCTAGACAATTGTATTACCTCATACCACTTTCACACTGTCTAAACGTTTTAAAAACCAGTATTTTGAAACGTTATTTAAAATGGGTCTGAGCCTTCACATTGCAGTAGATTACTGTTTTAAATACCGTTTAAATACCATTCACATCAGTCAACCCGTTCATTCCCCTGAACACATTTCAAGGCCGAATGCAGGGGACAGCCCATAACAGGTCTGTAATCTGTTGTTTTTACTAAATACCGTTTCAGAGAAATTTTCACTGCAATGTGTAGGACTCTTTTTAAACATTTTGAAATACTGGTTATCTTTAACCGGTAAATGAACTCTGGTGCTTTCCCACTGCAGCCTTAAACGTTTTAAAATGGAAAAAACGGCAATATACCGTTTAACAATTTTGGAGTGAACAGGATATTATGTGTTTATCTAAAGATGAATTTATGAATTAAATAGCATTGTCTAAAAACATTGGGGCAGATGTATTAAGCCTGGTGAAGAGATAAACTGGAGATAAAGTGGAAGGAGATAACGCACCAGCCAATCAGATCCCAACTGTCATATTTCAAACACAGCTGATTGGCTGGTGCGTTAACTCTTCCAAGTTATCTCCACTTTAACTCCAGTTTATCTCTTCTCCAGGCTTAATACATCTGCCCCAGTGTTCTGGGTAATCAAATGCTGTAGACACAATTTCCTAGGGAAGTGGAATCTGACTCCTTGCAGGCAAATCAGTGGCGGGGAGTCTGCACCTGCAGTGTTCTCCACTGTTACCACAGTGCTCTCCTATGTCCCAGCATTTGTAATACATGCAATGAGAGTTAGTGCAGGTCATAATAGAGCTAAAGTTCCTCACCAGGTTCCGAGGTCATCCGGTGCAATCATTATCATTTATAATATACCCTTTTATGGATGCTATGCAGGGACATCTTAACGCATGGGTTTACTGGGCAGCTGCCTTAGGACCCTTCAATTCTAGGAGCCTGGGGTTTGGTGGTGTGTGAAGAGTTTTTTGTGAGACTAGTAGAGATTGCTGCCCGGCTGTGAATTACACAAAATCAGAGCTGCCAGGAAACATTCTCTACCGGCCTGCAGACAAACAGTTACTGGCATAAGCATGCTTATTGCTGGATAGCAGGTGGAGAGACTGCGGGAAGTTATGATTTTTTTAACTTAAGTAAGGGCCCCAGTGCATTTCTTTGCCTAGGGCCCACAATACCATTAAGACAGTCCTGATGCTATGGCAATTGCACCTGCAATTGTACATGTTAAAGATGTGCAAAGTTATATAAAATCCAGCAGCTGCACAGAGATGACCAGAAGAGCAGTTGCAAAAGGCACATTCCCAGTGTACACCCAGTTCCTTCAATAATTGTCAGCTCAATTAAATCAATTAAATCAATGGCCATGTAGCATAGCAGCCTGAACAGAGACATCGGAGGCACGCTGATTGAGTACGGATCTGCAAATGTACCCAGCTACATGTGCATTTTTGCCACCACTCCCCCGTCATCGCCTGCAAACAGTTCCTGACTGCTAATCACTGTGTTAAATGCTGCGAGCGGCATTGCTATAGACTCTGCATGTGCAGCTTACCAATAACCGCTCAATTGGAAAAACATTGAAATAGTGTCCATCATGTCTACTTTTATAGGCAACATAAGGAAGGTTAATAAAATAGATTGCTGTTTATAAGCTAAAATCGCCTGCCTGCTATTAGTCTATTATGTGAGCTTTTTGTGTGCTGTTTTTGGATTCAAATTTCAAATAGAATGATAGTAAATCAGGAGATCCTACATTGGTATATGTAAAATTACCAATGTTTGTCAATATTTACCAATGTTTGTCAATATTTACTATTGAATGGGATTTTGTTTACATACATTTTTGCCTTTAGTAAACCTCTATATTGGAAATCAAATGCAAATTAAATATAAAGTCACCAAACCCCAAAATCAAATATGTACCCCTGAAATTTGATGCATGCAGTACTTAAATCTAAATGAAAGTGTAAACATTTGTGGTCTACATGAAAAAGCAGCCAGAAAATTAACCTGCACCCCTCCCCTGACCCTCTCTATGAGGGAAAAAATGCGGTACTTGTTTCCTAGCATACCGTACTTAGTGGTGTGCGATGTGTGCGATGCGAATCGATATTCCCGTTAAATTAACAGGAGTGCCTGTACAATGAAATATCGCATAGCATTGAATGCCAGCAAATGGCATGCGATACGATTTTTAATTGTACAAGCACCCTGATGGGTGCTTACAATGTTAAATGCACCCCCATTGTCAACGCCACCCCCAATATCAACACCAACCCGAAGCGTGGCGAACGCAGCGAGCCCGCGTGGGGCGGCGGTACGCGTCCTCCGACCTTTTCATACCCCCACTATCCACGTCGGTGTGGAGTTGATTTCAGATAGTGTTGCGAGCGCAGCGAGCCACCGAGCCTGAAGCGTGGCAAGGGCTGTGTGCCCCCCGAGGGGACGTGGAATACGAGCCCTCAGCGTGGCAAGGGCAGTGTGCCCCCCGAGGGGACGTGGAATACGAGCCCTCAGCATGGCAAGCGCTGTGAGCCCTCAGCGAGGGGACGCGGAGTACATGTAAAGTAATCCGTGTCCGCTTGCCACGCTTCGAGCTCGGTGGCGTTGACAATGGGGGTGCATTTAACATTGTAAGCACCCATCAGGGTGCTTGTACAATGAAAAATTTAATCGCGATTGTATACAATCAAAATCAGGGGGCGCTGTGCTAGGAAACAAGTACCGAAAAAAATGCTGTTCCTGGACTTCACTGGTAATGTAGGATTACCATCACCTGTGGTGAAACACCTTTGTTATCAATTACCTAGCTCACCACAGGTGATGGCAATCATACATTACCAGGGAAGTCCTTGAACAGAGCATTTCCTATCTCATGGAGAGGGTCAGTTAGGCAAGTATGCCCCAATAATGAATGTATTTGCGCCCTTTGTACTGCAACATGGTGTGTCCCAGTGTAAAGTTACTTCATTTTGTTTTGCTATGTACTCATAATCATCCTCTATGTATTAAAATAGGGTTTTCAGGAAATTCTATACTGTTATTTGACTATGAGCTACTTTTTTAGTTCATACAGTATACTACAACACATAGCTTCAAAACTGATAACATGGAGAGAGATAAACACTTCCACGAATGTCGACATGGTCACCATATCTGTGCTTTTGGCACACTGTTCTATTCTCCCTCCATGCCCTAGTGCAGGGCTGGGCAATTGCCCAGATGTTGAGGAACTACACATCCCAAGATGCTTTGCATTAGTTTTGCTATGTGGCCATGCTGAAACTGATGCAATGCATGCTGGGATGTGTAGTTCCTTAAAATCTGGAGGGCCGAAATTGCCCAGCCCTACACTAGTGGATGGTAGGGCATGTAATACTACCTGTCGGCACATTTTGGCTAAAAAAAAAAACCTGCGAAAATCCCATGTCCACCTTTTGACTGTCGACCTAATGCTTGCTTTGACCTAATGTTGACCTAAGGCCTGTTGACCTTCAGTGGCCGATCTAATGCATGTCGACATGCCATGACTTTGTACCTGTGCTGTGGACATGCCATGACTGTATCCCCATATTGGAACTCGCCCATTCAATGCTGCCATTTCTGAAGGCATTGAAAGCTGTCAATTTCGAATTTTTCAAAAAATGGATGGGATTCCCACTGTCGGAACATCTTGGATTTCAATCCTTAATTAATTTATTTATTTATTTATTAACAGTTTCTTATATAGTGCATACAAATTCCGCAGCGCTTTACAGAGCATAGTTATGATCAAACACAAAACAAATTACACTACAAGACAGTTTAGGACAAGTACATGGTTAATACAGATAGTTGCATCAGGGGACAGGACACTGAAGCAATTATCAGGGTGGCAGTGGTTTATATATTCTAAGAAAGGCACATGAGGAGAGAGGACCCTGCCCGTGAGAGCTTACATTCTAAAGGGGAGGGTTAGACAGACAGGGGTAACACAGAAGGGGAAGAGGTGAGCATAAACAGGTTAGGATGAGAGATAGTCAGGTTTTATGCAGGAGGGTCGGAAGAGGTCAGTTTAGTGTTTGATATTTTAAGTCTAAAATAGCGCTGGGTCATCCAAGAGTAGACAGCAGAGAGACAGTTGGAGATATGAGTTAGGATGGAAGGAGAGCGATCAGGAAACGAGGGGTAGATTTTAGTATTTTCGGCATAGTGGAAGTCGAGTGAACAAATAAGTTCACCCAGAGAGGACATGTAGAGATAGAGAAGAGGGCCAAGAATAAAATAATCAGGGACACCTACTCTCAATGGAACAGCAAGAGAGGTAAAGTCATTAGAGGTACAGCTGGGCATTTTCAAAACTGACAGTTCAAGTACAAGCATAAAGAGTGATATTCAAAAAGTTTTAGCCGATGGAGAAATGGTGATATCACAGCTGAATAGGCAGATTAAGCAGCCAGGAGTAGTATGATGTGAGAATGAAGTGAGCTCACTCAAAGCAGTCTCTTGGTTTCTGGGTTGCTGGTGTCTTTCTGAGTCACTTTTACTACTTTCAGACCGCAAATGCCGTGTCGCACACGGGATTAGGACTCGGGTCCCATCCCCAGAGCAACACGGCAATGCGGTCTGAAAGTTCCGCACACCGACACGGCATATTGCCGAGTCGGTGACGTCACAGGGGGCGGGGCTGGGCGGCGGCGCGTCATCGGGGGCTCGGGAGGAGGCAGTACTTGGAGCTGACAGTGCTGCCTCCTCCATACTGTGAACGGGACACGGGTCGCTCGACCCAGGCACCCGTTCACACCGCAGTTGACACGGGTCATAGCCGTGTTCAACCCTGGTCATTACCAGGGTTGAATAGCCGTGTTGCTCGACCCGTGTTGCCCTTTTCAGACCGCACCGTGACCCGTGTTTAGGCCCCGCGAACACGGCAATATGCCGTGTTCGGAGTGCGGTCTGAAAGCGGTACAAGATACGAAGATGTTAAGTTGGTTGGCAGTAATTGAATACCATAGGCTCAGTTCTTGCTGAAGTTTTACATCTTAAAATGCACTACCAATTTTAAATGAATCAGACAGGATAATGAAAGTGTTGTTTTGCATAATGAATCCTATCTGTGTCATTTATGCTACCAAAATGAAACTTCTCTGTTTCACAAAATGAGAATATAATTCAGTGCACCAAGAAATAGCTACTCTAGGCATAGCAAAAACATTAATTGGCCAGGTCAGTTAATTAGTACAACCTATACAATCCACATCCACAAAATGTGCACTTCTCTTTTCCAAAACCAAAAGCTGTGATAGAGAGTGTCTGCTAAGGATATATCGCTGAGCGATATATCGCTCGTGATGAGCGATATATCGCTCAGTGTCCCGTTTGCATCAGCGACCAGAGTTGGTCGCTGATGAAAAAGAAACTGCCGGGGGAGCCCAGCAGTGGAAATCAGCTGGTCGCAGGAGCATGTTCCTGCGACCAGCGATCACTATGGGGGAGAAAATGGGAGCGCGCACCCGGCGATATATCGCCGGTGCACACTCCCATCGCTGAGCGACCATATTGCCCGCGATATTAGACAAAATCGCCCCCGTGTGTACACAGCCTTAAGGACAGAGGGCTTAATTCATGTTTAGACAGAGATTATCGAAAATTTTCGTCAATCTGCGCATTTCCGCATGCGGTGGTATGTCTCCTTAAACTGTGGTCACATTCAGAAAAAAGCGACAGCAGTCTAAGGGCTGGTGAAAACATTGACAGTCTGTCGACACAGCATTTCAGAGGCGTCAACAAGGCATTGCATGGACACAGTCTGGACAATGCAGGCGTGTCTGGACCAATTGCAGGGCAGGGCATGGTGGCTGCATGACTTCACATGCAGCTGCTGCTACTCTACACATTGTTGTGGATAGTGGAGTCTCTACAATTTCAGGTGTTTTTTATTTTTTAGATTTTATGTTTTTTTATACTTTTTTATATTTTGTTATGCATTATGTCTGTCTGTTTTATGGATGGAGTCATAACATGGAGTTTCTGTGATATCTCGATTAAGCAGGAATACAAAGATACTTGTTGGGCCTCATGGAGGTGAGTTGATTTACAAAGGAGACTTGTGTTGAAGTTATTTGGAACCCTGGAGGAAAGGTTGTGAGGAAGTTTGCTACTTTAAAGAAACCTTGATAAGAACATATGGCCTGGTGTTAAGGTCAGTACGTGCTCCAGTTTTGGACCACCTGCATTACCATTGTGAGTGAGGGAATTTGGATACTGCTTTACTATCCATCCTTGGCATAAAAAAGAAACCCTTATGTGCACATAGGGCGTAAAGTAGAGGTCAGTACACTGTAAGGTGCCTTGTCATCAGAAAATATATTCATTACTGCATCTTTAAGAAGTGTTGAAAAGGGATGAGCCTACAGACCCTTGTACTAAAGAAACCCCTATGTGCATATAGGGCACCATAACCAGGTCAGTTTGGTGATATGGGATGGCGGATGAACAATTGAATACCCATAAAGAGAAAGTGTTGCCATCTGAATAAAAGGAAGTTGCAAGGAGATATAGTTAGGATAGCGCCTCTAAACATGGCTGAGGGGCTGAACTGATGATAGCTGCTGATGAGGATGGGGTGGAAAGTCAGGCACAGTTCCAGGCAGGCCGGAGAATGCATCTGTGCAGGGATCAGACTGTTCGGGGACTGCAAACTGCACAGCTCGGAGACCCCTCTGAGTGCTGAGCGTGGTGCGGTAATATTGCACAGATGGGAGCTGTCTCCTTCATATCATTGCAGATAGTTGCAGTGGCTTACAAAGACCCATCAAATCATCTGATTGTATACACAATCTTTCTGTGTGTGGGCATGATATCTTTTGTCCCAGAGGCAATTTAAATCAGCTGTGCATGGAACAATACAATCTAGGATGCCAGTGTATCAGGCATCCTGTTGCTGGCTACTTTCAAACAGTATAGGCGAAGTCATGGTTTGAAGAACTCATAACTTAATACTACAAATTGCATGCCCGTTTTATCCACAGTGCTGCAATTTGCTAAACCTGCAGTATTTTGTTCCAGCAGTTCCCAAGTTTCACACATCACACATCTCTATTAAGTCAACACTTATTATGTTTTTTTTCTTGAAGAAGAATGCAGTCCTATCGATAAGAATCTATATATGAGAGGCTGCTGTTTTTGTCAGTATCATTGATTCAACACTTGCAAAGAAAGCAAACCAGTTTCCAGGGAAAATTATGCAGTAATCACAATTGGCTTTAAATTATGGAGCAAGCTGTTGCATTGTTAGGATGTTCTTGAAGCAGAGTGTGCTTCCGATCAGATTTGCTTTCAGAACAGAACATAGATTCTTTGAAAAAGAGACTTGTTTACGTCCTCAAAGATCTTACAGTTCCAGCTTAAAATCATGAGCACTTTGCCTCTGTCTTTAACAGTAGGAATGCACTAATTAAATCTCACTTCTAGATCCATCTGGTTTCCAAATGTAAAGCCTGTAACTAAGAAATTCAGTTTTACATTCCAGCTTGGCATCACAGTAATTAATTATAGGTCTCTTTAGATTTCAAAACAAAAAATGAACCACATACAGCCAAACAAATCAATAAAGTATAGAACAATTTAAAGCAGTAAAAACAAGGTTCTAGCAATTAGAAAACTTTTTGTAAAAATTTGTACAAATGTAATTTTGTGCTTGGACTAGAAGGCGGGTTTCACAGAGGTACACATATTTAGAGCTAGAACCTATTAATCCCACTTTTGTTTGCCATTCTGTTTTGTATCTTTACAAACTTTACATTAAGAAAATGTATAATCAACAAAAAAATGACACATTTGCATATATAGTCATTTGAGAACTATGTAATATTCAGCACCCAAATGTAGACTGCAATCAAAATTTTAATAAACAGTTTTGAAAAGTTTGCTAAAATCATCTGGCTTCCCTAGAACAGTAAAGGCCCATATGTGAGAGGGGTGTAGGGGCGGGGCGGTGCCTGCGGCCTTGCAGGTGTCGTCGGACCACTTACCTGGCGCCGCACCCTCTCACCTTCAGGCCGTGCCAAATCACGGTCCTGGAAACTCCGGCACCCGGACACAATGGACCTTCCTCCCGATGGATTCCTCTCCCTGTTTTCCTCGCTGTACTGTCAGGAACAAAAGGGTGATTTATAAGGCTCCACCATTTAACTCACAGAGAGTTGAAGGTGGAGAGGTTATGAGTGCCCGTGACCTTCACCGGCTGGGTGAATGGTCATCATTGGCCGGAGCCTCAGCCACCCAGTATCACCTATAGGCGCTTGCACACCCAGGTGTTTAGATAGGGGACTCACACGTCTGTGTAAAGTCCCTAAGCCGGTATGTAGGGGGAGGGAAGACAAACAAACGTAAATACTACTCACTCCCAGGCTCTTGTCACCTTGCCGGGCGCTCTCCAGCACCTGTAGGGGAAACACAACCTCCCTATCCTATAACTTTCCCTAACATGAGACTAACTGCCCTACGCTCACTCAACAACAATACATTAAACCTCAGGTATCTAGTCCCTCAAACAATTGACTAATATGCAAAACAGTAACATGTCAAAAACACACAAACAGCAACAATAGGGACAGAGAATACAATGGAAGTTTACTTACCAACCTCCCCTTATCTTGAACCGTCAATACTCACGAACAGAAGTTCGCGGTGAGATGGTGGGAACAGCCGTTCCCCCTTTCTTTACTAGGTCCGGGCCCTGGGAAGAGTTCCCTGGGGCAGGACCTCTCAAGAGGATGAAAATCACCCTTTCCTTCAAGAGGCCTAAATTAACTAACAGGCCTTTAGCAGTTGTGCATGCCTAGAGCCTGACTAATCAATTGACTAATCGATTACACCACCCTCCTAGCTGCTCCCAGGCCTAACGCCTTACAATGGCCACAGGCCTAGTGCCTGAATCAATAGCCCCCAGGCCTAAAGCCTGTCCTTCGGGGCCTCGGGCCTCACGCCCGGCTATTGTGCCACGGGCCTAGCGCCCAGCAAAATGTGCCAACGGGCCTACTGCCCAATCTATAATGGCCCACGTGCCTACTGCCCGATACAGGGCCTCATGGGGGGGGAAGGGCCACGGCCCAACTAAACACAATGGGCCAGGAGGGCCGGACAATTAAGTGGCCACAAGCCGAGAGGGCCCGACTGAGTTAACCTCAGGCCGGAAGGGCCTGACAGTGCGCACGGGCCTAGTGCCCGACACCCGGTGGTCTAGGGTAGGGGTAGGTGGCCTGGGGCCGCATACCTGATGTTGGGAGAGGCCGCGGGGGGGGGAGATTCCTCAGCTCTGATGCTTCCGACCCCCGCTGGCCTCTCCGTGGATGGCCGCCATCTTCTTTCTTCTGCTGCTGGCCTGTCCTGGCCAGCAGCGGTGCCGCTTCTCCTCTTCCTGCAGAAGGCGCCGGAGATCTTCCATTTTGATCCCGGTGTCTTCTGGCCTCTTCTGCGGCCGCCGGAACGCTTGTCTCCGTCGCCACGGTCTCCTCCTCTCTGCGGTGTCTTCCACCTTCAGCCGGGGCGCTCCGCTGGCGTGGGATGCCCCAGCGATGAGTGGTGAGCGCTGCTGGTTATACCAGCAGATGAGGGGCTTTGAGGATGGCTTTGCATAGCGCTGCTCTATGCAAAGCCATCCTCCCCCTCCGTCGGCGCCGGGCAGGAGGAAAGCCGGTCAGTGTGTATGCACACAGCGATGAATGCTATCATCGCTGTCCATACATGCTGGGCATAGTCGCCCTATATATATATAGGAGTAGGCAAAGAAAAGAATGATATATATCAGAAAAGAATGATGTGCGCAAACACCTTAAAAGAAATGTCCACTGATGGGAAGTTTCTTTGCCCCAAATGTGGGGATACAGTTCTTTGTACAAGCACTCTGTGTTCTTCTTCAACCCGGCAGCTCCACACAACCTGGTTTCCACAGGTGACAAATTTGTTCTATAAAAGAAATGAACAGGAGCGCTCCATAGTGCAAATAAAAGATGGTACAATTTTTATTTCCTTTAAAACACTGGATCACAAAGTACAGAATCACATACCACAGCGGGCGGTTAGACAGAACCGCACCGTTTACAGCATGAAGGTTCCCGTGGGGAAAAGATTTGAGCAGCGGCAGCTTCAGCCTCAGCTGATCCTTGGACGAACAGAAATGATGATGCCAGGCCACGCCCCTACGCATTTCGTCTCTAGGACTTCGTCAGAGGGCTGGCCTGGCGTCAGTCAGAATCCTCTTTTAAAGCCCATTGTGAGAACTTAATTACAAACAGGCTTTTTTTTTGTTATTGTTGTTTGTTTTTTTCTTACCATATATACTTAGATCAACTTCCGTGTTTCATGATTTTAGGAGTAGATGCCTTTTAACAATGTTGTTAAAACAATGATTTTTGTATTTGTTTTATATACATATGTAGCTTTTCTATGTGAAAAATTATTTTTTTTTGCGACATGTTGTTTAAATAAATTTTTATTATATGTACTGAAATATGATATATGTATTTTTAATGTATTTTTAATGTCTTCATTGTACCTTAAAAGAAAGTATGAGATTTTGCTGTGATTTATAGTGATATGGTTCACACACAGCAGTCATTAAGTCGACACGGCTGTTTGTAATTAAGTTCTCACAATGGGCTTTAAAAGAGGATTCTGACTGACGAAACTCGTAGGTGCATGGCCTGGCGTCATCATTTCTGTTCGTCCAAGGATCAGCTGAAGCTGCCGCTGCTCCAATCTTTTCCCCACGGGAACCTTCATGCTGTAAACGGTGCGGTTCTGTCTAACCGCCCGCTGTGGTACGTGATTCTGTACTTTGTGATCCAGGGTTTTAAAGGAAATAAAAATTGTACCATCTTTTATCTGCGTCGATCTTTTTATTTAGATCGACGTTTCAAAGCCCCATGGCTTTTTCCTCAGGATGTCATCCTGAGGAAAAAGCCATGGGGCTTTAAAACATCGATCTAAATAAAAGACACCGTTTTGTTTCACTAAAAGCCCGCTGAGTGCCGCCTGCTGTTTCTCCTGCTAAGGGGGATGCATATGTCATATGTTGTACTGAGGAAGGCACCAGTGGCAGCATTATACCTGCATATGTGAGTGCCAGACATACATGCCATATATATATATATATATATATATATATATATATATATATATATATAAGCAAGGGTACTCTCTGGCACTCCTATATGGAGTAAGCAGCTGTTGCCTTCCCCAGTTGGAGAAAGACAACAAAGTGAGAGGTATCGCATTGATATATGATTGAATCGACTACTACACAAAATAATTCACCACAGGAGACACCACCTTTTTTCCAGAAGCTTCTGGCACACACAGTTTACCCATTGAAGACTTATACATTGTTTCCCCTGATGAAGTCTTGATTGACGAAACGCGTTGGGATGTATAACACATGTTTCCTGTGACAACTTGAAGAATAATAAACAAGTTCTGGATGAATATACTTTGTTGGCTTCACTTGACATTGGATCTACATATTTATGGACTGTTTTCCATTTTTAATAGACGCCATACCATAAGTGGGTGTTATTATTTTTGTAATTGTCTCCTAGCCCTCTGGGGACATTGTGGTAAGGCAGACAACCTTCAAAGGTTCTTTAGTCTGTACAGCGCGAGTGGATTATTGGCATATATATATATATATATATATATATATATATATATATATATATATATATATATATATATATATATATATATGTCCAGGAGAAAGTGGCACTCAGGAGTCTGTTTAGCTGGTGAAAAAAATCCTGGATTAAAGAGAGTTTTTTTTTCCCCAGCTAAACAGACTCCTGAGTGCCACTTTCTCCTGGACATATACATTGGCTTAATGCTTAAGGGGGCACCGGAGCAAGCACACTCAAATCTGCAGGAGGCGGGCTTTTGGATTGGTGTATATATATATATATATATATATATATATATATATATATATATGTATGTGTAGACGAAAGTTCAATCACAGGCACTCGCAGCTCACAGCGAAATGATAATAAGGAATAAATAATCCCACACGGGTATGCTTTAAGCCAACGTTTCGGGTCTGTGACCCTTTATCAAGACATAATAAGAATGAAAACAATACTTACATATATAGCAGAATACATGTGACAGAACACCCTGTGACTGATCAAAGAAAACTCCCAGTAAGTGCGCCTTTCTACGGAACTCTGTGACGTCATCATGGCGCATCCGCGCTAGCTAGTGCTGTCAGAGCAGAAGACGAAAGAGAGGGAGATAGTGCTACCGCAAACCCTGTGTAAACCAACATAATAAATGCATTAAAAACAGCGTCAACACAAGGGATGTACTGGCGGGGAAGGGGTAAATGCAGTGTTATGATAAACTGTATCAAACAAGACTGCGTACACCATAAGTGGTGACGAGAATCTCTAATGGGAGATAATCAACAAGTAATAATTCAATGATTACTGGCTAATTGCACAGATAAACATGCGATCCAGGTTGGGAGCAAAAAACAATGTTATACACATACAGACTCAATCAGTCGACATGCAGGTTTAAGTAGACATGCTGTATGTCAACATCTTCTGGTAATTAAAGACTGCGGACGTAATAAAGCAGAGAAACAATGTGTCAGCAAGAATACAAATAAGATGGTAACAAGCTTATAGAAAACAATTCAAGAGTAACTGTTCATTGAGACCCAATGGTTGAACAGTTTGCAACTTATAAATCCACTTAGCCTCAAGCCTCAATAGGGCTTTGTCACGGTCACCTCCTCTCAGGGATGGTGGAATACTATCAATCATTTTATATCTTATTGTAGGTAAGGTGTGATTGTGTGATTTAAAATGCCGCGCTACCGGTTGCTCTGAACCTTTCCCATCGAGAGCTGCTCTGATGGAGGTTCTGTGGTTTGCTATTATTTCCTTGAATTGGGTGATCGTTTTCCCCACATATAATAAGCCGCAGGGACATTTTATATAATAGATGACATATCTGCTGGAACATGTTAAGGGGAAACGTATTATATACTTCTCACCAGTCCTGGGGTGAGAGAAGCTATCTCCTGTTTCTAGATTGGAACAAGTTATACAACCCAGGCATCTGTAGTTGCCGTTCTTTCTAGTGAGAAAATGTTCTTTGGGTTTATCAATAAACTTACTGATATCATTGTGGACAATGTGGTCCTTGATGTTTTTACCACGTCTAAAAGACGGCAAGAAACTGCTATCGTTTAGGGCTGGAAGGGTTTTATTTGAGGCTATAATCGGCCAGATTTGTCTTGCTGCTTTCATGAGCGTGTGACTATGGGTAGTGTATTTTTGTGTCCACACTATTTTGTCAGCAGAATTTTTATCAGAAGTATTATTAAGGATGGAGATTCTATCAAGATCAAGGACTTTCTTTTTGGTATTTTTCAGGAGTTTATACGGGTAACCTCTCTTGAGAAAGTCTGATACCATTAAATCAATTTCAAATTCCGCATCCTCTCTCCTACTACTGATTCTCATGGCACGGAGAAATTGTGAGTAGGGGATACCCCATTTAAGAGAAGGGGGATGATGACTACTGCTGAGTAGGATAGTATTGCGGTCTGTGGTTTTTTTGTAGAGTGTAGTAATTAAGTGATTATCACTATTGAGGGTTACTTTTACGTCAAGGAAATTCACGGAGGTGGAGCTACAGGTATAGGTAAATTTGATTGAGGGATCACTACTATTGGCCAGGAGCATGAGTTTGTGAAAGTTTTCTTCACTGTCGCCCCAGATGACAAAGATGTCATCTATGTAGCGATAATTATTATTAAGTTTTATCGCTACATAGATGAAAAAATACCAAAAAGAAAGTCCTTGATCTTGATAGAATCTCCATCCTTAATAATACTTCTGATAAAAATTCTGCTGACAAAATAGTGTGGACACAAAAATACACTACCCATAGTCACACGCTCATGAAAGCAGCAAGACAAATCTGGCCGATTATAGCCTCAAATAAAACCCTTCCAGCCCTAAACGATAGCAGTTTCTTGCCGTCTTTTAGACGTGGTAAAAACATCAAGGACCACATTGTCCACAATGATATCAGTAAGTTTATTGATAAACCCAAAGAACATTTTCTCACTAGAAAGAACGGCAACTACAGATGCCTGGGTTGTATAACTTGTTCCAATCTAGAAACAGGAGATAGCTTCTCTCACCCCAGGACTGGTGAGAAGTATATAATACGTTTCCCCTTAACATGTTCCAGCAGATATGTCATCTATTATATAAAATGTCCCTGCGGCTTATTATATGTGGGGAAAACGATCACCCAATTCAAGGAAAGAATAGCAAACCACAGAACCTCCATCAGAGCAGCTCTCGATGGGAAAGGTTCAGAGCAACCGGTAGCGCGGCATTTTAAATCACACAATCACACCTTACCTACAATAAGATATAAAATGATTGATAGTATTCCACCATCCCTGAGAGGAGGTGACCGTGACAAAGCCCTATTGAGGCTTGAGGCTAAGTGGATTTATAAGTTGCAAACTGTTCAACCATTGGGTCTCAATGAACAGTTACTCTTGAATTGTTTTCTATAAGCTTGTTACCATCTTATTTGTATTCTTGCTGACACATTGTTTCTCTGCTTTATTACGTCCGCAGTCTTTAATTACCAGAAGATGTTGACATACAGCATGTCTACTTAAACCTGCATGTCGACTGATTGAGTCTGTATGTGTATAACATTGTTTTTTGCTCCCAACCTGGATCGCATGTTTATCTGTGCAATTAGCCAGTAATCATTGAATTATTACCTGTTGATTATCTCCCATTAGAGATTCTCGTCACCACTTATGGTGTACGCAGTCTTGTTTGATACAGTTTATCATAACACTGCATTTACCCCTTCCCCGCCAGTACATCCCTTGTGTTGACGCTGTTTTTAATGCATTTATTATGTTGGTTTACACAGGGTTCGCGGTAGCACTATCTCCCTCTCTTTTGCCTTCTGCTCTGACAGCACTAGCTAGCGCGGATGCGCCATGATGACGTCACAGAGTTCCGTAGAAAGGCGCACTTACTGGGAGTTTTCTTTGATCAGTCACAGGGTGTTCTGTCACATGTATTCTGCTATATATGTAAGTATTGTTTTCATTCTTATTATGTCTTGATAAAGGGTCACAGACCCGAAACGTTGGCTTAAAGCATACCCGTGTGGGATTATTTATTCCTTATTATCATTTCGCTGTGAGCTGCGAGTGCCTGTGATTGAACTTTCGTCTGCATATCCTACCTAGGAATCAGAGCACCGCACATGTTGATTTACTAAAGTGGAGTGCCGGGCATCCTTGTCCTATATGTATGTGTATGTATATATATATATATATATATATATATATATATATATATATATATATATATATATATATATATATATATATATATATACAGCTGCCATCTAAAAACCTGGAAAGATAACGTACAGATGGAGCCTGACTCAGTGTGCGTAGCCATTTTAAACAGTAATTCACTATTTTATTCATCCCTATTGGGTCGTATTTTAGTACACCAGGGCTAGCACTTAGATTATAGACATCCCTTCCGCTGTTGCACATCAAGTTTTATCACCAATATGCATGTCACTTATTTTACAGAGCACGTATTGTTAAAGTTATGGAAGGAATGTTTAAATTTTGCTTATCATTATTGCACTAGATATGCACTTTAAAATGTCAACATGATGCACTTTTATAAAGCACTGTATTAATGCTCATAACATTCTGTATCTCCACTCCCAGGTCCCCAACCCAGCCGAGACGCGCGTCTATGTTTTATTGAGAAACGGTCACCATGGTGACCGGGAGCTTGCGGTTCATGCAAGCCTCTGACCAGTTCCCCACGTCAGTTCCGGGAGCGACACAGCTCCGACTTCCGGTCTTCGGACCACGGCGGCGGGCGGGGACAGGGACGGAGAACGGAATGGAGGGCACCCTACATAAGGTAAGATGTTTACCTCACTGTCTCACCCACATGCTTTTTCTGCTCAAATATACATTTGAAAAGACCTCTGAGTGCCGCCAATTATTCTTTTGTTGTTCATGCCATGAGAAGGCACCGGGGCAGCTGCTAAGGGATCGGAGAGTGCCAGGCCGCAACCCCACAAGCTATATATATATATATATATATATATATATATATATATATACTTACAGAGGAAAATTTAAAGGATGTATGTACATGAGGAAAAATGTATGTTATTAGTTCTCATTTCTAAAACCCAAGCCAACTTCTGCAACCACATAATAAATGTATCACAATAGACACGTTAGATAGGTACACATGATCATTTAATTATTATTTATTATTATTTAAATAACTATTATTATATACTCATTAAAAAACACGAAAATAGCAACATAGGTGCATATAATTAAAATAAACACAAGATTAAGCACAATAGATAGGATTTGTGTCATACACACCTCCCATTTAAACACCTCTAAAAAACGGAGGGCACTTAAATATATCATCTAAATATGAGTCAGTGCCATATATATATCTAAAACTCAGGCAATATGGCGGTGCGGTCCAAAGGAATATTGAAAAGTTCCTGTATAATGGAGAGCCGACATCCATCTGTCTGGCCCATATCCGGGATAACAGCGATGCATTCCACTGGTGTTTGGGTGAGACACACGCTGGAGCCAGGCTGACTCTAGCGGTGATCCGTCTGACCATTTCCGGAACGCATAGCGCAATCTTATTGCAAAAACGGAGATATACCCGTTTTTTCCTATGTATGAAATACAATATGGGTGGTATTCAATGAGGCTGATTCGCCAGGTTTTTATGGCGATTTTGTGCTGTAAAGCGAATTTCTGACTAAAACGGTGAATCGCCCTATTCAATGACCAGATGGCGAATACATTTCAAGGTTTTTTTCGCCATGATTCACAGAGTATCAATCTCTATCTTTTTATGGTGAAGTGGAAGGTGAACTTTTAAAATAAAGTGTTTTGTTTTTCACAATTGGTGTAAAAAAATCTGGAATTTTATTCTGAGGAGGGGCATGCTATTTTTTTTTTTTTACACAGACCAGCCAGCAGGGGGCCGGAGCCGAGCCGCTCATTAGATATTCATATATTCACTTCACCCGATCATTACATATTCATGATCGGGTGTAGTGAATATACCCGGTCCCCTGCTGGCACCCCCGGGGGGCAGCCTGTGCTGCCTGGCTCCCGGGGAGCCCACCTCCCCCCCACAAACGTTCTGGGGCAGGCAGGGAGACTTCCATCTCCCTGCCTGCCGCCGTCCTCAGGCTCCCTGCGGCGTCCGCCGCAGGAGCTCAAATTCGCCAGTCAGGGGCAGCGAGCCCCTGACTCGTTGAATACCGGAGCCGGCGAGGCTCCGGAACGCAGCAAGCAGTGGCGAATGTGCAGCGAATCCTAAACAGGATTCGCTGCACATCGACAAAATCCACATTGAATACCGCCCTATATGTTTATGGTACTCGGATTTTAAATTGGGCTAGTCGAAATACTCTGTAAATCACTGTGGGAGCACTTATATAGATATATATCTGAAACATTAAAATGAAATGCATTGTGGGGCGTATGCCTATTTATGTCTATTTACACTTATACACTATATATATACCACCAGAAAGGCACTTATATTTAATTAATCAATCCCTAGGGATATATTCATTAGGTTATTGTTTAGAAACACACATAATTTAAGACAAATTACTTAAGGTAAAATACACAAAAAAAAAAATTGTTTAACAGGAAGTGAGGTCACATCTGTCTCCCTATATATATATGGAGACCAGCTCCAAGGTCTCCTCACTTTCTGGCTGGATCTCAAAGAGCACACACATCTAGAATGAGGATAAGGTAAGAAAGCTAATGGTCTCCTGAGATGGTTGCAGAGAATGGCTTTGTTATAAATTTTGACTTTGTATTCTCTGGTTACTAGGAATATTTCTTCCAATTCTGAAATATTCTATTGAATTTTCTTGAGAAATAGAGGTTCTATTTGGACTCTGAATTTGAATTTACTTTGTAAGTATATCTTTTTATATAGAAATTGGAAATAATATATATATTTTTTTTAATCTATGGGAAAGAAGTCTATAAGCTAATCAGACCAATTTCTTTCAAAAACAGGCATTGGATTGGTTATATAACTTATCGGGCCTATAAAATGAAGGTGCAGTAGCACTCAAGTCAAGTTTCCTTGTATTCACATATTAAGGTATGGCAAAATTAAATTATGAAAGAAAAAACATCATTAGACACTATGAAATATTGTAGTTAATAAATTATTTTCTCTATGATCCCATTGGGCCTATATACAAATTGAAAAAGGCTAAGGTCACTATTGACCTCCCATCTGGGCAGTTCAGAAATCAGACCGTCAGTCATTCAGAGCCTAGATAGGCTTATATGTTATAAAGGTATGTACTCCCTTACATACTCTTGATAAATATCTTTTTAAAAATAAAAATTCTAAATTCTATCAAAATAAGAACATAACACCTCCATCATTATCTGTGGTTCCCCTCCCACTTATAAAGTTTCTTGATTTTTTTAATAGTTTAATGTATGTAATGTGAATTTATTGTACATGTACTATGTGATGTCTTATAAATATACTGTATGTTACATTTTTATAAAAAAAAAACCGATGAAGTCTTCAAGAGAGACGAAACGCGCTGGGTGCTGATTCAAAGCTCTTGAAAATAAAAGAAAATTATTCTTCAAAAAAGGAAGCTACAAGCATTATCATTTATTATATTATATTTGATATGCTTTATACATTTTATTGAATTATTGTTAAAGACATCACGAAGCTAGGGCGCTAAAGACACTATTGTGGGTGTGTTTTGAAAGTGATGGTACCTACTAGTGGGGAACTGAGTGTCAACAGCGACCGATTGGTTTTTAGAGAGCGCAATTTTAGAGATTGTTTCATATATATATACATATATATATATATACTGTATACATATATGTGTGTGTGACACACTCTGAGACTCACCCAGCATTGTCACAGCACAGACAAGGTTTTCAGCAGCCACTCCATCTTCATTACCGCTGGGCCATCTCTATGGAGGGGAGGGGCTAAGAGCAGCCAGGGGTGGGGTTTTGTGTTGGCAGTGGGCTTCTGCACTGCTGGCCAGATGCAGAGCTTATCATAGCTGGGGCGGAGCTTAGCATGGCCGGGGGCGGAGCTTCACGTGGCTGTCAGGCAAAGCTCTGTGACACCAAGCCGCCGCTGGTAACAGCATTACAACAAGTACCCAGCGCAATTGTTGTCCCATACCTCTGCCTGCCCTAGGATAGGCTTGGGATGCCCCTAGGCATTCCAAATGCCCTAGGAAATTGCCTAGTATGCCTATGCCTAGGGCCGGCTCTGTGTATCAGGATACACTGACAGTCTGCTATAAAAGGAAGCATATGATTAAGCATTTTGCATGTTATGGAAAGACTGCTTAATGTATCCAAGAAGAAATTAATTAAGCATTTTTTTTTGTTTCCAGCCTTTGACAGTATGTGAATTTACATGAGAAAACAACAAGAGCTGTCTGTCTTCTCATACTCCATATTTCCTTGGGGAGGTTATCACTGAGCAAAATGTTATTTAATTATCTGCTTTACAGGTGACTTTGCAATAAATGGAACAATCTGTGTAACCCGTATCCATAGGATTTCATTACTGTAGTGTCCTTTGCCCCCAAAAAGAAGAACAAAAGAACGTCACCTTATTTAGTTAAGAAGTCATTGATTCAATAATTATATCTACTTGTGTGCTCATACTTTTATAGACAGTTTGCCATCCACTGAAAGCCAAGAATGCAAGCACTTTTCAGCAGTTTGTGGTAACGGGATACGGTCATTCGGTCACCAGCATGATGGACACAGTTGAAAGTCAACCGCAGCCCCTCACACCGCTCGCTATGCTTCGGGGTCGACCTTGTTGCCTGTCGACCCAACTACTGTCTACCTAAATCGGGTTGACAATACGACCGTATCCCGAATTAAGACTTTTAAAGTTGTATTTATGTCACTATCATGTGTATATTTCCATAGTACACATATGCGCCAACAATCCTCACACAAGCATCCATATGTATACTTATTTCTGTGTATCACTGACTTCTGTTTCTTCATGCGTGGAGAGGCGGAACAGGTATAGGTAGTGGCAATTAAGTGTAGGCAGAGTACAGTACGGTCTTATGTGCAGTGAATTTAGAATTAGGAGGAGTTTGATCAGGTAGGAAAGTAAATTCCAGGATACGGCAGAGTGATGTTGTAGGTCTACCAGCTGTATGCATTGAGGGCCAGATGTACTAAACCTGAAAAGTGAAAAAAATGGAGAGTGATAAACCAACAGCCAATCAGCTCCTACCAGCCATGTCACAGGCTTGGTTTAAAAAATGACAGGTAGGAGCTGATTGGTTGGTGGTTTATCACTTTCCAATTTATCACTTTTTAAGGCTTAGTACATACCGTTAAGTTGTTCCATTATTTCTACAGGCAGGTAACTGTGATGTTATTGCATTAGAATACTTTATGTTTGCAGACACTCCCTTACTTGTATGCAGGGGCGGGCTGGGCCGGGGGGCAGGGTGCCACATGCCCCCCGGGCTGGTATGTAGTGGCCGGGCCGGGCCGTCTGTGTGAATTTCCCGGCTGCTGCTGTGCTGTCTCCTGATCCTGCTGCCATACACAAGTCTCCGTGTATGGCGACGGCCCCTTCAAAAATGGCCGCCGCCTTGGAGGAGACAGACACTAGAGGTACTGCTGTACCTCTAGTGTCTGTCAGAAGATGACAGCGCGACCAGTGCTACCCGGAAGTGCGGCTGGTAGCGCTGGCGCGCTGTTTAAAAGCAACCCCTAGGCAACGAGCATTTACCTAGGGGTGGGGGTGGGGGAAGGGAAAGGAAAGGAAAGGAAAGAGCCGGGAACAGGTCTGTCAGGGGAAACTGCATGTAGTGAAGGGGCCCTGGAGGACCTCATGGATGATGGGCTCGAGCTGACCCTGCTACAAAAAACTGCCTGTGTTGTAAGTACATTGATTGCTCTACTTGGACTTATACATATAGATATTCTGGTGTGTGTGTGTGTGTGTGTGTGTGTATGTGTGTACATACCGGTAATGAACAAACAGTGGCACTCCAAAACATGTTTATTGGGCATTACAGTGTGTTGCAATATGTGTAATGGGCATTGCAGTGTTGGCATTATGTGTAATGGGCATTGTTTAATTGGCATTACGGTGTGTGGCATTATGTTTAATTGTCATTACGGTGTGGCAATATGTGTTATCGCCATTTTGTGTAATGGGCATTGTTTCATTGGCATTACGGTGTGTGGCAATATGTGTAGTTGGCATTACGGTGTGTGGCATTATGTGTATTGGGCATTACGGTGTGTGGCATTATGTGCAATTGGCATTACGGTGTGTGGCATTATGTGTAATGGGCATTACGATGTGTGTCAATATGTGTAATGGGCATTGTGGTGTGGCATTATGTGTAATGGGCATTGTTTAATTGGCATTACAGTGTGTGGCATTATGTTTAATTGGTATTACGGTGTGTGGCATTATGTTTAATTGGTATTACGGTGTGTGGCATTATGTTTAATTGGCATTACGGTGTGTGGCATTATGTTTAATTGGCATTACGGTGTTGGCATTATGTTTAATTGGCATTACGGTGTGGCAATATGTGTAATTGGCATTAATTGTAATGGGCATTGTTTAATTGGTATTATGGTGTGTGGCATTCTGTGTAATGGGGATTACTTTGCTGGCAATATGTGTGATGGGCATTACGATGTGTGGCAATATGTGTAATGGGCATTGCGGTGTTGGCATTATGTGCAATTGGCATTGTTAATTGGCATTACGGTGTGTGTGGCATTATGTTTAATTGGCATTACGGTGTGTAGCAATATGTGTAATGGGCATTGTGGTGTTGGCATTATGTGTAATGGGCATTGTTCAATTGGAATTACGGTGTGTGGCATTATGTCTAATGGGCTATACAGTGTTGGCTTTATGTGGTATGGGCATTACGGTGTAAATTTTTGCATACTAGAGGGGAGAGGGTAGGGCGGTGAAACGATGGTGATGGGCCACTTGCTTGTGTTGCCCCCCAGGCTGAAAGTTGCCAGCCAGCCCCTGCTTGTATGTGTAAGCCTAAATCTTTAGTGACGTCCCTAGGACCAGGGGAATGCTGGGAAGTGGGTGTAGTTCAGTGTACTCTGTGTGTGGAGAGCTAGCAATGTAATAAAGGAATTCAGCAGTGATTCTCTCTGACCTAATGATTGGAATTACAAACATATGAACATAATATGGTGTCAGAAGATCTGTTACCTGGAATGCTAGTGCTCAGGATCCTGCAGCGGGTCTAAGTAAAAACCGGACCCCAGAACACCAGACCAGACATCAAACTCTGCATTCTGGAGCTTGTAGTGTCCGGTCCGGGGGGTGTCTTGTCCAGGGAGATACCTGTGATAGCTTTTACCAGGGACATGGGGAAGGGGAGATTACAGCCTCCCCGTGAGGTCCGGACCGTTACGGTTTTGCTACATGCACGGACCATACAGGGAGGCTTTATTCATCCCCTCCTCCTCTCCCTGGTGACGGCTGTCACAGACAGCCACCTCGGACAGGACACCCCCTGACAGGACACCCCCCGGACCGGACACTACAAGAAGCTCCGGAATGCAGAGTTTGATGTCCAGTCCGGCATTCCGGGGTCTTGTCTGGTTTTTACCCACACCCTCCTGCAGCTGTGTTACACAGTGCCTGTAAACTCTGGTCTGTGCCCTTGTCTTATCAAACAGTGAGTAACCGATAGACTGTCTCCTCCAACAGGTCCTTATGTCTGTGAGCTTGTCTGAGAATTGGAAAAGATTTATGCAAAGGTTTAATATATATCTTGCACCTTGTGGAGCTGATACAGAAGCAGACAAAACTAATGCATTCATTTTCCTCCATGTAATAGGAGAGGGTGTGCTGGACATTTATAATAGTTTTCAGTGTGAGGAGGCGCAGCACATGGTGCTATCTGCTATTATACAAAAGTTTGAAGATTACTTTTTGCCAAGGAAAAATGTGACATATGAAGATATAAGTTTTTCACTTGTGATTAGAAGTCTGGAGATTGGTTTGATCAGTACAGTATGTTACAGAGCTGCAGTCACTCAGTAAAACCGGTGATTTAAAGGCTTCTCTGATAAGAGATCATATTGTTTGTGGAATACCTGATAATGCACTCAGACAGAGAGATTGCTGAGAGAGCAAGGCTTAACACTAGACAAGGCGCTGACTATGTGCCGTTCGGCAGAGATGATCAGGTTTTAAGCAAAAACATTATACAAAGATACTGATGGTGCTGTGCATTTAGTGGAGAAAAGAGAGCCAAGGAATCCACCATTCTCCAAAAGGAAGCAGTGTAAAGACCCCCATATATTGTGCGATTTGGGCATGATTTCACCCGATTCAGATGAATTTCACGGCCCAAATCGCATATGTAGACATCCCGCCTGACCCAGTAGTAAGGGGGGGGGGGGGCGGTGGAGGGAACCAGGGAGCCGGGCAGCGCTAGCGGGCACACTTAAAAAAATCCCATACACATGAATGGGCAGCCACTGATTGGCTGAGACCTCTTTTAAGTGCACCGGGTGGCGTTGCCCGGCAGCGGCTTCCCCTGCCCGGCTTTCTGGTTTCCTCTGCCCCCCCATGTTCTCTCCGGCTCTCTGGTCACAGGCATCCCCCGCCCGCTACCATCACCCCCCTGTGAGGTGGAACTGAGTTCCACCACCTCTAATGGTGAGGTGGAACATTTTAACTTCCACATTGGCCATGCACAGTAAAATTCTCATAAAAAAGCATTCTAGTTTACCTGGGGATGCCAAAAACCCTACCACTGGCCCTGTCTCTGCCTAATGGGGAGGTGGAGTAATTAGATGGCATAATTAGCGCCTAATCGCTGTGACCCTTCCCGGGGAGCTGCCCAGACAATCAGATCCAACTTGTCCTTAAGACAAGTCGAACTAATGTATGGGGGCCTTAGCAAGACAAATTGTAGTAGTTTTGGAAATGCTCACAATCCTAAAATGTGCCATGCTTATGGTAAATCCTGCTTGAAATGTGGAAAGCTTAATCACTTTGCCAAATGTTGTAAAATGAAAAGTGAAAACACTGTTCAACAAGCAGATTAATTCTTTGTGGATTGCATTGATCTTTGTAGTGCAGATAAAAGAGAATGGATTGTTCCTTTAACTGGGAATGAGATTTTCATTCCCTTTAAACTTGATACTGGGGGATTGGTTCTAAATCCCGGCGGTAGTAATCCCGGCATTAAAAATCCAGACGCCAGAATCCCGACCGATGAAATCCGCTGTGCTCGCCATGTAGCGGGCCTGGTGCCGTCCTACGCTCAGCACACTAATTTATTCTCCCTCTATGGGTGTCGTGGACACCCATGGAGGGAGAAAGTGTCAGGATTCCGGCATCTGGATTTTGAACGCCAGGAATCCGACCGCCAGGAAACTGACCGCATCCCCAAGCTAGGTGATGATCTGCTTAGCTGGCCTTTTTGTAGGTGATTAATACCATTCACCATGAATGAATATAACAGAATAACAAAAGAGAGAACATTCATTTTAATAGTTTACTTGAACGCCGGGATTCCGACCGCCGGGATTGTAACTGCATCCCGATACTTGTGCACAGGTGAATTTAATATGGTTTCAAGACTATAAGACTTTTAGATTAAAACCATTCATCCAGCCAAAGTGAAAGTTACAGGCTACACTGTTGAGGAAATTCCTGTGAAAGGTACATGCTTAGTGACACTGAAATATATAGGTCAACAGATTAAAACATTTCTACTGATTGTGGCTAAAGATGTACAACCGATTCTAGGATTAAGTTCCTGTGAGAAACTTGGCTTGCTCAAGAAAGTTTTTATGGTGACATCACAAGTACTAGAGAAGATGATTGCAAATCAGTGTTTACAGAATACAGAGATGTATTTGAAGGTATAAGTTGCTTGCCTGGAGAGCATAAGATACATATAGACACACAAGCTTCTCCAGTGATTCAACGGTGTAAAAAAGTGCCGTTTGCTCTGAGAGAAAACCTACGACAAGAGTTAAACTGAATGTAAGCCTTGGGTGTGATACAGAAAGTTGATGAACCTACTGAATAGGTGAGCTCCTTAGTCATTGTTTAAAAGAAGAAATGACAACTCAGAATATGTGTAGATCCAAGAGATTTAAACAAAGCTATAAAACGAGAACATTTCAAACTGTCAAACAGAGAAGAATTCATGTCACAATTTGCGGGAGCAAAATGGTTCAGTAAATTGGACGCATCTTCAGGATTCTGGCAAATTAAGCTAGATGAGGCCAGCTCAATGCTTTGTACATTTAATACACCAGAAGGTCGTTACAGATTTCTTTGACTACCATATGGGATATTATTTGCTCCAGAAGTATATCACAAAAGGATACACATGATTTTTTGAACATATTCCAGGTGTTGAACAATGATAGATGACATTATGGTCTGGGGATCTACAAAGTAAGAACACGATTCTAGACTAAAATAAGTCATAGAACTTATCAAGAAAGTGAATCTAAAGCTAAACAAGGACAAATGTGAATTTGGCGTGAATACACTTACCTTTATGGTCGACTTGGTCTCCGATTAGGGTGTAAGACCTGACTCAAGGAAAATATCAGCCATAGTAAACATGGAACATCCTAACAACCAATACGACATCGTAACTGCTCTGGAAGTTACCCTTGTGATGAAAGCTTTCTCTGTCTTGAAACTTATCCTAGGGATGTAAGCCTTCACAAATTTGGAACTTCTCCTGGTGATGAGGGCACTCAATGTCTTGAAACTTATTCCGGTGATGAAAGCCTTGTCTGCTTTGGAGCTTACTCTGCTGTTGATAATCCTGGTGTCACAACCTATGCCTCTGTTGGCATAATTTTTGTTTACTACACCAATGCCACTGTTTTTCTTGCTTCCATTTTCATACCCTTCCCTTATATTTTGGCTTTCTGCTTTGGATGATGATAACTGATCTACTTCCATATGTTATGTCTACGAAATATTCAGCTCCTGTTCAACTATATAAGCTTATATTGTGACCATAGTCGTGTTAAGTGGGGTTAATTGTGAGGTTGGTCTGGGTGTGGTATTTGATCCTTTTTTTAATTTATTTTTGTAGCTTTAATGTGCTTTCTTTTTTTTTTTTAAATAGATTTTTATTAAGTCTTGCAAAGAGAAGAGCAATTTACAGGAGGGTAACAATTGTGCATTGAACAGAAATACATTGAACAATGAGGAACAATATGAAGGCAGATCATTTAAAATCGGTACATAATCTGTAATATGATTCGCCATATCTTATTCCAGTCGGCAAGACTTACATTTAACAAGGTGGGGTGGGGGTTGGGAACAGAAGGAAGGAAAAGGTAGGGAAAGGAACGGGAGTGGGGGGCCTCAACATATTATACGATACAACAGGAAATATGTGAAGGGAGCCGAGATCACCCATCAGTGGTGTGCGGTGGGGAGGAGAGAACTGCCAAGTCTAAGGGCTCACTATATAATACAGTTTGACCATGTTTTTCTCTGTATTCGCTCCACTTAAACCATTTCAGATGGATTGAAGTAGCAGAGGGTGAGTATTTGACGTTGGCTGTCTCAAGCAAGAAATGCTTATTAATTTTGTTTGCTATGTGTCTGATTGATGGGATGACAGGTGATTTCCATGTGTGTTATGGTGTAGCAATGCAACTATCGGGCAGGGCAAGATGTGGATTCCCAAAACCTCAGCTATGAGGAGAAATACTTCAGACCAAAGCGGGCGTATTATCGGACACTCCCAAAAGATATGGTGAATGGTGCCGATGCCTCCAAAATTCCTCCAACATAACTTGGATACGGAGGGCCAAATGCCATGTAACCGCTGACGGGTGAAGTATGCCCTCTGGCATAGCTTGTAGAACATTTCCGAGTGTTGTAGACATTTGGACATTTTAAAACCGGAGTAGGAGATAGAGTCCCACTCCTCTTCAGTTAAAGTAATAGAGAGGTCTGATTCCCATTTAATATGTGCTGGTAGCTTCTCTTTCTTTGATTTAGTAATTTGATATTCGTACCATCTGGAGATTCCTCCTTTATGTAACGGGGAAGTCAGTCTAGAGAATAGAATTCTAGGGAAGGCTGGAACCCCAGATGTAGATTGAAATGCATTGGATAACCAGTGGCGTATTTGAAGGAATTTGTAGAAATCTTGCTTAGGGACATTATGCTGCGACTGAAGAGTGGAGAATTGTAAGAGGATACCTTCGGGGAATAACTGTTTCAGGGAGGGCAGGCCAGCTGTAGCCCAGCTGTCTAACTGCAAATTAGGGATCAATCTGGCTATGGCTTTAAGCGTTAAGTCCGGACCTGGTAGGGATATCTCCTCATCGTCTTTGATAGCTCTGTGCCATGCGGAAATTGTGGCTCTAATAGCTGCGCCCGACCCTGACCAAGTTGGGGATGCATGTGAGGGTATCCAGAAGAGGTCTGCAAGATGGAATTTAGGTAAAAAGGAGCGTTCCATAATTACCCACGGTTTAGGTGCGTGAGGTGCGAACCAATCCCTGGCCTGACTAAGTATAGATGCCATTTGATAGGCCTCAATATCTGAGTAGGCCACACCCCCAGAGCGCTTGGGTAAGGTAAGGGTTTTCCTTGAGATTCGAGGTCTAGCACCCTTCCAGATGTATTTAGAAAACAGGGTATTGAATTTAGATATAATAACTTTGGGGGGGTTCCTAGGGATAGCTCGGAAAACATACATGAGCTTGGGTAATAAGACCATTTTAGAGGCCGTGATCCGGCCCATCCAGGAGATCTCATGAAGAGACCACTCTGTAATAAGCTTTTCAAAGGCGTTAAGTAGTGGTATAAAGTTACATTCATATATATCGCTGTCCCTGGTCACATGCACCCCCAGGTATTTAATAGACCTCGACTGCCATGCGTATCGGTATCTGTCTTTTAGTAGCGCAACAGTCTCCGGAGGAACGTTTAGGGGGAGGGCTTCAGTCTTGGAAGTGTTCAATTTATAGAAGGAGATATTAGAGTACTCTGTTAAGGCCAAATGTAGTGCAGCGAGAAATTTTTCTGGGTGTAGTAGGCATAGGAGTATGTCGTCGGCAAATAGGCATATTTTATGTGATATCCCTCCAATAGCTGGACCGACAATCTCACCAGCTGATCTAATCCTTTCGGCTAAAGGTTCTATGGCCAACGCAAAGATAAGTGGTGACAAGGGGCAGCCCTGTCTAGTGCCGTTAGTAATCTTAAAGCTAGAAGAGAGGCAGCCATTTACAAACACCTTCGCGGATGGGTACGAGTATAACGCAAAAAGAGAGTCTCGGAACCTGCCTCCAAAACCAATCTTCAACATTACGGATCTGGGGTAACCCCAGTGTAGCCTGTCAAAAGCCTTTTCGGCATCTAGAGAGAGCAGCAATAGAGGTTCTTGATTCAGATCACAGCTTTCCAGAACATTAAACACCCTACGCGTATTGTCCGGGGCCTGTCTGCCTGGGACAAATCCCACCTGGTCAGCCGCCACCAGAGAGGGTAGCAGAGGGGATAACCTGTTAGCTATCATTTTCGCATAAAGTTTTAGATCCGTGTTCAGTAAGGCTATGGGGCGAAAATTCTGTACTGATGTGGGAGGTTTACCTGGTTTTGGGATCGCCACTATCCTGGCTTCCAGCATTTCTTTCGGGAAGCTTTTGGAATCTGAAGCTCCGTTAAAAACTCCTAGCAATATAGGGGCCAGTTCTGTCTTGAAGCATTTATAAAAGTTAGAAGGGTAGCCATCGGGGCCAGGGGCTTTATCACGTGGCAAAGCATCGATGGCCGCCTCTACCTCGGACAAGGACCAGGGGGAGCACAGGGACAGACAGGTCTCGGAGTCCACTCTTGGGAGATCAATGTTGCTCAAAAAAGCCTCAATGTCGGCTGGAGCAGGTTGAGGAGTATTGGGGTCCAAGTTTAGGTTATAGAGCTGGGAATAGTATTCCGCGAAGGTGTTTGCTATGTGGAAGGGGTCCACAACCCTATTTCCCCGAGAGTTATGTATAAGATTAATTCTCGCCTTAGCTCTGTGGCCTCTCAATTTCCTAGCTAAGAGTCTGCCCGCTTTATTCCCAAAGGAGTAAAAATGCTGATTAAGTCTAGCTATATTCCGCTGAACTTCCTGAAGGGAGAAGGTATTCACCTTTTCTCTCGCCAGCAGAAGACTCCTGTATATAGATTTGTTAAGGGGGTCCGCCTTATGATCAGATTCTAGTCTGGACAACTCCGTTTCGGCTGATACAAGCTCCCTAGCGTGGGCCTTCTTTAGTCTAGCTGCTGTTTGTATAGCGGAACCATGGACAACCGCCTTAAGAGAGCACCAATGGTTAAACACATTAGTGTCCTCTGGTTTGTTAGTAGAGGTGTACAAGGAGAGGGAATCCTGAATAGCTTGACGGGATTCCAAATGGGACAGTGCATGGTTACCCAGTCTCCAGGGGCCCGGAGTAACTCTATAAGAGCTCTGGTCCCATGTAATTAATAAGGGGGAGTGGTCGGACCAAGTCATAGGCAGTATATCGACTTTACGTAGGGAAGCTAGCGTCCATTTGTCAGTTAATGCCAAATCAATCCGCGAGTATGACTGATGTGGGTGAGAAAAAAAGGTATAGTCCCTAACCGCAGGATGTCTGGCTCGCCAGGCATCGTGCAGGTCATATTCGCCCAGGATCTGACGGAGCCCGGTAGGATGGTCTACTGCATGGGGGCCTACATGACTACCAGGGCGGGATCTGTCGACATTAGGGTCGAGGACTATATTGAAGTCTCCGAGAAGGAAGAGAGCTCCCCTTGCGTGTTTTTGAACTAATGCGCATAATTTCCTACAGAAGGGAATTTGCCTTGTATTAGGGGCATAGCAGGAGACCAGGGTGACTTCTGTGTTTTCGAGTGTGCCAACTAGTATAATGTATCTCCCCTCTGGGTCACAGTGTTGGGAGGTAACTGAGAAGGAGCAGTTAGCAGAAACCAATATTGCCACTCCTGCCTTTTTAAGAGGGCCATTAGCAGTGTAGCACTGGGGATATCTATTATCGAAAAACTTGTGAGGGGCTGATCTTATGAAGTGTGTTTCCTGGACGGCTACTATTTGGGCTTTCAATTTGTGAAAGGAGGCCAAAGCCACTTTACGTTTCTGGGGGGAATTCAATCCTTTCACATTTAATGAGAGAATATTAACCATTATTCAGGGACATAAAGTGCTGATTTTTTCCTTGGATCAGTATATCAATCACATTGGGCATACATATGTTGAGTCGAGGGGTACCAAGAGGGAAGGAGAAACAGGACACTGAAAGGCCTAGGGAGAGGAGGGGGAACAAAAGGGCAGCGACTCTAAGAGTCGTAGTAAGGCGCCAAAATAGATACGCCTCACCCATATCTACAGGGGGGTAGTGGCTACCACCCCGCGGTCTCCTAGGTAACAAGGGAATAATTACATTGAGCACAGGATAAGTGAAACCAAGATGGTATCTAAGCATAACACCATTTCAAATGCTAAAGCAGAACAAATTAGAGATATACTTAGCGTTACATCCCATGGGACTCTCACACAAATGTAAGAAGGGTAAAACTAGATAAGTACCTCTGCTGGTTTCTGTTGACTCTGTCTCAGAAGCAAAGCCTCCCGGGTATATCCCAGAGCGCCCCCTAGAGCAGTTGTCGCTTTGCGCATTAATTAAAGGAGCACATATTTGAGTACCAGTGGCCCTTCCACAGGACACATCAGGTCATGCCCATTGGTGACATCGCGCAGAGGCACCCACGGACAGGGAGCCCGCGAGTCAGACAACAAAGCAGTGGAAATCAAAATATAACATCCTACATGTGCGACTCTTATCTAAACACAACATAACTGTATTTTAGGGCTACTCCCTACTTGTCAAGTACGATACCCATACAGGGAAGATAAAACAGATATAACCATATAGTGTATATAGGAGATAGAACGCATACTGTATAGCATGGATGACAGTCCAGAGAGTTTGGGGGAGGTATGAGTCTCCATGTTGATGGGTCGCTACTCCGCCTCCGACCAGTCCCGCTGAAGTCGTCGGTCAGGAGAAGCGTCCGGGTGGGAACCAGATAGATTCCATTTGTGCAGAAGTTTCATACCTTCATCAACTGAAGAAATGGAGATAGTCGACCCCTCACGCATGATCAGAAGGCGAGTCGGGAACCCCCAGCAGTAGAGTATATTTGCCTTCCTGAGAGCTGTGGTAACAGGTTGCAGAGATCGCCGTTTGGCGAGAGTCGCCTGAGACAGGTCACCGAACAGCTGATATGATTCCAGTGCCTCCGCTGTGTCAGAAGTGGGTCTGGCGGCCTTCAGTAGTGCTTCTTTAATGTGGAAGAAGTGTACCCTCATAAGGACATCTCTGGGAACCCCATCAGGTGCGTTCCTCGACTTCGGGATTCTATGTATCCGGTCCAGGAGAAGATCAGAGGGTGAGGCCAAGGGCAGAAGTTTTTTAAAGATGGTTATCACAAAGTCATGAAGGCTACTGTTAGAAATGTTATCAGGGATGCCCCTCATTTTAAGGTTATTTCTGCGTGACCGATCCTCCATGTCCGCCAGCTTGTCCCTTATGGCTGCAACCTCACCCTCCAATGCGGCATGCGACTCGACCAACACATTATGAGAACCAACCACTTCCCCCATTTTAGATTCTAGGGCATCTGTGCGCTCCCCCAGTTCATCTATGGAGCGCTGACATGACTGGAGCGAAGTACGGATTTCTGCCGTGACATCATCTTTAACTTGTGTCAGCAACATTTTTAGCGTGCCTACTGTCAGCGCCTCATCATCCGCTACTTCCATGCGAGTTGAGGGTCCCACCTGGGAGGGCGTAACTGGGGAGGTCACGCTCGGCGTTGGGGAGGGGTCGAACTTGAGGTTGAAGGCTGCGTGCTTTTAGTGGCAGAGGGTTTGGGTGATGGTTTGAAGAAAGGCACCTGCGACACAATTTTGGGTACTTTGCTTCTCCGTGAAGGCATAGTGGCAAATGTGAAATGCTGTAAATGACACTGGGATATGGTGCACTATAGGCGTGAGGGGTCTAACTGAAATATTATACAAACACTGTTATTTACTGTGGAGTCATCTCAACCCGGCTCATATGATCAGTATAAGCTCTCAGACCGCAGGGTGTGGAGGGGCCTGTTAATGCATGGGGTGTTTAGGCATTGTGGTCAGGCAAGTGGGAGTCTCACCACAGCAGGGTTGGTATATACAGTACAAGGGCTGGCCTCACACAGCCCATAGAGTTTCCTCAGAGGGGGGAGAAAGGCACCCACTATAATATATGATGCTCCTAAAATGGCTGCTGTCCCTGAGGGGAGCTCACAGCCAGCAGTGTCCCTCACCTGTCACTCCTTTTGACCTGGGGGTGGAGAGGTGCTATTTTTATGTGGGGCAGTCACCCCCTGCCAGCCAGGCAGGTCGGGCTTCAGTTCCCCCTCTTCTAGCCGCTGCACTGTAACTGTACCGCGTCACGGAGCTCGGCCGGCGGGGGGGCTCTCAAATTTAGTCCCCGGCTCCTGTGGTGTGTAGGCCGCAGCCCGAATGAAGGCCCTACAGGCTCTCCCCGGAGAGCGCGGCGGGCGGCGCCGTCAGCGGGAGTCCTCCGCTCTGAAGGGGCACTCTGCAGCAGCCTGTTGGGGCAGCTCCAGCCCGCCAGATGATCGCGGCGGGCGAGCGCCCAAATCGAGGTCCCGGCTTTGGCTCGGCAGGTAGGCCGCAACCCGCAGGCGCACCCAAAAGTGCACCCCGGCTCCGCAGCAATTACCCTCCGGCAGCAGGTAGAATGAGCACACGTTAGGGGGCTGGTATGGGGTGCAGAGGTGGGGGATTATGGTGCTTTTGAAGACCCTCTCCAAACGCATGTCTTTTCGCCCGTCCCGTTAGGCCACGCCCCCTTTAATGTGCTTTCTTATTGCTCTTTGTCTCTAACATAACTTTATTATTAAGTCTCTTTTTCTTCTATTTTTTTAGTTTTTTTTGTTACAATATATTTTAATATGCCTGTATCCTGCTGGGTCATCGCCCCAGTCAGCCCATTCATTTATTTTCTGATTATGGGGGGTGGGGGTGGGAGGGGTGGGGTGGGGTGGTTAGTATAGATGTAGTGATAGGGAGGGATATGGTTAAGGGATTCAGTATCCTTTAGCTGGGGGTGGGTGCACTAAGGGGTAAATTAGTTTTTTTAGGCTAGTTTAGCTCATACAAGCTAAAGGCCACTAATTTATTCCCTTTTAGAGATTTTTTGGGGGGCGGGGGGCGTTCGGGATCCAGGTATACCTAGGTTGGGGTTAGGTCATACAGGGTGGGGGTTTTGGGGAGGTTTGCTTTGGGTCTTTTTGGGGGGTTTGCTTTGGGTAGTATAGGTAGTATATTTAGGTTAGTTTAGAGCTCTGGACGGGTGACATGTTTATATTTATCTCCTTCCATTAGTGATGTGGTATATCTCCAAGTGCTATAAATGCAAGAATATGCTCCTTTTATCCTGCTTTAATACACCCGGATGGCGCCTCCGGGTAATTGTGTTACACTTGTACTGAAAGAGTGAGAAGATATTCTATAATGTATCCTGTATGCATTTGCTACCTTATGTATTTTTACATTACTGTCTGTTTCTACGTGCTGTATGCTCATAATGTACCCCCCAGAGCTTATTATTTGTAATTTTAAATTCAATAAAAATTACTCAATTTAAAAAAAAAAAAAACAAGACTACATCAGAAGATTCCTTGGCATGATTATTTACTTAGGAAAGTTTATTTCTCAACTCTCTGAAAGATCAGCCTCTCTTAGATGGTTGTTGGACAAAGATAATGAGTAGATGTGGTCAAATGAACAAGAAGAAAGTTGTCAAAACATGAAATAGATCATGACAGAGCAACCAGTACTAAGATTCTTTGATCCTACAAAAACAATAAGAATTTCAGCAGATGCTTCACAATTTGGCCTAGGCTCTGTGTTGTTATTAGAACATGAAGATACATGGCAACCAGTAATCTATGCATCAAGAGCATTGACAAGTCCTGAAACAAGGTATGCTCAAATAGAAAACCTTCTAGTGATCACATATGCATGCGAGCGATTTTCATCAATTTGTGAATGGTCAAGCATTTACAGTGTAAACTGATCACAAACCATTGGTAGCTATCATGACTAAATCGTTACATGACTGTCCCATGAGAATTCAACGAAATATGATGTACAATTGCTGTACTGTCCCGGTAATTACATGTACATTGCTGAAACACTTTCTCGTGCTGTTGGAAAATATGAAGGTTCCAGAAGTCTGATGGATGAAGAGTTAGAAGCATATGTTAATTTGATTGTAGTTTCTCTGCCAGTGTCTCTTGCAAGACAAGAACAAATTAGAAAAGAAACTGAGACAGATGACACAATGAAAGTGTTAAGACATCATTCTGAAAGGATGGCCAGCAGAAATAAATGTGTGCCCTTTGATTAAATGGACTTAATTCTCCAAGACTGGTAGATGGCAGCTATTGGAATGGCTGAATATCTTTAAAGCATGTTCTGGTAATTTGATTACCATCAAATCTAGATGTATCTCCAAATAATAAATTGTAATAATAATAATAATAATAAATTGTTTTATCTTGAAGTTTATAGGTGAACTTGTATGTAGAGCATATATACTTCAAATCCCATACAAAAATAAGGTCATCAATAAACCATTGAAAGAATGTTGATTCATACGTTACAATCTTCTCCCAGTTATTCATTAAAAAAATTGTGTACAAATTTGCAAATTTAGTCCCTATTGCAGTGCCCAGTTTTGAATATAAAATTGGTCCTCAAAAAGAAAATAATTATGCTCCAAAATAAGTTTTAGTTTTTTTTCTTCCAATGCCAACACCTCTGGGTTATTTGCTAGCACAGAATTGATGGTTTCTAGATTACAGGCTTTATACTTATAAGTGAAACACTTAATGCAATGCTGAAGGCGTGATGCAGTATTTGAAACACACCACTTGACCAGTTGGAGTGCTTATGACGCGACAGTCGCATGAGGTGGCCGGGTCACATGACGTGCAGCATAATGATCCATACCAGAAGTGCCGGTATGGGGAAGGAAAGAGGCAGTATATCCACATCTTTTTGGGGAAGTGAACAATGTAACCACAAACACAAAACAGCACCACAATATATTTCATTGTGCATTAAGGGATATAATATTAAACATTAATATATTTAAAGCTATCTCATTATTGTTCACTTATATATTGATGCTGTTGAGATTTGGCAGCACTTGGCATTTAGATAATAATAATAATAATAATAATAATAATAATAATAATATATTAGCCACAAGGGCATAGGAAATACTGTAGAACTACAGTAAGTTTTTTTCATTCACCAATTTCCAATTAGAGGAAGTGATGCAATAAACTGAGGGCCTTATAAGGGCTAATCTGGAAATGTATTCACTTCTCTGCCAAACAATTGGATAAACACTGAAGCAAACCAGCAGTGGTAATTGTTGGTCATTGTCTGCATTATGGGCCTTATTCTAGTTCTCTCTTTCTTACAAAATCCTTCTTAGATAGACAAAACCATGTGCACTGCAGGTGGGGCAGATGTAACTTGTGCATAGAAAATTAGATTTGGAGTGAGATCTATATTGCAGTGTAAAAATAAAGCAGCCAGTATTTATCCTGCACAGAAACAAAATATCTCACACAAATCTAATGCTCTCTGCACATTTTACATCTGCCCCCCTGCAGTGCACATGGTTTTGTCCATCTAAGAAAGATTTTGTCAGAAAGAGTGAACTAGAATAAGGCCCAATGTTTTCTGAAACAAACTACCTTAAATACAGTGTTGCCACTCACCCTTTATGGAGGCTGTTTTCTTGCAATATATGATATACTGTAGAGTGTGTATTTTTTATTAATTTAACAGTTTCTTATATATATATATCGTACAAAAATTTTGCAGCATTTTACAGATAATATTTGAACATTCACATCAGTCCCTGCCACAGTTTACAATCTATATTCCCTACCACATGTACACACACACACATTCCCTCTTGGATTAATTTTGTACCAGTATATTTTTGGACTGTGGGAGGAAAATGGTGTACCCAAAGTAAACCCATGCAAGCACGGGGAGAATATACAAACTCTGCACATTTAGGGCCATGGTGCCCGCCACCTATCAGGCTTTCTGATTCCCTTACCTCCTTCAAGCGCTCCCTCAAAACCCACTTCTTCCGACTAGCCTATCCCTCCTCCTCTTAACCTCTCTTGCTCCTCCTATCCTGCCTACCCTACCCCTCCATCTGTTCCTACTTATCCCATTGTTTTTTGTTTGTCCACCCACCTCCTTTTAGTCTGTTAACTCTTATGAGTAGGTCCCTCCTTCCTCACGTACTCACCCTACCTCTTTACTTCACCAGTGCTCCTGCCCTGTTCTTCCCTTCCTCTACTTCATCTTCAAAAAAATTGTAATTTCCTCGACAATTTCGACACCTACTTCAGAACTGATGCTGATTTTAGTTCTACCAGCTATACCCCTATTCATGCTGTATTTTATCAACAGACCCTGTATGTTACCTTGTAATTTGTTTTTTGTTTGCTATTTACGGCGCTGCGGACACTTTGTGGCGCCTTATAAATAAACAAACTACTACTACTACATGGTGGGTATCAAACCCATGACCTAAGCGCTGTGAGGCAGCAATGCTGTTACACCCTCTGTGCTGCCCCAAATGCTATGCTATCAGTTCTTGATATATTAGTGTTTCACATGTGATGAAATTAACTATCTTATATGTTAGTTTGCCATATTTTCCCATATGATGAATCTAACCACTTTGTACTGTATGCCATTAATGTTCCCATCTGTTAAATATAACCACTATGTACTGTATGTTCCCATGTGATGAGTCATAAGGTGCCCATACACGTTACAATTATTGTATACAATATTGTACACAATATCGCATCTCGGCTTTGCGATGAGATTAGACCTAGTACAAAAAGTATGTGCTGCACAACCGAGATGCGATGAGATGTGATATTGTGTACAATATTGTATACAATAATTGTAACATGTATGGGCACCTTTACTACTACATGTATGTACTGTATGTCAGATATTATGTAGGCACCTTGTATCTCAAGAATTAATGGACATTATGTTGTATCATATAGTAGTACACAAAATGTTTACTACAAGTTTATATATATATATATATATATATATATATATATATATATATATATATATGGGGGGAAATGAGCAGCACTCACGCGGATTTTCAATAAAGACACTGAGATAGTGTAACCTGGTAACGTTTCGGATTTAACTCCATCCTCATGACCAAAAAAGCAACAAGTGTAAGACATACAGCACATACCTATATACCATGCAAACCACGTCTCCTCCTCCTGTCCAGCTCCAAACGGGCGTCTCACAGCGTCTCAGCCGTTTCCGGGTTCTGACACTGATGCCTTCAGCGTGTTAGCGTCACACCCGCCGTCACTCTCCGGCCGGGGCGTCTCCATAGCAACACAGGATGCTTCGGGATCCCTGCGGCTGGTTCAACGGGGGTACTCTGGATCACTTCCTTCAACCCTGCGTCCAGAGGCTTCCCACCTATGTCCGGGACACCACCGACCTCCTCAACAAAATTCAGGACTTTGGCTTACCTGTACCCAACATGTGGCTATGTTCACTCGATATAAGTAGCCTATATACCAGCATCCCCCACAAAGAAGGTTTGCAGGCAACAGCACAACTCTTGGAAACTGATGCGAATTACACGGGTCCACCTACAGCCCTGTTTAACCATCTCCTAGAGCTGACACTAAAGCGCAATTTCTTCATGTTCAATAACGAATTCTTCCAACAACGGATGGGGTGTGCCATGAGTTCTCCAGTGGCACCCTCGTTCGCTAATATTTATATACGTGGTATACCATTTACCTGCAACCAAAATTGACCATCATGGAGAAATTTTTTTTTGGTAAGTTCAAAATCAAGCAACGACAGAATAAACTGAGGATCAGGCCCACTATAATCAGACTGTTGGTAGACAAAGTCCTCCACTGCACACATACCAGCCGTATGCGGGATGATTGTATAAAGGCTCTTTACATCAAGTGTTACTAGCCAAATGTCATCTGTAATAACAGGTAATGTCTCAAGAGCATGAAGTAGTGACGTTGTGTCCAACAAGTAGAATGGTTGCCTCACAATATACGGCTGTAAGATGGCATCGATGAATACAGAAATACGCTGGGATAATGAATGGCGGGCAGCTATGATCGGGCGGCCAGGGGGATTTGTAAGGCTCTTGTGATTTTTAGGGATGCTGTATATTACAGGAACCACCGGGTAATCGGGGAGTAAGGCATCCATCAACGATTGGACAAAAAGGAGAAAAAAATAGGACTGTCCCCTGGGGGTCAGAACTGGGGGCGCAATGTCACGTGTTGCTTGACCTGCAGCTGTTTAGTGAATGGGATAGTTAGTCCCGTGTAGAAAACTGGAGTAGAAAAAAGAGGGGATAAAAAAGAGGTGGGCCCACCTTTGATAAAGCCACCAAGAGTGGCGAAACGCATCAGGGAGCTACTGGGGAACCCCCCCTCACTTTTATCCATCACCAAAACTTCTGGATTGCAGCCCGAACCATCCCCTGGATCTACAATTCTTACACCCTGGGACATTGTTTCCTCGTGCTTCAAACTGAAGGATCACTTCCGGTAATTCACCATCCATCATCTTTCCTTCTGGGAGCATCCGAGCAATTTGCAACCCACTTATTGTCGGTAATTTGTGCCATCTTGGGCCGACCCGTGGACACTCGGTCGAGGACATCCCGTTAACATCAAGGGTGGTAACTATGACATCTACAGATTTGTCCAGGGGAACATAGGAACAGACTCTCCATTTTTTCTTCCAACTGCAGGGGGACCCCCTTATTATTCATTTACTCGCTACTAAGTGTATACACCATTTGACCCCGTTTTTTAATTTTCATTTCTATTAATTGTTGTTTATTATCATTGATGCATTGTTTTTAATAAATTTTTCAATCGATTCTCATCACTGGTGCGCTGTTTATCCCCTCTTTTTTCTACTCCATCCATCAACGATTGTTCAATAACCCTATTGTCCACTGCCCTTTTAAGCAAGATGCATAATAATTTGCGGTACTCAGAAGTAGGATCATATGCCAGCTGTTTGTAAGTACACTCATCAGATAGTTGCATATCAAGCTCAGCTTTGTATTCAAAAAAGTCCATCCCTACTAGGGCCCCGCCCTTATCTGCTGGGCGAAAGATAAGTTCTTTATTGTTAGACAGATTTCTCAGTATGACTCTATCCGATGCAGATAGATTAGTGTAGGGTACAGGTGCATGTAACAATTTGTCATTGACCTGCGAGTCAAGAAGACGCATAAATGTCTTAATGGAGGCATTCGTGAGTTGCTGATCGAACGTAGATCGGGGGAGAAGTTTCTGCAATTGTGGTGGTATCTTATGTATTTGGGATACTAGTCCCCCTTCCTGAGCTGATGTTGTAGGATTTTTAGAAAAAAGTCTTTTAACTTAAGTTGTCGACATAGTGCGTGTCGCTCAACTTGCCAATTCGTACAGTATGCGCGTATATGATCCGGGGCAATACGTTTTACCACCCCCAACATGGGACCAAGTTTACTAGTAGACACACTTTGAGTTGTCAAACAAAATTTGTTGTGTACCAATTTATTTGCCCTTGCGGCTTGTCTTATATCGGCAAGACCGAGAGAACGTTCAAGGAACGGATTACAACTCACCGATCCACCATTAGAGCTGCGATGTCTGGGGGCAAGTGCGACTTGCCAGTCAACCAACAATTTCTCACTATGAATCACACTCTGCCACAGCTAAAATATTGCATGATAGACCACGTCCCCTTGAACCTCCGAGGTGGCAATAGGGGATTGCAACTCCTGAAGTGCGAAACCAGATGGATCCACCGTCTTGGCACTATTGCTCCCAATGGGCTTAATGAGCATCTGGGCATAAGCTGTATGACGAGAAAATAATTATGGCGTTCACATATGTTATTACTTAAAGTGACCACTGCATTGATAGTCATGTGTACTTATAACATGTCTTACCGACTTTGCTCACAGAATGAGTATACGTCGCAGTAGTGGTTTAAGCATTATTGGCCATTATCTGTTCTCTAAATGTGGTCTATCAGTCTGTTTAAATATTAATATTGATATCCTACCATGCCCTGTGACCGTATGGTGATGGCACAATCGCGTGGACGCGCTCTGCCGGTGTTGTAACTGCACCATGGAAACGTGCATTTTTGCCCATTAATAGAAAGTATATCTATCTTATGCCATAATTAGGCTGTATAACGCAAGTAACCATTGTCCTTTTGTATATGTTGTTGTTTCGTCTTGTTGTCTTGGTGATGGGAGCACTGGTCGAACACTGATGATGTCATGCCTGTGGGACCTGGAAATGGGCCAACGTGGTCAGGAGTCAGTAGTCACGGAGGTGTATAAAGGTATGTAATGTTTTTTGATACAGTAAGCCTGATGAAAATGTCCATTAAAGGACGTTGAAACGTTGCAAAACTTACCGCTTGTCCAGTGTACATTATTGGCTGCGAGTGCCGCACTTTCCTGCTATGATATATATATATATATATATATATATATATAGTCACTGTAGCTAGCAAGCAGCGGCACTCGACAGGGTTTGCAAAAAGTGTCAAAAAGTGGTTTTATTGTTAACAATAAAACCACTTTTTGACACTTTTTGCAAACCCTGTCGAGTGCCGCTGCTTGCTAGCTACAGTGACTACATCTACCTCCCAGAGGGCACCCAGGTCGTTGACGGAGAAGAGGTCGAGTGCCGGACTGATTGCGATCATATATATATATATATATATATATATATATATATATATATATACACACACATAGGCATTAGTCTTATCCAACGATTTTTATTAAAAAGTCTTAAATATGAATCTGCACAAGCCAACACTTCTTCAGTTGTTTTTCACAGTCAAGAAGAGGTACCTCTTAATAAGGGGTAACAGATTCTTTGATGATAACTCTATTGTGAGATGCCACATTTGGCCATATTGTAGAAAAGTGACGAGTAGGTGTAATCCATTTTTGTATATGAGAAGACAGAACTCATAATAATAATAATAATAATAATAATAATAATAATAATAATAATAATAAAAGGCCTTAGAGATTGACCTTGTTCAATAGATCCTGTTGTCTCAGACTCTATTTTATTTGTGATTCTGTGTAGAGACATGGAAAACGTGCACTGTTGGGGGGTACTTGAGGACCGAGGTTGAGAACCACTGCTCTAGGTGGAGAAAGACAATTTGCAAAAACATCTTCGAGGTATATGAAATAGGAGCGAGGTTTGCGGCTAATGCAGGGAGCCAGCTACATTTAGCCGCGAGCCTCGCTGTTTTAGCGGCCGCACATGCCGTTTCCCCATCTCTGCAAAAACCTATCGACAGGGAAACGGCGTGTGCAGAGGGTCACTGCTCGCTAAAATCATTGAATCCCCCTCTCTCCCTCACTACCCCCCCCCCCTCCCCATAAAAACCCACTTTCCCTTCTTGGGAATGTTTGCCCTTGGCAGTTGATAATATGATAGCCATATTGATTTTATTTGATTTAGATATGTCAATATTTATATTAATAGTTTTACCTGATAACTTACTTTCACCGGTGACGCATCTGCAATGCACCCATTGCATTTACTTATTTTTGGAAATATGGCACAGGCACAGAGAGCTCTAGCAAAGTGCCTGCAAGGGGTGTGGCCCATGGACATCAGCACAGAATCCCATCCCTGTTTTAAAATAATCCATTAACTAACTATCCTTTTCGTAATGCAATGTGTGATGCTGTCTAACACTGGCACTAACGTGACATCAAATTCTTGCTTTTGCAACTCTTAAAGCCCCATCTCCATTCAGGTATAGAGTAATGAGTTGTTATCTGCTGAATACTCTATTTACAAAGTCAAAGACCTGCAAGTCTGCTCTGATTGGAGCAGACTTCTATTACTACAGTAACATTGGTAACAATTGATTTGGCTGCTTAGAGTAGGTCAGACATAACCAGACACATACCCACTTCCATCTCTTTTACTTTCTCTACATTGACAAATACCGGGGACGCCTAATCTTTCTGCCAGGGGAAATAACACACTGCAAGATTTACTCGGTAGCCAAGAATTAAGTGCTGGCTGGAGAGAGAGCACAGAACATCATATTTCATAAACGAAGAGTCTATTAAAACTAGTCGCTATGCAATAAGGAATATATTTGCGTGTCAGCGTGACCTTCTGAAGGTTCTTTTGTTTTGCTTGCAAGCGTAGTAAGTGGCACTGTCTCTGGTTTTATAATGTCCAACATTTGCAAACTGTATGTGCAAATAATTTTTTGAAATGTCCGTGCTCGTGAATACGTGATCCAAAAATAGAAATTGAGTCTTTAGAAACAGTTTTCCCTTTTATTATTTACTTAATAAACATGCTCGCAAAGTAGTAAGACAACATAGCAATCACAGTGAAATGCTATTTTAATTGTATTTAAGAAAATAATTAGACTGTACTGCGACTCATTTATAGACCGGGTGAACAAATACAAAATGTTTCAACATGTTTTCAGCACAGTTTTTGTAGAGGATAGATTTGAGTTTGATTTGTTGCAATCTATTTAAATTAAATAGTGCTTTAGAACCATTGCAATTTTGATGGCAAAAATAATAATCAGTCAAGACTGATGATACACAGTACATACCAGAGCAGTCTGTAACAGATGTTGCATACATATATTGTATTCTGAAATCACAGGCAGAGGTAAAGATCATTCATTTCCACACAAAGGCCCTTATTCAGATCGGTGCGGATATTCCCGCATTCTTACGGAGCGGTCCGCACGCCACGGTGTTTTGCCGCATGCGGCCATCGTCCGTAGAAACGCCCACGTGTACTCCGCATTCGGACGGACTCACTCGTTAAGAACAGGGCGTGTTTACGGACGACATACAAAGCATGCGTGTGCGGGAGAAACACTCCGATTCGGCACGGTATTACAGAGTATTACAGAGTATGCTCGGGAATACCGCATCCGAACGGGAGCCAAGCGGTGCTACCGCCCGTAAGCGGAGTATTTACGCCAAACAACCCACTATTATATATCTTCTGTATTGCTAGTATTAATATTCTGTCATGTCCATTGTTAGCAGTTTTTAAGTGTCTGAGAAGTACAGCATATGTGGGGGATTACTAAGGTTTCCTTGAAGCAGCAATGGTTTCAATTAAAGCACTGACAAGCGTCCTATTAGTGAGTAATGAGTAAAGGAGTAGATTGTATTGGGTTCAGGTGTTAATGGTTGTAGTCATTAGGCGTACGTTCGCCTACCGCATGAACGAGTGGTGTCCGCAAAGCAATAGTACACTTGTGGACACCGCACATTTCAGCCCTTTTTGCTCGCGTGCATTCGGAGTGGTTTCCGAATGTACGCCCCCCAACATAAGTGTACTCCCCCGTGTCCGCCCATGTTTCCGCCCCGTTTTGCCCACTTTGAAACTACGCCCATGTGTCATTCCGCATGACGCCCATAATACGCCCCTATTTCCCGACTGATTGCGGTGACCAGTTTTGGACGGGCTTTGTCCGAACTGGTACCGAGTCAAGGCGTGGCACATGCGCGTAGCGTTCTACACGCATGCGCAGACGCCGTAAAGACGCAATCCGTAAGAACGCGGTAAAGTCCGCATCAATCAGAATAAGGGCCAAAGGTGGCATTACAAAGCAGTCCAATGACCTTATATATGGGCACTATCTAATGCGCTTGTGACCACTTACTTACCACAAAGGTGGTCATCAAACAACCTTAATTTGTACCCTGCTAAATAAAGTCCACTCATAACCTGCTGAATAAAACACACCCATAACCCAATCCACTCGTAATCTGCTAAATACAGCCCACTCATAACACAACCCACTCATACCTACTGAATAAAGAATTTTCACATATATTCATTATAACATACAATCCATGCACAAATTACCTAAAATTACATAAAACAATTACAAAATGTAGTTGCTTTTGGTGAGGATTGTGCGTGTGACTATTGAGACAGAAGCATAATCCGCCAAAAGTATTTAAGTAGCAATTTGTGACTAGAATTATTGGGCATCTTCCAGGACATTTGGTATGGTTAAAAGAGTAGAGATATTGAGAGACGGAGATATGAAGAATAATATGTCAGTTGCCATTAAAAAAGCCATGAAATGACCAAAGCTATCAGTGATCCATTCATCAGAGTGTGTAGAAAGGGTGGTGCAGTGATTATCGTGTGTGTATTCCGGCTTTGGCAATTCAACAGTGGAGTATTGTTGGGTATGAAAAAATGGGTTTGGTATAATATGTCAACAGCCGGGATCCCAATGGTCATTATACTGACATCGGAAACCTGGCCGTCGGTATGTCGACAGGGGGGAGATCACCTTCCTGTCCACTTTAACCTATTTGTAAAAGTCACAAATTGTAACCAATATAGTGTGTAAAATACATGGTTGTGTAAATCACTTCCAGACTGCTGTGTCACCTTGCATGTAGTCAGGGCTGCCATTAGGAATTGTGGGGCCTGGACTGATTTCCAGTCTGCCCCTTCCCCTCTAACTTCACTTACTGACCCCGGATCCTGCTCCCCATCCCCTCTTCTGCTGTGCTGCCACGTTGCACTCAGTGTGCTGAATGAAGCAGGTCCCGGGGTGCAAGCTTCTTAAACTCAGGGCACCGGCAGCCAATTAAAATTCTGCACCGGCTTGAGCTCACGTACTGTTAGCCAATCTAAGTGGCTGCCAGTACGCGAGCTCTGATTGGCTCAAAAGCCGGTGCAGAATTTAAATTGGCCGCTGGCATCCTGAGTAAAAGCCTGTGATCCTGGACCTGCTTCGTTTAGCGCACTGAGCGCAGCACAGCGGAGGCAGTCAGGGAGGGTGCGGTGGGCAAAATGAGCTGTACACACACAGCAGCCCCCTAATGGCGGCCCTGTATACAGTAGTCTCTGTTCTCACAAAATGCATTTTCAGTGAACACCACCCTTAAATATTTGCAGGTATGTACAGTACTCAAACTTAATAGAGAATAACTTACTCTGCAATAAGTATAACTTGGCCCCACCTACAATCTCATATGTTTTTTGTTACATCAAACAAATGACACAATGAGCAATGAGTCTTGCAGTATGAGAGAAAGCAGCCATCCATAACAGAAAAGGCATCACAATGCTTGTTATTCTGGCAATTAACCTCCTCTCTCTAAATTCACATTAAAATGCATTGGAGTAGGAGAAGATTGTGGATGATATTAGCAATAAAAATGTAGCTGCCAAAACTGTAGCTGGCTGGAGATTAGAGAATCTGGAAGCACAGTTGAAGGATGCAGAATGTAGAGAGAGAGCGAGAAAGAGAGAGATAGCGAGAGAGAGAGATAGCGAGAGAGAGAGGGAGAAGGAGACGGAGGGAGAAAAAGAAAGAGAGAGTGGGAGAGAGATGGAGAGAGAGCGAGATAGAGAGTTGGAGAGAGATAGATGGAGTGGGAGAGAGAGCTATAGAGAGAAAGAGATGGAGAGAGTGAGATGGAGGGAAGAAGAGAGAGATAGGGAGGGAGGGAGAGAGATGGAGACAGAGAGGGAGGGAGATAGAGAGATTGAGAGAGAGAGTTTGGGAGAGGGAGAGAGAGTGATAGAGAGATGAAGGCAGGAAGAGAGAGATAGAGAAAGAGAGAGAGAGGGAGTGTGAGAGAGAAAGAGAGCCGGGGGGTGGGGGGTGGGTAAAAAGAGCATTACCTTGCAGGGGGTGTGCATTATCTCACCTAAATCTCTAGTTCAACATGCACAAGTTTGACATTGACAAAATGTTAACACAAGCAAAGGGTTGACATAACAAGACATAGACACATGAAAAGGCCAACATGATTTTGTTATGTTTGTTTAGTATCAATGTGAGCACATGGACCCCAATTACTGTACCACCTACCCTCACATGGCTTGCTTCACTCTCTATGGTTAGGGCCCAGTCAGAGTCTACGTGGATGGTAAAGTATCAAAAACATACAAAACCCCACAAAAATTTATGTCAACCTCTTCATGGTGTCATTTTTCTTGTGTCGACCTTTTGGAAATGTGGACTCTGTGCATGTTGACCTTTGTCAATGTTGAACCTTTTCAATATTGTCTGTCAGTCTAGTTACAAAGTAAAAATGTAAAAACCAGCCCTAGATAACCTCTACCAAAGCCATGCTCTTCTTTTTCACAACCTATACCTCTCCACGGGGCCTATTTATACAATTTTTTGTCAAATATTCCCTGCTTCAGACTCGTTCGGATGGGGCGAATATGTACATGAGCAAACCCCTTGTGCGAATGCCTTCAACGAGTATCACACTTGCCAAGGCATTCCCACTGACAGGGGAGAGAAGAGGGGGGGGGGGGGGGGGGGGGCGGAACAGGTGGCTGGTGCAGAAGAACTAGTGTTTGTATATTTAAGGATATAGGCTGTACTTTTACTACCAGCTGTCCTGTTTCTGCCATCTTAGGATGGGGATAATACCAAAAGAACTAAAAGATGTGCTGGTAGCACCATTAAAAGATTTATTTAACCAGTCAGGTGCAGTTCCAGAGGACTGGAAAAGAGCAAATGTAGTTCCACTGCACAAAAGCGTTGCTGGCATTGCTGGCACTGTGGGGCATACTTGTTGCTGGCACTGTGGGGCATTGTTGGCACTGTGGGGCATACTTGTTACTGGCACTGTGGGGCATTGCTGGCACTGTGGGGCATTGTTGGCACTGTGGGGCATACTTGGTACTGGCACTGTGGGGCATTGCTGGCACTGTGGGGCATTGTTGGCACTGTGGGGCATACTTGTTCCTGGCACTGTGGGGCATTGCTGGTACTGTGGGGCATTGTTGGCACTGTGGGGCATACTTGTTACTGGCACTGTGGGCTATTGCTGGTACTGTGGGGCATTGCTGGCACTGTGGGGCATACTTGTTACTGGCACTGTGGGGCATTGCTGGCACTGTGGGGCATTGTTGGCACTGTGGGGCATACTTGTTACTGGCACTGTGGGGCATTGCTGGCACTGTGGGGCATTGTTGGCACTGTGGGGCATACTTGTTACTGGCACTGTGGGGCATTGCTGGCACTGTGGGGCATTGTTGGCACTGTGGGGCATACTTGTTGCTGGCACTGTGGGGCATTGCTGGCACTGTGGGGCATTGCTGGCACTGTGGGGCATACTTGTTGCTGGCACTGTGGGGCATTGCTGGCACTGTGGGGCATTGTTGGCACTGTGGGGCATACTTGTTATTTTATATGCTGTCCGCAGAATGGGCTGAGCTTATATTGTGGTCAAGTGGTTGCACTTTTTTTTTCTCGTCATTGCCAGTATGACTTGCCCCTGTTAAGCCACACCCCTTTTTAGGCCACGCCCCCTAAAATTTCACGAGGGGGTACTCATAAATAAAAAGCCTAATCAAGGGGTATGGGAGACAAAAAAGGTTGGGAACCACTGATCTAGGTAAACTTGAGAATTGGTCAAGAGCATGGCAACTACAGTTTAATGCTAAAAAATGCAAAAGTATGCACTTGGGACTCAAAAACCCAAAAGCTCAATATAGTATCAAGGGTACCATAATGGAAACTACTGAGGAGGAAAGGGATCTAGAAGTCACAATTTCAAGTGACTTAAAGGGAGGAAAGCAATGTAGCAAAGCAATGAGGAAGACTAGTAAGATGCTTGGTTGCATAGGGAGAGGAATCAGTAGCAGAAAAAAAGAAGTAATAATGCCACTTTATAGGTCCAGTTCTGGAGACCATATCTTCAGAAGGATATAAATGCATTAGAGACTGTACAAAGAAGGGCAACTAAAATGGTGCATGGCCTACATCACAAAACTTACCTGGAAAAACTAAAAGATCTTAACATGTATAGTTTGGAGCAGAGAAGGGAAAGGGGGGACATGATAGAAATCTTCAATTATATCAAGGGTTTTAACATAGTACAGGAGGAAAATAAGTAATAGAACACGAGGACATGCACTGAAACTGGAGGGAGGTAGGTTCAAGGGAAATGTTAGAAAAAATTACTTCACAGAACGTGTAGTGGATAAGTGGAATAGCCTCCCATCAATGGTGGTAGAGGCTAAGATAGTAGAACAATTTAAACATGCTTGTGATTGTTACACTGCTGTCCCGGACCCGCCGGGACAGACAGTGGAGACGAGTGCCGGGGGAGACGTCGGGGGCGTCGCGCAGCAACGCCCCTAGCTTCCGTCCCCACGGCATCGTCAGCAGGCATCGGGGCGTTGCTGGGCCACGTCCCCAGTCATCCTGCATCCTGTCGTTGATTCCCAGCTGTGTCCTCCGTCCAGTCTCCTGTCCTCCTGGTGTCCGTGTGTTGTCCTTTATCCGTATCCTGGTTCCTGCTGCCCGTTGCCTCCTCGGTGCACAGATAAGTGGGGTTTACCCCCAGACAGCCCTTACTCTTATTTTGATATTATTGTGTTACATCATTGCGTATTGTTACGCCCACTCTGTTGTCCACGGAGCAGGGGTGACCTCGCCCTTCTTGGGTTAGTTAGCAATCCCCTTGTTCATCCTTGGCATTGGTGGCGGCGTTGTCAACCCTAAAGACCTGGTGGCATCGGGGGCGGAGCCTGACTAACGGGCTCTGTCGAACTCGGCTATTATAGGCGAAGCCTAGCTCAGCACGCGTCCGCCAATCTCATTCGGTGACAACGGAGTCAGGGTTGGCGAGGACACCCAGTTATCATAACATTATAACCGGCCAAACTATACTCTGGGACTGTTCGCTGCCCCTACAGCCCAGAGGTTCGGTAGTCGTTGTGAGCCCCAATTATGGATCCGACACTACAGGCTGCTGGTCACTCCCTTGCAGGACAGATGCACACGCTGACGCAGAAACTGCAAGAGCTCACCCTACGGGTAAACTCACACGAGGAACGGTCACAGTCTAGCTCCTCCTCCGGTAGGGGTCTAGAGCCTAAGTTGAATCTTCCTGACCGTTTTTCAGGTGACCGGTCCCAGTTCTTTAATTTTAAACAGTCATGCAGGCTTTATTTCAAATTATGCCCAGTGTCATCCGGTTCTGAGGCTCAACGGGTAGGAATGGTTATATCACTCCTGCAGGGAGATCCCCAGTCTTGGGCCTTTGGCCTTCCTGATGGTGCTGAGGCTCTCTCTTCAGTGGATGCATTTTTCTCAGCTATGGGGTTATTGTATGATGACCCGGACCGGACGGCCTCGGCTGAGTCAAATCTTAGGGCCTTGCGTCAAGGGCAGGACACAGCTGAGGCATACTGTACTCAGTTCAGACGTTGGGCCATTGATTCTGGCTGGAACGACCCAGCGCTTCGTAGCCAGTTTCGGATTGGTCTATCCGAATCCCTTAAGGATGCGTTAGTGCATTACCCCACTCCTAAAGATATAGATGGGATCATGCAGTTAGCCATTAAGGTGGATAGGAGATTTCGGGAGCGGCAGAGGGAGAGACGGTCTGGAGTGTTGCCTTCCTCATCTGCGGACGAGTCTACCGAGGTACCCGGAGACGAGCCTATGCAATTGGGGGCCACTCGACTATCTTCCTCCGAAAAGAACCGCCGACGTCTCAAGGGCCTCTGTTTGTATTGTGGGGGTCCCGGTCACCTTGCTGTTGCTTGTCCGCTGAAGGTGGGAAAAGACAGGGCCTAAGTGATACTTGGGGGGTTCACTTGGGCCTGTCGAGCTTTTCTCCCTCAGATTCCGTATTGATTCAAGTATCAGTCTCTGTGACCGACCGTTCTTGGAACGGATCTGCCTTTGTGGATTGTGGGGCTGCCGGTAACTTCATTGATGAAGGCCTGGTGCACCGACTGGGTCTCGTGCCCATACCCTTGGCCAATCACGTCTCTGTATGTGGGTTGGATGGCCGTCCACTGTCCAAAGGCAGTATATCTTTTAGGACTCCCTCCCTTCGTCTGTCGGTGGGGGCTCTTCACTCCGAAGATATCACCTTTCTTATCTTTCACTGTCCTCTCACTCCTATTGTCCTAGGGCTGCCTTGGTTGAAAAAACACAACCCTGAATTTAATTAGGAAACTGGTGAAATCACTCGGTGGGGAGGGTCCTGTTTGGATGTTTGTCTCACTCTCCCTCTCCGTGTGATGCACTCTGATCTTCAAGCTCTCCCTCCTCAGTACCGCGATTTTGCGGATGTATTTTCTAAAAAAGAAGCCAACACCCTGCCTCCTCATCGCCCCTTTGATTGTGCCATTGAATTAGTGTCTAATGCCAGACTCCCTAAGGGTCGTTTATATGCGTTATCCACACCTGAGTCCCAAGCCGTGGACCTCTACATTAAAGAAAGTCTTGAAAAAGGGGTTTATCCATCCCTCAAAATCCCCGGTAGGGGCGGGGTTTTTCTTTGTAGAGAAGAAAGATGGGTCTTTACGGCCCTGTATTGATTACAGAGCCCTCAACAAAATTACGGTCAAAAATTCCTGCCCATTACCCCTCATCTCCGTATTATTTGACCAGATTCGGGAGGCAGTGATTTTTTCCAAAATAGACCTCAGGGGGGCCTACAACTTAATCAGAATTAAAAGTGGAGATGAGTGGAAGACCGCGTTTAATACCCACTCGGGGCATTTTGAGTATCTTGTGATGCCTTTTGGTCTTGCTAACGCCCCGGCAGTCTTCCAAGACTTTATTAATGAGGTCCTTCGGCCTTTTTTAGGGGGTTTTGCCGTAGTTTACTTGGACGACATTCTCATTTTTTCCAAGTCTCTTCCCGAGCATCGGCAGCATGTTCGCCTGGTGCTGCAGAGGCTACGGGAGAATCATTTATATGCCAAGTTAGAAAAATGTGAATTTGAAGTGTCACAAGTGACTTTCTTAGGGTATATTATTTCCCCTCAAGGTTTCTCCATGGATCCATCTAAGGTTCAGGCCATTCAATCCTGGGCTCGCCCAACCACGCTCAAGGCCATTCAGCGATTTCTTGGCTTTTCTAATTACTATCGCAAATTTATCCGCTCCTTCTCGGACATCGTGGCCCCCATAGTGGACTTGACCCGTAAAGGGGCTGACCCAGGACGATGGTCTCAACTGGCGATGGATTCTTTTGAAAAATTAAAGAAAGCGTTTTGCTCAGCCCCAATTCTGCACCACCCAGATCCCAGACTACCCTTTTTAATCGAAGTCGACGCCTCTGATGTGGGTGCTGGAGCAGTCCTGTCTCAGAAAGGGCCACATGATCTAAAGATTCATCCCTGTGCTTACTTCTCCCGCAAGTTCTCTCCAGCCGAGAGAAATTATGATGTAGGCAATCGTGAGTTATTGGCCATCAAATGGGCGTTTGAGGAGTGGCGTCACTGGCTTGAGGGAGCCCAGCATACCATCACGGTGATCACCGATCACAAGAATCTTTCCTATATTGAGTCCGCCAAACGCCTCAATCCACGACAGGCTCGGTGGGCACTCTTTTTCACCAGATTCCGGTTTATTATCACCTTTAGGCCAGGTTCTAAGAACGTGAAGGCGGATGCCCTCTCCCGCAGTTTCCAGACTTTCCAGAGATCTGAGGTGAAAGCATCCCCCATCGTCCCTTGCTCGGTCATTATGGCGGGCCTGACCCAAGATTTAGCCACCTTAGTAATTGCTGCCCAAGCGTCGGATCCTCAACAGACTCCACAGGACCGTCTATTTATTCCCCAGAAATTACGGGAGGCGGTTCTCAGGGATTTTCACTATGCAAAAAGCTCCGGGCATCGAGGTATTGCCAAAACTTTGGAACAGTTAGCCAGGACTGTTTGGTGGCCCTCTATGAGGCAGGATGTCGACAGATTTGTGGCCTCATGTCAGATCTGTGCGCGACACAAATCTTCTCGACAGTCTCCGATTGGGCCGCTGTTTCCCTTGTCCATTCCTGAAAAACCATGGTCCCATATTTCCATGGACTTTATCGTGGACCTTCCTCCGTCTAGCAAGTTCACTACCATCTGGGTTACTGTGGATAGATTTTCCAAAATGGCTCACTTTACTCCATTACATGGGCTCCCTACAGCTAAACTCCTAGCGAATTTATTCATCACCAGCATTTTTAGGCTTCACGGACTCCCGGTTGATATTGTCTCGGATAGAGGTTCCCAGTTTGTGGCCAGGTTTTGGAAGCAGTTTTGTTCAGCCTTAGGGATTCAGGTCAGTCTCTCCTCGGGTTACCACCCGCAGTCGAATGGACAGACCGAAAGGGTCAAACAGGCTTTGGAACAATACCTCCGCTGTTTCGTTTCAAAGTGCCAGGACAATTGGGCTGAGCTTATTCCATTAGCGGAGTTTGCATATAATAACTCTTATCATACAGCTATTAAGAGCTCTCCTTTTTTCTGCAACTCAGGTTTTCACCCCAAATGTAGTTCTTTCATGCCCCCGGTTGATCCGTCAAGATCCTCTTCCACTGTCTTGTTTTTTAGAAAAGCCTGGAAGAATGTACATATAGCCCTTAGACAATCCTCAGCCTGGTCTAAGATTTTCTTTGATAGGCATAGAAGACCGTGTCTCTTTAAAGTGGGTCAGAGAGTATGGTTATCCACATGCCATATTAGACTTCGTCAGCAATGCCCCAAGCTGGGTCCCAGGTTTATCGGTCCATTTCCGATTATCGGACAAATCAACCCGGTGGCATTCAGACTACAGCTTCCTAGGTCTCTGCGCATCAATAATGTCTTTCATTGTTCCCTGCTCAAACCTGTCATCGGAACCCTTCCATCCAGCTCTACACGTACTCAAAGACCTGTCTTGGTTAGGGGGCATAAGGAGTATGTGGTGGAACATATTTTGGACTCCAAGGTAGTCAGGGGTCAGCTCAAGTTTCTTGTCCATTGGAAGGGGTTTGGAGATGAGGAAAGATCTTGGGTCCCAGAAAAGTTTTTGCATGCGCCCAGGCTAAGAGCGGAGTTTTTAAAAAAATTTCCCTGGAAACCGGGTTCTAAGGGTTCGGTGACCCCTCCTCAAGGGGGGGGGTACTGTTACACTGCTGTCCCGGACCCGCCGGGACAGACAGTGGAGACGAGTGCCGGGGGAGACGTCGGGGGCGTCGCGCAGCAACGCCCCTAGCTTCTGTCCCCACGGCATCGTCAGCAGGCATCGGGGCGTTGCTGGGCAACGTCCCCGAGCGTCTCCGTCGACGCACCGGCGCGCTGACGTCATGCGCTGAGGGCGGTGTTGCCGGGACCGGGCTGGGAGGCAGCGGTGCAGCCAAAATTGGGCATGTGGATGGGTGCAGGGGTAACGCTGGAGGTGGGTGGAAGTGGTGTGGCCTGTGCAGCATGACCTCTGATCGCGTTATGGATAGTTATGGATAGTCTTAGTCAGGATAACCAGACAGAGTCTAAGTTGGTGCTCAGACGCTACCCAGCTTTAGACTGCGCATTCGCAGTCTAATCCTGAAATTCATGACAGTCTCAGAAATTGCCTGGGTGACACCCACAAATGGTGTATTTCTGTCAATCAACTGGCGGATGGCTTGCAACTAGATTAGTCGCTGTTTAGCCTCGCGCAAGTGCGATATGATCCGTACACATGTGCAGTCATTCGATAATGGATTGCCTTGCAAATTTGCACAGCAGCAATCATGTCATCATTTTACAAGATATTCATTAGTGAAAGCCATAACTAAAACCTGCCTCAAGTGCCAGATTGCTCCTTTCCTTACTCATTTTAGGTGGGTCACAATGGGTCCCATTAAAAGTGTCCTAAAAGTATGAATAATATTTGTAAGGTAATTGAAACATACCCCCACACGGCTTCATAGAAATGGGTAGGATCAAGTATGATGAAACGATTTACTAATACTAGTAGATAAGGGAGAGAGGGCGCTAGGCTGGTGTCATTCTTAGAAATAGAATAATACTTATCCTGATAAGGACGTCATGTGATTACTCCTTCTATTCTTCTCCTATTATTTTTTCTTCTTTAACTTTGTGATTTTTGCATTCAGTTTACATGGAACGATAAGATTCAGTTCTATGTAAACTAAATGAAAAAAAATCATGAAGTTAAAGAAGAAAAAATTAGAGGAGAATAGAAAGAGTAAGAACATGAAGTCCTTATCGGATAAGTATTCTATTTCTTAAGGGGTGTACACACTTCGATTTTGACAGGTTGTCGATTCGATTTTGCTTATAGAAGCAAAATTGAATCGAAATCGAATGGTTTTTAAGATGCATTCAATTTGATGTGCACTCCCGTTTTCTAAATATCGAAAAGAAAAATAGACTGTGCATGCAAGGAAATATCGAATTTGATCCAGTAAATCGAATGTGTTCACCGTGCCTTGAATGCAGGGCGAATTTGATAACAAAATCAATATCTAATGCAAAAGTGCAGATCGAATGTGAAATCGAATGTAAAAGCAAAGGCCAGATCGAAAAGGGGGTGAAATAGGTGAAATCAAAAGCAAATCAAATCGAAAGTACATCAATTCGTGTGTACACACCTTTAGATTCAGAAGAAAAAGTGGTTTGTTCACCAAACAGCGCTACCCTGAGATATACCCATAAATTTCACCAATAAGCAGTAAATCTTAATACATAACTTATTGTAGGCAGATATTGTATCCAATTTGTCAGCCAGAGAGAACAAATGATGTTGAAAAACGTTTATCCAAAGCTGAGATGGAATGGATTTTTAAATTAAAAACATTGATACCATTGGGACTGAATGCTGATTTTGAATTAAAGTGTTTTTTAACTTGAATTGGCTTTTATGGTTCTTTGCCCTTCTTATTCTCTTTTTAATCCTCTTTTTTAATCTTGTATTGTATTTTTTTAAAGCGGCAACATTTCCATATAATTGATACCCCCCTTCTTTTAAGTTCCAGACTATTTATTCTAAGTATTGTGGACATTTGGGCAATTTTGCCCTTTTCAAAGATGGACGCCTAAATATCAGGATTGAGCATCTTATACGAACGTAATACTTATTACCAGGACGGAACCCTCTGGTGGGGAATCATCCCCCAGGGGAAGGAAACAACGTCCGGGACGTCATCAATGTCCGGAAGAGGATGTGCGGGCAGAGGTAATACCGGAAGTCGCGATATGTGCGGCCTCTCCGGGAACCTCCGCCGCACTTAGGAACCAGGTGTACATAGAACTATGCACACCCGGCCTATTGCTGAATGTGCGATATGTGCCGGAGGGTGGAATTGTTTGACGGACCTTTTCGCCGCATCTACATCCGGTTTGGGGGAATAAAAGATCGCTGCTGCTTATCTGACACCACACTTCTGAAGAAGGACCAATTAGGTCCGAAATGCATTAAGTGCTTGGTGTTTTTCGGTGTGGATCCCTGTGTAAGCTGTGTAAGCTGACCGGCACCCTCTACTCCCAGGACCTTGTGGGACCCGATTTCCGGAGTTGGACCCTGCATTTCTTGGGACAAAGAAATCTGAGGACTGGGTTAGCAGCACTTGCCTGGGATTCCATGTATATATGCTTTTAAATCATCAACTTTTGTGAGTTTATCTACACATTAAAAAATTCAATTGTTTGTACCATATTACACTATGATGTGTCTTTATGTGCCCTCAATGTGAGTCCCAATTATTGGGGGACAAAAGGGTACTTTTTTGCTTTATTTCAGAGCGAATCTCTGGCTGACAAATTGGATACAATATCTGCCTACAATAAGTTATGTATTAAGATTTACTGCTTATTGGTGAAATTTATGGGAATATCTCAGGGTAGCGCTGTTTGGTGAACAAAACACTTTTTCTTCTGTATCACTCTTGGTGTTATGACAAAAACACAGTTCACCAACTGCTGCATGTCTTGAGAGTGCGCTATATTTTAAACAATTCACCCTTCCAATCACACCTTTAGATTGACACTAGTCTAGTGCCCTCTTTTCCTCATCTAAACCCTCTCTACTAATATTTGTAAAGACCGGGAACCCAAGGGATTGGCCCCATAGATTTAAGGTTCTTTGCTTCAAAAACCTGTTCTTAATAATTTATTAATGCTGTTGCTTTTATTTGCTGTTTTACTTATTTAGATATTTATTATTTATATATAATTTATATACTTTATATTTTTACTTAGAATCATATTTTCCAATGAAAACTTAAAAATGATCCTTAAAAGCAACTCAAACTATTCACGTACTATTTTCATTTGATGAACTACTTTCATTTTATTTTAAACACCTATGTTGTGAAAGTGAACAGCACATACTTAAAAATGTATCAGTAGGATATCTATAGTCTTTCACTGTAGTATCAACCACTGATTAGCACTGCAGTGCTTCCATACTAACTGTGTTTTCTCCTGGAAACCGCAGATGGCTTAAATAATGAGGCCAAATCATAATGGGATTTTTCAAGTGTCTCAAATTTGAGCTTATAAATGTATTTGTTTACAGAAAAAGAAACAGTAAAAATGCCACATGAAGAAAAATAAACCAGATACAATATACTGGGCCAGATGCAGTAAGCTTCAAAAGTGATAACAACCAACCAATCAATCAGCTCCTGCCTGACATTTTTCAAGCACAGCCTGAGACATGGCAAGCAGGAGCTGATTGGCTGCCTGTTTATCTCTCTCCATTGTATCACTGTTGAAGCTGGCCTGATGTCTTTATTCTCTTTAATTCCTCTTAGCCTTCATGATGGCAGGTCAATGACAATAGAAAAAGGGAGAAACTGTAGATAATGTTAACTTTTTATCCATTTTTCTCAGTTGCTTTAGACTTAAATTACATTACCTCTTCCTCAAATATTTTTACGCAATTTCATTCATGTCATCGTTTTAGGGGTCATTCTGATTTATTGAAGGAATGTACCATTTTCTTACCATTAGATACTCCTAGCATGAAAAAGAGCCTGATTCTCTGTGGGCTAATGGCAATAGGGTTTATAATGTATATCTACCCATACTGTACGGATGGTGTAATGGTTAGCATTACTGCCTCACAGCACTAAGTCATGGGTTCCATTCCCACCATGGCCCTAACTGTGCAGAGTTTGTATATTCTCCCCGTGCTTTTGTGGGTTTTCTCCAGGTACTCCGGTTTCCTCCCACAATCCAAAAATATACTGGTAGGTTAATTGGCTCCCAACAAAATGAACCCTAGAATGTCTGTGTCCTAAACTTGGCCCTCAAAGCCCCCTTGCTGTCCAGGATTTAAGGATATACATGTTTGAGCGGATGGTTAAATGGAAATGATCAATGTAGTCTGTGCTGTAATTGGGCTCAAATGTGTCTTGTGAAGTGGTGGACCTGACATTATTATGTTGCACAGAGGGGGAAGGGCCAGTAGCACTGGAAAGTGAATAACTGACAGGATCACGCTATGTAGTGGTAGTGGTCAGGGGCGGATTGGCCCGCCGGGAAACCGGGCCATTAACCGGTGGACCGGTCCATATTGCCACCTGGCCAGGCCGCCGACCCTGCTATCAGGGCCGGTGCTGGTGACATCCTATGCTGCATAGGATGACGTCACCCGACTACTGCATCAGCGGGGACCTGGAGCTGCCCGGGACAAGGAGATCCTGTGTGGCAGGACTCGGCATCAGTGAGTAGCGGCTGCCCGCCCCACCCCCGGCAGTAGCGTTAGCGCGAGCACCCCCTGGCCCGGGAACAATCTGTTAGCAGCACCCCCTGGCAGTAGCGCGAGAAGAGCCCCCCACCCGAGCTGCTCACAGATTGTTCCCGGACCGGATCTCTTTACCAATCCGCCCCTGGTGGTGGTGTCATTAATGATATAGGAAGTGACATAGTGAGTAAAATTGCAATATTTACGGACAACACGAAATTGAGTAAGAAAATTAACTCAGGAGAGGATGTGGATAAACTACAAAGTGACTTAATTAAACTGGAAAGGTGGGCAGAAAGGTGGAAAATGCAGTTTAACGTTGATAAATGTAAAGTAATTCATTATGGGAACAAAAATAAACAAGTTACTTATAGGATAAATGGAGTTATTATAGGGAATTCTGCTGTAAAGGAGGACTTGGATGAAAAATGAGGTAATAGTTCTCACTGTCCAAGTGCGGCAGCAAATTCAAACCGGTCACTGGCATGCATTAAAAGGGGAATGGATTCAAGGGATGCCAATGTGATAGTGCCTTTTTACAAAGCATTGGTGAGACCAGACTTGGAATACTGTGTTCAGTTCTGGGCACCGCACCTTAAAAAAGGACATAAATGAATTAGAACAGGTACAGAGAAGGGCAACTAAGCTATTAAAAGGTCTTAAATCACTAGAATACATAGATAGGTTAACCAGGCTGAATATGTTTTCACTGGAGAAACAGAGGTGGAGAGGTGATATGATTAGTATGTTCAAATACAGGATTGGGAATCACTTGGAACTCGGAGATGATTTGTTCAATAACAGGCCTTTACTTAGGACATGCGGGTATGTACTGAGGCTCAAGGAAAATAAATTCTGTACCAAATTAAAAAGAGGATTCTTCACCATTAGAGCAGTAAAATTATGGATTCATTGCCATTGTGGGTGGATACAGCTAGGGATTTGAGTTTGGATTCTTCGCCGAGATTTGGATTTGGCTTTGTTGAATGGCGGTGAAAAGCTTTGGATTTGGATTTTTTTTTTAAATTGTAAAAAAATCACCCAAATCACGTCATTTTTGCATGTTTTTTTGTTCCTAGAGTAATATTAACCTCAATAACATTAATTCCCAGCCGTTTCAAGACAATTTTTACCACTTTACACCTCACAATATTGTTTTTAGGGCAAAAGGTTGCACCAAGGTAGCTGGATAACTATGCTAAGCCACACAAGTGTGCGGCACAAACACATGGCCCATCTAGGGTAAAAAAAGAGGTGCAAGCTGGAATTGTCCCTGGGCCCACCCACGCACCCGTAGTTTGTAAAAAATTGGCAAAAAAATGGTTGCAGTACATACAAAGAATAAATAAAGAAAGACATGAAAAATTATTAGGATTTTTTAAATTTTATTTGTTTTTAATGCGCAGATTGTATAACGCTGCTTGGATGCAGAACAATCACACACCCACCTTCTGACAGTATATACTATGGGTGCACTACACACAAAGAATGAATAGGGGGGCATGGCCTGGCAGCCATCTAGCAGGCAGCTTTCCCTACTACTGTAGCTCTGGCTTTCCATGCCCGAAATATCCCCTCTGTGGTGACTACTGCCCTCCAACAAACACCCCTACTGAGTCCCGAGGTCCCCTACTCTTACCTGCTGTGTCCACGGAGTCGATAAGCCGGCCTGGACTTGATGCTGGAGCCGGGACCTAAATTTTGAGATTCCTCCCGGGTGCCGAGCTCCGTGACGGCGAAATCTTCCAGAGCTGAGACACAGTCAAGTAGGATACTGGGACCCTCACCAGGCATTCTCTGCTCCCTCTCGGTGGGTGGACAGGCAGCGTCTCCTGTACCACCTGCCGACTTTGCGTGGCGGGACCCGCGGACAGCTGGGGACCGGATTTTGCCGGCATCCCCTACATCTCTGCACAGCAGCTGAGCCTACTGAAGCCCTCCGGCTTTGAGGTACTGTACTACGGCCTTGCGCCCTGAGACCCTGCTGGTGCGGACCCCCCTGCCTCACCTTTAACCCCTGGAGCTGCAGCAACTGTTCATTATTCCCCCCTCAGCTCTGCCTGAGATCTCTCACTGCCTGACAACTTCACCTGCCCATGATAATATATAAAATAGACAGGCAGAGAGTATCAAGCTGTTGTTAATTAGCCGCCATCTTGGGAAATATACATACTGCCAGCACTACGGGCAAAGCCAGCATACGGGCAGCATGGGACCCACACTCAACCTCCAGTGAGAGGTGAACCAACACACCACTCCTATATGATATTTGCCCAGCTTCGGAGCAGGGGTGGGCACCTCTATATTCTCTGCATGGTTGCAGGATCTACTGCCACAACCACTGCAGCTGACTGAGGGCCACACACTCGATTCCCTAACAACACAAAGCTGTGATCATCCCACCTCAAAAGCAGGGGTTATATATTAACCTCTGTTCCCCACCATATTCTTGAATCACACAGCAAAAGCCCTGAACTTCGCCTCCCATGCTCTTTGCCTCCCATGCCACGTTTGGATATATAATGCCTTAGCCAGGCCTAGCTGAGGGAACCATGCGCTGAATCACCTATATACCAAGACCCAGCTCGAGGACGGTGGTACTAAGGTCACACCATATATCTACCTCCACATGACAAAAAGCCATCGCTCTAAGTCCCTAGTGAAGACTTCTGCTGAATCGTCACAAGTCAAAGCTTTCCACTCTCTTTTCAGAACCCCTATCTCAGAATCGACCCCCTCTGCGCCACCATCTCCCTCACCATCCTCAAAACACATGGAGGACTCAACGACCACAAATCCCCCCGATACAAACCCAAAACTACAGGGGGACACATAGACATGTCAGACATCCTTACTAAACTGAAGGCGATTCCAAACCGCCAAGAGATGCAACAAGAAAAAAAGGATCCAGGACTCAATGCAGGTCCACATCTCCACAATTAAGTCCGACATTAAGCAAGTCGCAAATAGGGTAGTTCTGCTTGAGGAACAAAGCGAAGAAGTGGACTCAAAATTCTCTGATCTTCATGACCTTGTTGCACGTCAATCAAGGTCTCTAATAGCGTATACTTGATGATTTCGATAACAGGGGTCGAAGAAACAACCTGAGAATTAGGGGAATACCTGAAGATGTTATGCCCCAAAATATAGAAGGCTCTAACTAAAATATTTAACGAACTTATGGGTGCTGACCCTGAATACCAGATAATATTCGATAGAGCGCACCCAGAGGTGCGCCGACAGAAAAACCTTGCGATTTTATACAGTATGTAGACTCCATTACTTTCAAGAGAAGGAAGATATTCTTAAAGCAGCAGAGGTACCTCAGATATTGACTTCAACGGCCACAATATTCAAGATTCTAGGACATCTAGTCTACCCTTCAACAAAGACACCTCCTTCGCCCACTCATAGAAGAACTTATAAAACCCAACATCATGTTCCGCTGGGGTTTTCCGCTGAGCATACAGGTGAATCATAAAGGGACTTCAGTGACTCTACAAGATCTTACAGATGTTGACAAATTCTGCACCCTGGGAATTCCTGCCCCGGTCCTGCCTAACTGGCTAGATCCATCAGAACTTTCCACTCAACCTATTCCCCGCAGAGAACTGTGGCAAACGGTTCGCAAAGCTAGGGTGCGGGGCCGGGAGGTGGCCCAGGAGGGCTCGAATACCACTAAGGAGGATGTGAGGCCCCAACAGCAACCAAAGATGACAGGCGGTTCCTTTGCTGACACGTGAATACTAAGTGTACACATGCTTTCTCTGTTTAATGCTACATGCAAACTCAATTGCTAGTTCACGGTTTTCAAACTGCACCAAATGTTTCTCTATTCTTTCTTCTGACACGAACAGTTCTTAATTCTGACACGAACAGTTCTTTAATATCTATATTAATAGATGGTTACTAAGCATCATTTAGACCCCCCTAACCCATAGCTCTCAGGGTACTTGATATGGGCGACTTCTATTTATTTTATAACACTGTTCTTGATAGCTATACAAATTTATATAGCTCTTACTTTCTTTTTTTTTTTATCTCGGGGCTGACATAATGTTCAAATGTTAGATACTGAAATAGGGTGGATCACCTTGGTCTCCCTCAATCCCATGCTCTGCTGTATATCCGTAGTACATGGGCCTCTCACGGTTCCCCATGTCTATAGATGCAGAGACTTCCTACTTTGCTGATAGTTATTGTTACATGTTTTTATGATGTGTGTTTCCCTTAACCTCCCCTCCTCATGTGTTTACCCTGACTTCCCTACCTCCTTCCTCTTATTATGTGGGATGTGGTATTATCTGAAAAAAGAAGCTTTGGTTACCAAAAAGAAATGGCCAACTTAAAACTAATTTCCTTCAATGTGAAAGGCCTTAATATCCCAGAGAAGAGATCCAGACTTCTCCACTCAATTTTTCTTCAGGAGACCCACTTTAAAAAGGGAGCATCTCCAAAATAACACTCTCGACATTATCCACTAGGCTATTTTAATGATTACTCTGAAGCCAAATCTAAGGGTGTTGCGATCCTGTTTGCCCAAAATATTAATTTGTCCGACATAATGGAGATACCTATAGGGGATGGAAGAGGCTTAATGGTCAAGGCTTCCATCGCCAACAAAATATTCATGTTTGTTAACTTATACCTCCCCAATAAAGGCCAACTACGCTTTCTGAGAGAGGCTCTTGAATTGATAGAACATAACTTGGAGGGTGTACTAGTAATAGGAGGTGACTTCAATTGGACCCTGGAGCCATCTATAGACCGCAAACGCTAATAACAGAGTCTCAATAGGAGAACTTGGATGCTTCAAATCCATACTACATGACTTCCAACTAATAGATACATGGTGATTACTACATCAAAGGGACAAAGATTTTACATTTTACTCACACCCCCACAACTCATAGTATAGACTACTTTTGTCTAAATCACAAATCACTAGAACTCCTCATTGATGCCTCAATAGGTCAAATAGTAGGATCCGAACATGCCCCCATAACTCTCATTCTGCTACACCCTCCCACACGTCAATGGCAGTGGCGCTTCAATGAGCAATTTTTAAGAGAAGACAACTGCAGACGACAAATAGCAGACACTATGGACGACTACCTGGCTTTAAATGTAACTGATGACAAATCCCCTGTAACACTTTGGGAAAATGTGTGATTCGTGGTAAATGTATCCAAATAGGCTCAAAAAATGGAATGTCGGGAGGCCCTACTTGCTAAGATTAAGAGATTAGAGTTAACACATAAATCCTCCTTGACCCCTGACATCTTAGTAGAACTACAAGAAGCGAGATCCACATTAAATAGCCTTTTAAACGAGAACACCCATAGAGCTTTCCGTTGCTGTCGGCATAAGTTCCATAGATGGGGAAATAAACCAGTGAAGAGCCTTATGTGCTCAGAGATCCCTCACCTATATAAAATAAATGAAGGATCCCTCTGGCACACTGCACGCCACAAAAACAAAGATGGCTGAGATCTTTTACAACTATTATATGGACCTTTATAACCTGTCATCTCAGAGACCCCCCATGAGCCCTCTACCCATGAAAGTGAGATAATGGCATACTTAAAAGAAATAAAGTTCCCTACCCTCCCTACAGCATTAGCGTTAGCCCTAAATGACCCTTTCACAGAAACTGAACTACTGACGGCCATAAAGACTTCATCATCAGATAAAAGCCCGGGGCCAGATGGCTTCACTATAACATACTATAAAGCGTTCCAAGATAAACTTCTGCCTCTCCTTCAACAAGCCTGTAATGCGGTCTCCCAGGACTCTCCCTTTTCTATACAGTCCTTGGGAGCCCATATTACGGTGATACCGAAAGAAGGCAAAGATCCAACCCTACCCTCCAGTTACCGATCCATATCTCTACTTAATGTTGATGTCAAACTATACGCAAAATTATTAGCGAACTGCCTGACTACATTAACTCCACTAGTAATCCACCCAGAACAAAGTAGGGTTTGTCCATGGGAGGGAAGCTAGAGATACTGTAATACTATAAGGGTAATAGACTTAATTGCGCATGCCCAGTCAACCAAGACCCCTGCCATGCTTCTCTCCACGGACACTGAAAAAGCCTTTCACCGCGTGGACTGGAAATTTATGGAGGCAACATTGCGACACATGGGAATAGGCGATTTGTTCTTGCAAAAAGTCCTTGCACTGTACAGATCTCCTTCAGCCCAAGTGAGAGTTAACGACATACTCTCCAAACCTATAACTATCTCAAACGGGACCAGACAGGGTTGCCCACTGTCGCTGTTAATATTTGTTGTATGCATAGAGGCTTTGGCTAGAGCCATCAGACAGAACCCGGACATTAGCGGGCTGATGGTCGGCAATGTGAATCATCGACCAGCTCTTTTCGCTGATGACCTCCTAGCAGTTATCACGAACCCTACAATATCACTACCAAATCTTATGAAAGAGTTTTCCCGCTTTGGAAAACTGTCGAATTTTAAGATTAACTATACGAAATCCACAGCATTAAACATTTCTCTCCCTGACGATTTGGTTACATCACTAAATCCTACATTCCTATTTTCATGGCATCCAACACATATTAAATATCTGGGCATCTCTATCCCCTCCTCCCTACAGACAACGGTGACCGATAATCATATACCTCTACTACAAACAATACGTAGAGAAACATCACAGTGGTTAACTCAGAAGTTCTCTTGGCTGGGCCGAATAAATATCGTAAAAATGAATATACTACCCATGTTCTTATATTTATTCCAGACTATACCCTTAAAACTTCCCTCGCGGTACCTGGCATTCAAACATTGCTATTTATTCCGCAGACGGTCCCAGGGAGGTCAGCACCTACCCATGCTGTTGGCTTACCACCAGGCTTCAATCCTACATAGGATCCTGGATTGGTCAAGAGCCGACACATGCATGAAACAATGGGGAGACTTGGAGGGATACTCCTCTGGCCTGTGCCTTCGAGCAGTACCATGGCTTCCAAGCATTGTATGTTCAACATACTTGACAGTTGAACCCACTCTGGCTCTCTTGAGATCAATACGCTACAAGCTGGGTCTCTCCTCACCTGACTCCCTTATGCTACCTTTTATTAACAACCCAGGGTTCCCGCTGGGAGCTGTCGGAAACATGACCACTAGATGGAGGCAAGCTGGTTTGTTCAGGGTAATACACCTGGTATCAGAGGGAAAGTTTAAACAATTTAAAGAATTAAGGACAGATGATAACAGACCTTTGGTTTTATCTTCAAACACGCCACTTTATTCATTCACAGAGGCCCGCTGCCACCTTGATGGGCAGTACGGATGGTGTAATGGTTAGCATTACTGCTTCACAGCACTGAGGTCATGGGTTTGATTCCCACCATGGCCCTAACTGTGCAGAGTTTGTATATTTTCCCTGTACTTGTGTGAGTTTCCTCCGGGTACTCCGGTTTCCTCCCACAGTCCAAAAATACCTACGCCATTTGAAATACTGTGCTCCCACTCCTCGGAACCCATGCATGTTCTATCAACAATTTATAAGATTATACTCCACAGCTACTCCAGGGATATTCCTTCTTTTTGTGTGGCCTGGGTCTCTGATCTCACCTCACGGGGAAAACATATTAAATGGAAAAACCACTGCAATAATATCGCTCGATGCTCAACGAGTTTGGAGGTTGTGGAAACATAGTACAAATTATTTACCAGATGGTATCGTTGCCCCCCTTTGATACACAGGTTTTTCCCTTCGGTCTCTCCCATTTGCTGGCGTTGCAACACCCAGAGGGGAACTCTACTACATATATGGTGGGATTGCTCCCGGATTGTGACCTTTTGGAACAAAGTAATTCAACTCTCCTCTGAAATTGTCACGACCACCATGGCTGCTACCAATGCCTCCCATACTATGGTTACCTCTGGGGTCCCTAATAGGGCTGTACATGCTCTGGTGCTTACCTCCGCTGGCAGTCCCCAGGTTGCTGGTCTGTGTACTGTCACGCTGTCACCTGCTGGTGACAGTGATGACGTGCGCACTGGTGACATGCGGGTACTGCTCGGCGTGGGGCCTGAGGCTCCATGATGCTCTGTGCCTGTTTGGGCCTTGCTGGACACACAGCCTGGAGTATGCTGCACATGCTTCCTGCAGGCTGGAAACTGTTGCCGCCCCTAGGTGGTGGCCATCTGGTTTCTCCAATGGGACTGCACTGCCAATCAGCTCCAACCAATTGCAGTGCAGCCCTCCTGATAAATACTGACTGACTAGGTCTTGGAGTCAGTCAGTACAATGATGTCCTTCCCTAGACATCTGACTCCTTCCTGCTGACAGCGCTGCTGCCTGCCAGGTATCTCCAAGAGGAGTCCTTCTGCTTGCGTGCTGTACTCATCTGACCATCCACCTGCAGGACCCTGCTGCCACCTCTACGGTCCCGACAAGGTTAGCCCCCAAAAGGGGATCACCCTTTTCCTCACCTGACGGTCACTTCACCTGCAACCCTCCTGGTCACAGCCATTCAGGCCTGCTATTATTCCTTCCGGATTCCAATCGTCCAATCATCCAACCGTCCAATCGTCCAATTGTCCAACCATCCAATCGTCCAACCATCCAATCGTCCAATCATCCAACTGTCCAATCGTCCAATCATCCAATTGTCCAATCATCCAATCATCCAATCGTCCAATCATCCAATCTTTCATTCAATTCTTCAATCATCAATCCAATCATCTTTCCAAGTATATTCTTCAGTTCGATTATTCAAGTTTACGTTTATTATCCGATCTACACTTCAAGCCATCTTCAGATATCAACCTCGTGCTCCACCCACTACGAACTTTACAATAACTTTTATATATCATTGACTTTGGTTATCGCATATCTTCAGTATTACCTTTGTGCCACTGTTCATCTCCTGTATTACAATATCTTTATTAAAACTGGTTTTCTTTGTCCAATTGCATCACTCCCTTCTGTCGTTTATGCAAAAACCTTACATCAAGGCACCTAGCCTCCATTACACTCCAGCTGGTGCCACTGCTAGCGTGACAGAAATACTGTGATTTCGAGCCCCCGATAACCTTGACTTTTGGCTGTTATCCCACACCACAATCCCTTTCACTTAATATAAACATTCCCTCCTAAAACACCTTAAAAACACAGCGAGAGCGGTGGTGCCGGTCCATTGGAGGTCTACAGACCCTCCTACCGTCTGTGAATCGTTCCAGAGAATTGAGTTCTATAGAGCCATGGAGGCCATATACTATTCAACCTTAGAATAACAATCAGACTATGTAGCCACATGGTTACCTTGGCTTAATTTTAAGTTCTCCCCCACGTATAAAAGTTACATGCCATCTGACCCCCTTTAACGCTGGCCACATACATACTCTAATACACAGATTTTGAAATGCCTGAGATATCAGATTCACTCAACACATGTTTTATGTTAACGTGACCACAGTCCCCCACCTTTCCCCTTCTCTCCTAAATCCTACCCTTACCCTATCTAAATCCTTTGTCTTGTTAACGCAACCATTATTGTACTTAGAAGTTTATGATAATATGAAGGATAAATCACCAGACTGGTCACTGTAGAGATGTTCATTTTTTTACTTTTTATTATGAAATGTCGAGACGTGACAAGGTATTATTGGTGTTAAATTGATGATGCTCACTGTCCTACTATGTCCAGTCTATACAATGATTTGTGTTTAAAATTTTGTAATGACTTTCTTACCCTTTGAAAAACTTAAATAAAGAATATATATAAAAAAAAGAATGAATGAATAAAGATGATAAAAATAGATTAGGATTTTTCAAATGTAATTTGTTTTTAATGCGCAGCTTGTATAACGCTGCTTGGACGCAGAACAATCACACACCCACCTTCTGACAGTATATACTATGGGTGCACTACACACAAACAATGAATAAAGAAAGACGAGGAAAAATTTATTAGGATTTTTTAAATGTAACTTGTTTTTAATGCGCAGCTTGTATAACGCTGCTTGGACGCAGAACAATCACACACGGAACTTGTGGTGTATACTATTGGGGTGCAGTATACAGCAAAAAAAAATAAAGAACAGCAAAATTTAGGTACTTGTGTTATATCTGGGCGGCCGATTTTTTCATTGCATTGCATTGCATTGCATCGCATTGCATGCAATATAGTGGCATATAATTAATGAAATGCGATTTTTCATTGTAAAGACCAGATTATTAATTGTATAGTCACCCATGGGTGATTTCATTCCCCCACTATCCAACTATGCATGGAGTTGATTTTATATAGCGTGGCAATCGCAGCGAGCCACCGATCCCGAAGTGTGGCGAGTGGACGCAGAATACATGTCAAGTAATCTGCGTCCGCTCGCCACGCTTCGGGCTCGGTGGCTCGCTGCGCTCGCCACACTATATAAAATCAACTCAACGCATAGTTGGATAGTGGGGGTATGAAATCACCCATGGTTGACTATACAATTAAAAATCAGGTCTTTACAATGAAAAATCGCATCGCATTGCATTGCATTGCATGCCTTAAGTAGTGGCATGCAATGAAAAAATCGGGAGCCCAAATAACACACAAGTACCAAAATTTATTTTTATAATGTATTTATTTTTTATGGACTGGCCTTTGATAACACTGCGTGGACCATGGAGGCAGAACAATCACACACGCAACTTGTTCTGCTTCTGACAGTAGTATATGGTGTATTGGATTGCAGTGCAGCACACCACAGTGACCACACACCACAGTGACCACACACCACGATAGAAAATAAAACTTAACAAAAGCTGACAGCCTGCCTGTGTACTACTGTACCCCACTACACTGACTAACAGCCTGCCTAACACACGACCACTATAATCAATATAATTAAGTATATATATATATATATATATATATATGGCGGGTTGGATAAAGGTCTAAGCGACTACAAAATACCTGTATAAGAAACGTAATTCTTTCAAAAAATATAAGATTTTATTTTATACATATAAAAAAAAATGCACAATAGCATTAAATGTAAGAACAAACAGTACAAGAGATATGGTATAGAAAAAACACAGCGATGTAAAAAAAATTTTGTAGCTAGTTTAAAAAGGCCTACATGTATTAGCGCTAAAAAAAGGGGGGAGATATTAGCTAAGAATTTATAAAAAAAAATTTATATAAAAAGTTGAAAAAAGATTGAAAAAGATTATAAAAGAGGACTTATCTATTTGTGGAGGAGTCAGCAGGCTGTACCCAACGCGTTTCGTCGATTAGGACTTCATCAAGGGGATGAAGTCCTAATCGACGAAACGCGTTGGGTACAGCCTGCTGACTCCTCCACAAATAGATAAGTCCTCTTTTATAATCTTTTTCAATCTTTTTTCAACTTTTTATATAAAATTTTTTTTATAAATTCTTAGCTAATATCTCCCCCCTTTTTTTAGCGCTAATACATGTAGGCCTTTTTAAACTAGCTACAAAAATTTTTTTACATCGCTGTGTTTTTTCTATACCATATCTCTTGTACTGTTTGTTCTTACATTTAATGCTATTGTGCATTTTTTTTTATATGTATAAAATAAAATCTTATATTTTTTGAAAGAATTACGTTTCTTATACAGGTATTTTGTAGTCGCTTAGACCTTTATCCAACCCGCCATATCTTTTACAATACACCCCTTACCAAGGTGTCTTTTATTTAGAGGTCAGCTGACACCCTTTTTTCTTAAAGGTATACCTGTGTTCATTTTATATATCATTATTGAGTTGTTCAGGACACAAGTGGCGCCTTGCATCCCCCTCTTTTTCCATATATATATATATATATATATATAATAAATATATTTAACCCCTCTGCAGTCTGCACAGCACAAACCCCTCTGCACTGCACAAACCCCTTTGCACTGCTATAAACTCTTCTGCACTGCACAACACCCCTATACACTGCACAAAACCCCTCTGCACTGCACAACACCCCTTTGCACTGCGCAACACCCCTCTGAGTCTGCACAGCACAAGCCCCTCTGCAGTCTGCACAGCACAACACCCCTCTGTCAGCACTCTGTCTGCACTGCAACCGTCTCCACAACACCCCTCTGCACACTAATGATTGATGTGACAACTGACAAGTGATTGATGATTCAAGTTCAAGTAGTTCACCCCAGGTTCCTGCATGCAGCACAACTAGCAGAGCTGTGCACAGCTGTAAGCGTGAGTGTGAAATGGCTCCGAATTCTCGGGACGCCAAGCTTTTTCAGACTCAGCGTCTTGTGAGAATACGATGCCATATTTCCGCGTTCGCGCCGCGCTCTGTTTTCCAAACAAAGCCAGAAACTCACCAACGCGGCTCTCAGACCAGGGATGTTCTAGTTACAGCAACTACTGTTAATGAATTTAAATCAAAACTGGATACATTTTTTCCCACTTAGGGAATCCTATACATATGACATACTCAAGTCAGTAGTTACAAGTCAAATAGGTTGCACTTGGTGGACTAACGTATTTTCTAAGCCTTAATTACTATGTTACTATGGGGCAGATGTATTAAGCCTGGTGAAGAGATAAACTGGAGATAAAGTGGAAGGAGATAACGCACCAGCCAATCAACTCCCAACAGTCATATTTCAAACACAGCTGATTGGCTGATGCGTTATCTCCTTTCACTTTATCTCCACTTTATCTCTAATTTATCTCTTCGTCAGGCTTAATACATCTGGCCCATTGTTACTATATGCAAGTCATAATATAAATGAACTCTAGGATTGGCCAGGGTATAATAAAATCAGCTAAAATTGATGAAGAGTTCTTGAATCGGCTAATTATATAAGGTTTCCCCGGCCAAAGCATAAGCATTGTGGGTGGTAATCCGATGGAGTGAAATGTTTAAAAAATAAAGTGTAAAAAAGATATTGGCTTCTGTAGTAGAACGACAGGGCCCAGCAAGCCTTCTCCACATGCTGGGACTTGGAGAACCACATGTCTCAGCATACGGGGCATAAATGGGCCCACTGTGACTTGTAGTCCTACTACTGAACCCATACCCCAATAACTGACACACACACATCTGTAAAAATAAACTTTAATACATACTACATACATTAATACATACTTACCTATAGGGTCCATTGTAGGCCTGTCCTTTTGTCCAGTAGAATCCACATTGGGACCTGTGAATAAAAATCATACTCCCCATCCCATCCAGCTTCCTCTTTGGTAGAATCTATATTTTCACATACGACCTATTGATCATCCTTCAACACACATGCTCTTGAGGAGTATTTGTACTGTTTTCTGTGCTCTATACAAAACTCCTTTACCAGCATTAAATGCAACAACTTGGAATGTAACACTACATTGGCGAAACTATAAATTGTGCTCCCCCTTGTCAAAAACATTTCTGGCACACTGTCCCTTAATGCAACTTACACATTACGCCACACACCACGTATTGCATCTTACACTATACGCCACTCACCATAATACCCCTTAAACTATATCACACACTGTAATTATATGGTACTGTAGACCATCTTGTTTCTGTTGGTCTTTACCTCTTTTGATGGCAGCCACCAGCCATGGATGGGGGAGGCACAGGCACACATGAGGAGGTAGCAGAGGTACAGATGGAGCGGGTCTCTTCTTTGCAGAGGATGGCGATGGCGATGCCAGCCGCCAACCCCCACCACCCGCCATCTGTATCTGCGAAAGGGGACACGCGTGCACGAGATGCGCACGCGTCCCCTTCCAACGGCTTCCCCCGGTTCCCTGACGGCTTGTCGGCGGTCACCGGGGTCCCCACCTCCTCCCCACACCCCCCCTAACCCCGTCCGTCTCCCTGAAGCGGAGACGGACAGGTTTCCGTCGCGCCGCCGCACGGAAACTGAGACGCGCGTGCCCGTGAGACGCACGCGCGTCTCAGTTAGATGGAGAGCCGGGCTGCTGGCGGATCGCCAGCGGTGACGTTCTGGCGATTCGCCAGCAAGAGGGAGCCCGGCTCCATCTGTAGCATGCCTATTGTGTGATGGTGCATTGTGAGAGCCATGTAATTCAATTGGTAATAACCCCAGGAACCTTGATCCCAGACTCCTATATGAAAATGTGTTAATATGTCAGAGATGCATGTGCAATCCAATGTTCTGAACATTACGCATACAGTACATCTCTGACATATTAACAATTTTTTGTTTAAAAAAATTGTGTGTGTTGGTGGGGGTAGGGGGGGGGCACCAAAATACTTGCTTGCCCCAGGTGCCAGAAATCCTAGTTTTGTCCCTGCTTGAAGGAAAATGTGAACTTTGTTTATGACAAATTATACTTTATTAGAAAGCCCGCTCAAAGCAAATGTTTCAAAAGCTAGTAAGGCAGCTAATTGTACATTATTGCCTATGTGAGAGAGAACAAGATGTGGTTTCACTTGCTGCCAACAGATGGCAGTGTTTCGGTGACACACAGACACGCATATATATATGCAAGATTGTTATATCAATGGATATGGTGTACCGGGCGCTATTGTGGGTTGTCTCTCAGACTGTGTTTGGGTAAGCAGCTGCTCAAATGTGGCTATAGTGGGCCACCAAAATTACACAATAGACAAAAAAATATATAAGAAAGCAGCGCTAATATAATAATGTCATAGGTGGGATTGGCTGAAAATTTTGTACATTTATTGTATACAATGATAAAAAATGAACTGTAAACACTGTTACATTCAATTGAAAAATATACTTTAAAATAAACCACTCTCTGCTGGAATCCAATTGCTATTAACTGGCTAGTTTTTAAGTCCTCATCCAAGTCCACTTTTTTTAAAGCAATCAATTTGTTGGATATTGCATCTCACCATCAATTTGTATAGGGTGTCCGGCTAAGGTCCCAAAGAAGTCCTTACTGGTGTGCGGTTGTGCATAGATGGTACCAGGCCACTGATGGTACTCACTTTGACCTTTTCTGGTGGCTTACCTTGAGTTTGAAGAATGGTGTCCCCTTTTCAGAGGAGTGCGGGTCTGGATTGCGCCCTGTTCAGGGTTTCTGCGGATATCTGGATGGGTTATTTTATGCCAGGATACGGTGCAGTTTCTGGATAATGCAGGTGGTCTTTTTAAAAGGCAAATAACCGATGCGTTTCGCTGTGTTAAATCAGCTTTTTCAAGGTGGTGAAAAACCTTGAAAAAGCTGATTTAACACAGCGAAACGCATCAGTGTTTGCCTCTGCACGGCCGCGGTGGATTGTGGATTCCCTTCGCCGGAACAATACGGCAGCATAGAGGTATACAGGTAGTCACCCAATGGATCTTTGGTCGGAGACGACGCTAGCGTCGGTCTTCCACCCTAAAATAGCTAAACCAGAGAGGCAATCAAGAAGCAGTTGGCCAATTAACTATTTAAAAGCCTGGGCAATAAATTGTCCAATCCAATAAATTGTATATACATTGCATAGATCTCTTGTGTTCTCCACACTTAGGGCCATTTATATGCACCGATGAGAATTTTAACTATTGCAATTATGCATTTTAACTAGAAATACAAAAACTGGTAAATATAAAAATAATACAGACAAAAATTTCTACATTGCCTATCTCCAGAATGAAATTATAAGTACTATTACATATCCAATCTTATAGATACAGTACAATACAAATGTGTTACATAATAAAAAAAAATGGTACTTGTGTATTATCTGGGCGCCCAAATTTTTCATCGTACGTTAAAAAATCGCATCGTATCGCATACATTCATATCGCATGCGATGCGATTGGACCCGATTTTTAATCGTACAGCCTATGTTAAATGCCCCCCCCCCCCCCACCCGACCCGATTTTTTATTGTACACCCACCCTGATGGGTGATTACTATGTTAAATGGTCCCCCATTGTTAACGCCACCCCACTATCAACGCCAACCCAAAGCATGGCGAGCGCAGCGAGCCCGCGAGGGGCGGCGGTACGGGTCCTCCGATCTTTTCATACCCCCACTATGCACGTTGGCGTGGAGTTGATTTTATATAGTGTGGCGAGTGCAGCGAGCCACCGAGCCTGAAGCGTGGCGAGCGGACGAGGAATACATGTGAAGTAATATGCGTCCCCTCACTTCGGGCTTGGTGGCTCGCTGCGCTCGCCACACTATATAAAATCAACTCCACGCCGACGTGGATAGTGGGGGTATGAAAAGGTCGGAGGACGTGTACCGCCGCCCCTCGCGGGCTTGCTGTGCTCGCCATGCTTCGGATTGGCGTTGATACTGGGGTGGCGTTAACAATGGGGGGGGGCATTTTCACATAGTAATCACGCATCAGGATGGGTGTACAATTAAAAATCGGGTCTGGGGGGCATTTAACATTGTAATCAGGCATCAGGGTGCCTGTACAATGTAATATCAGGTATAAATGCGTTGCATCGCATGCCACTAGTTAAGGCATGCGATGCGATGCGATATTAAAATTGTACACTCCTCCCAGGAAAGGCTCAAAATCGGGTACAATCACATCACATCGCATGCCTTAACTCAGGGCTGGGCAATTGCGGCTCTCCAGCTGTTGAGGAACTACACATCCCAGCATGCCTTGCATCAGTTTCAGCGTGGCCACATAACAAAACTAATGCAAAGCATCCTGGGATGTGTAGTTCCTCAACATCTGGAGGGCCGCAATTGCCCAGCCCTGCCTTAACTAGTGGCATGCGATGCGATATATCGGGCGCCCAGATAATACACAAGTACCAAAAAAATACATACATAATTTTTGCACAACAGTTACATAGTTCTTACATAATAAAAAGAATGGTACAATAAAAAGTGTGATTGACAAATGTCAACCACGGATAACTTTTTGTTATTTTATGTTGACAGTTAAACATGTTAATTGCCTATATATTTCGACATATTCAATATATATATATATATATATATATATATATATATATATATGTTAAATATTCAAAAAGAGAGAAGAATTTTTTTTTGTATATATAAGATTCAGCTCTACATAAAAGCAGGATCTCGACCCTAGGGACCAGGAAAAATGTCAATATGACGTAACTGAATGGTTGATTCTGGCACTCACTGCATATAAGAATAACTGGTTCTGGTGCCTTCCGAGGGACTAGCCTAATGCACAGCATGCAGGGGTCCTTAGTATAGTCCTTAGTATAGTCGGGATGCGGCGGCACTCAGTCACAGTCTTTGTGACTGAGTGCCGCCGCATCCCGACTATATATATATATATATATATATATATATATATATATATATATATATATATATATATACAGTCCAGAGATCCGCACTCCCATCCAGGTGTATTTTGCAAAAATTGGGGTGCTCCCCTAGGGAAAGGGAAATTTTCCAAAAGTAGCAAACAGTCCGGTTTTTTTAAGCCAGAGAGGGCACTCACCACCACAGTAGGTACAACGCTTATTTATTCAGGAGTAGTAGACAGGCATAGTCGTCAACGTTTCAACCCCGGAGGGCCGTTTTCAAGACAGCTATAGAGATCAGTGTGTCACCACAGCAAGCCAGGCTTGCTGTGGTGACACACTGATCTCTATAGCTGTCTTGAAAACGGCCCTCCGGGGTTGAAACGTTGACGACTATGCCTGTCTACTACTCCTGAATAAATAAGTGTTGTACCTACTGTGGTGGTGAGTGCCCTCTCTGGCTTAAAAAACCGGACTGTTTGCTATATATATATATATATATATATATATATATATATATATATATATATATATATATATATATCTTAATTGCGGCTTTTAATAATTGATCAGATGTATACTGTACGAGGCTTATAGTTGTCAAAAGCGTTTTGTTAGAGGCAATTGCTGTATTATATTTACCAGTCCCGCATAAGGATTCCAAAACCCTGTAGGGTGATGCGCTTTTATTATGTGGAGTTAAAGTTGAGGGTCAGTCTCTCCAAGCCTTTACCAGAAATGCAATCCGGAAATCGTGGGTCGGAAGTAGTACTCCACTGAACCACCCAGGTGGGTATTTGTAAATCCAACAGCGCTGGCAATCTTGTAACTGTGGGACCAGCTCACAGGGGCTCACTTAAAAACGCATTTCTCCACCTTCAGCTCCACTCGGCGGCTTCCTCACAATAGGAGCCAATGTCAGGTATGGAAATCATCTGATAAATGGAGTGATCTCCATCCCTTCATTTAAACCATCAGGGTATAGGGTTCCCAAATGGTACATCCAAAAGGATTTCCTTTATAACAATTTTATCCCTATTGCCACCCCTAATGTCAACAGTCACAGCTTCGATGCCTATAAATCTCATGCCACTGGGATCCCCATTTTGACAATTAGCAAAATGTCGTGGTACATTGTGGTTTGTAACCCGATTTTTGATGCTTCTATAATGCTCCAAAATTACGAATTTTAAGAGCTCTTTTCCTTTGTCCCACGTATCTGATCCCACAGGCAAAGATCAAAAGGTAAACCACATAAGTGGTATTTCAGTTGATGATCCCTTTTAATTTCCATTTTTTATTATCTTTTCCCATGATTTCTTTCTGGCCTTTAAGGCTGTTTGGACACATTTTGCATCTTCCACAACTAAAGAATCCTAGCGGGGAGGATGTTTGTAGAAATTTCGGTCTATTTGCTACTTTTGGTTCAATTTCAAAGAGACTGGGAGCTATTCTAGTCTGTAAAGTGGTGGCTTTTCTAAAGACTAGATCAGGAGAAGGGCCCAGGAAATCCTTAAGGATAGGATCCATTTTTAAAACAGACCAATGCTTTATAATAATTTTCCTAATTTCTGTATTATGAGTGTTGTACCGGGTGACAAACGGACAGAAACCTGGCTTTACTGTTTTTTTCTCCTAATTGAATCAAGGATCTTCTATCCAAATTCCTTGATCTAACCAATGCATCTTCTATAAGGCTTTTTGGATAACCCTTTTCCTCAAAGCGGGATACATATATAAAAGCCTGCTGTTAAAAGATTTCAATAGAACTGCAGTTACAGCGCAACCGTAACAGTTGTGAGTATGGAAGATTTGTTTTCCACTTCTTATAATGGCAACTGTCAAATTGTAAGTAGTTGTTGCTGTCAACCTTTTCAAAGAATGTTTGGGTTTCTATGTTCTGTCCATTTGTCTAGCCATAAAAGTCAGATCCAAAAATTCTATCGTGGTATTACTGAAATTATATGTGAAACCAGGACTGTATGAGTTAACATGTATATATGATATAAACTCCACAAACTGATCTTGGGACCCTCTCCATAGAACTACAGTATGAGGTCATCTATATAATGTTTAAATAAAACAATGTATTCAGCAAATGGATTATTATTATAGATGTATTGGTCTTCCCATTCTCCTAAATAAATGTTTGTGAACCCCGGGGCACAAATTGTACCCATCGCTGTCCCACTGGATATAGTAATGGCTAAGGAAAGTGAAATAATTAAACTTGAGCACAAAGTTTAGACATTTCAAGATGAATTTACACTTATTTCTTGCGAGATCTGTGTCTCGTGCCAATACTGCTGCTATACTCTCCAACACTTTTTGATGTGGGATCGAGGTATGGAGCGAATTGACATCAATAGTTGCCCAATTCCAATCTTCCTGGCACTCCAGCGACTCCACCCATTGTAATACAGATGCTGAGTCTTTTATATAGGACTCCAATTTTGGCTCATATTTTTGCAAAAACTTATCCACATGTGCAGATAATCTGGATGTGAGCGTATCAATGCCAGATACGATCGGCCGAACCGGTGGATTATCTGGGTTTTTGTGCAATTTTGGTAGATGATCTATAGTGTCCACTCTGGGCTGATCATTCAACAAAATAATCACATTCCTCTTTACATAATATACCATCTACTCGCCCTTTATTTATTAATATCTTAAGATATTCAACAAACTCTTTTGTAGGATCCCTTAGGAAGTGGTCTGTATGCACTAGGACCTGACAACAGTCTCTCCATTTCTTTTACATAGGACTCCCTGGACATAATCACCAGACCTTCCCCCTTATCGGCTGGTTTAAAAAAACACATTTTTGTTGTTGATGAGTTCTCCTTATAGGTTAAATTATTTTCACAGATTTTTTTATCTCTTCTGAAATGCCCTCAAAATCCTTTTTTACAAGCTGTGCGAATAATTCTACATTAGGACCCCTTAAACCCAATGTATTTAGAATGATGGAACTTTCGCATGGCCTAGCGTCATCTCCGACCAAAGATCCATTGGTGGTCAACCTGTATACCTCTACGCTGCCGTATTTTTCTGGCTAAGGGAATACGCAATCCACCGCAGCCGTGCAAAGTGTAACCTCTCTAACAATCCCTGTGTGTGCAGCACTGATCAATGCAAATCATCAGCGGTGTATAGTACCGCCGCTTGGGGTATGTCATTCTTGCCCACAGTGTTTTATTCCGTGTGTTTGTAAATAAATATCTATATACATATAGATGATAAACTTCAGTCCTGGGCCCCCTATCTGTCTGGGCCCCACAGTCCCTCCCCTGATAGCTGCCCTGAATATTACACAGCATTTTGCATGGAATATTTGTCATTCCGGATTTAAAAATATATCTTGTAAAAATAAAAATATGTTTTAGAAAAGGGAAACTATAAGTATAATCTACACTGCAGAGACATCTGTAGTTGCATTTATTTTCATTTAAATGTGTGAATATATTAATTAGTAAAGCTCATTATTGTTGTACTAGAAGAAATGAAGGAGAGGAGCCACATCATATAAGAACATCATCCAAAAGCAGAAAAGGAAAATGTGCCTTCTGAAATCTAAGCTTGCGAGGCGTTAAGGAATGTTCTTATGAAAAATTTAAAAAACATATTTTAAAATATTTCTATGTGTCAGATGTTGTTAAGGAATGCATCAATCACTTAGACATAATATCTAAGGCTTATCTCTGCCATTAATTCATTTAGTCCATAAGGACTGTCTTCCATTACATGTCACCACCATTAGTAGATTTTGGTCCTAGGGAGGCATGACCTTATATTTTAGCAATGATCAAATGTGTGATAATTTGCTCAAAGAGACAGACATGTTAGTAGGTATTCTGAATTGCCTTGTTAAGGATTGCACAGTGAACATTCAGGTAAACATTATGCAGTCTTTTGATACCAGAGAAAATGATCCAACACTCATGGGAAATAAGCGGATCAGATTTAATGTGCCTGTGATGATGTGCTTGGGGACACGTAGTTGGTCAGGCAAATTAAGCATTACTTAGTGAATGAGCAGGGAGAAACAGAAAATAGGAAACAGGTTGTACTGAGGTTATTTTCAAGCTAGTTACACACAGTTTCAGAATTAGTTCCACATAATGGTGCTTTTCCACTTATGAAGACTATATTAGCATTTCACATTAATTACTTGTTCTTGAAAGAACTAAAGTAAAATCTATATATCTGATGTTTCATTTTAAGTGCTGTAAATTTCAGGGCCTGTTTAAGGGTTCCAGCCACCCTAGGCTAAAACAGAAGTGACTACCCATCTCCTTCCCAAGGGTGTAGTGTGTTGCATGGCATTAGGAGCACGTGTGTGTGCTACGGCGCCCCCTTCAGTGGCGTAACTACTGTAAGACAGCCCCAGCTGCCCCTTGGGGGAGCAAGCAGCAGGGGGGTCTGTGTGGGCACCGTCACCTGATCGACACACTGACATGCTACTGCCTGCCACTGCCCACTGACTGAGCACTGGAGGCGAGTCAGCCGCAGTGCGGGTGCGGCCATGGCAGAGACAACAAATCCCCCCACTGACTCAATTGACTGTACACAGAGCCAGCTATTGGCAACTGTGTACAGGATGGGTGAGCAGATGGCGTGCTAGGGCGGCCTGGGATACTTCGGAGCCGTGGTATAACACACCGACAGTCGGGATTCCGACAGTCATTAGCGTGACGTCGGAATCCAGACAGCACAGTGGGGGGAGTGCAATGAAGCCCCTTGCGGGCTCGCTGCGCTCGCCACCTATTTTATTCTCCCTCTATGGGGGTCGTGGACCCCCACGAGGGAGAAGTCGGGATTCCGACGTCAGAGTAATGACTGGCGGAATCACGACTGTCGGTGAGACGTCCGGCACCCTCGGAGCCAAGGGAAGCAGCAGTGTCTGCTGGTCTCTCTTCCTCTCTCCTGCTTCAGATTCCCAATTATGCGTGTGATGTCATCATGTCACACGCTGGGGAAACACGCTGGAGAGGAGCCGGGGGGGGGGGGGCACCACAAGTGTTTTGGCAGAGGGGGGAGCAAAATTTATAGTTACGCCACCGGCCCCCTCCACCCCAATTGGGCATGTGGGGTTAAATTAAAGGGGAACAATAATTCCCCTTCATCCCTCCTGATCATAGCAGCCTCGGCTTCTCACCCCTCACAGCGCACAGCAGTGCCGGCATCTCCCCCTACAATTATAGCAGCAATGGCTCGCCCACCGCCCCTCCTACATTAAGGACCCCTATGTATCTTGCACTACATTATGGATCCCTCTATATCCTGCACTGCATTAGGGACCCTGCAACACCCTGAACTACATTTGGTTCCTCTCTATACCCTACCCACACTATAAAACATCTCTATGCCACCTCTCTGCATGACCTCAGAGACTAAGAAGCACTGGGACAAGGGGTAAAGTGGGCAACAGACACTGGTGCAGTAGACGGAGTAGAGACTCTTAAAAAAAGTAAAGCCAGGAGAAAGTGAGTAACAGACTCAACACAGGTAAAGGGAAGATAGAAAGAAGTCATTGGGTGAAATGTAATAGGATGAGAGATTCAGAAAGTGAGAGATTTGGTAAGAAATCTCCAGTTTTATTTAAAGCGGCAATCATTTACACTGCAAAATCAAACTGGTTTTGCAGTGTAAATGATTGCCGCTTTAAAAAACATGGAGATTTCTTACCAAATCTCTCACTTTCTGAATCTCTCATCCTATTACATTTCACCCCTTGTGTCCTTCTATCCCCCAAATGTATGTAGCATACCTCCCAACTTCTGTCCTAATGAAATAGGGACACTCGCGCGGCAAAGCCGCGCGAGCGCCCGAAATGGGGGCGGGGCTTATGCAAATGAGGGCGCGGCTTATGCTAATTAGCCGCGACCTCATTTTCATGCGAGAATAGACGCTGTGCGCATGCGCACAGCGTCTATTCTACTAGATTGGGGGTCTCCCAACTGCCACCCCCCGCAGCGGGACAATGCCTGCCGCGGTTGGGACAGCGGGACAGGACCCCAAAATCGGGACTGTCCCTCTAAAATCGTGACAGTTGGGAGGTATGATGTAGGGGGTAATCTACAATTCCTGCTGCGATTCCTGTGAATGTAGAATAGATGTTGCAACAAAAGATAAAGAAAAAGTAAGGTCCAGGCACAAAGTGTTAGAAGCAAATTAAGGTTTTACTTCAGCGTAGCACATGGAATGGCTTAATCCGAAAAGCACAACTGTAACTTTTAGGGTCAAAACAATACTTATCCACCAGGAGAATTCCACCAGCTAGACTCTTCAGGGACTAGAGTATCAGCTTAAATTAACAGAGAAACAAATGGTGGTAAGGTCACATTCCAGAGTCTTTTATTGGTCAGTTCCCACAAGGCATCCGGGGCAGCTGGGTGCTGGTTGGATGGCAGATCAGTACTTTGTTCACATAATTGCACTCTGGATACAGATCCTAGCAGGGGTATCCCAGCACGAATTCCCTATGACTTTGTACCATCAGTTTAATCTATATCTATAACTTTATAAATCACTACTTCATTTATACAATGTAATAAGAAATGCAGCAAAACTAAACAAGACTATGCTGAAACTTCTTGATATTAAATAGCAGTGAATGGAAAAGAGCCATGGGGAAACAAGAGCAGCAATACAAATACATACAAACATATATATCCTGTAAACAATAAGCTCATTAAACAAGCAAGTTCTGTGGAAGAAACACACACACACACACACACATATGTGTGTGTGTGTGTCTGTGTATTTACACATTGCAGTGTCTTCCCAGCACCTTCTCCATTGTCTACATAGAACTCGTTCTACACAGTTTCTGCCTGGGGGGATTTCTCTGTTTGAACACAGAGACACACACACACACACACACACACACACACACACAAACACAAACAGCGTTCAGAAGTAGCAGCTGAAATATGTAAACAGCTACTCAGAATCGCATACAGACACCAGCAGAGTATTACACAAAAGAGCTGGCAGAACATCACTCCCAGAAAATTGCAATTCTTACACAATCACCCTGGTGACAATAACAATCCGAAACACTCCAAACATACGCTACGCTTGCCTGAGTGCGGCCGAACGTGGTAATCTTGCGTCGGATTATCTCGAGACGAATATGGCGCCATTTCTCACACACTTCCACAAGCTGCACACCACTTTGCGGTGCAGGGATCTGGGTGTGTTGTGCAAATAGTGTTGTCCAGAGGGGTTACTCTATGGACCCAAGGGCCTGATTTGGAGTTGCATGGACTGCCACAAAGAAGTATTTTTTTCTTCTGCATAATCATCTATGTTGCATTGCCAGGGCCGGTGCAAGGCACCGGAGCGCCCCAGGCGAGGGGGGGCGGGGCGCCCCGGTGCCTACAGGGGGGGGGGTACCTGCGGCACTGTGTGATCTGGCGGCGGGGTCCCTGCAGTGATGCGCGCAATCCGGCAGCCAGGCGGCGGTGCAGGAAGCGCTGATGGGTTTGAAAACTCGCCGCACGCTGATTGGCTGAATCTCAGCCAATCAGCATGCGGAATGTTTTCAAACCCAGCAGTGCTTCCCGCGCCGCCGCCTGGCTGCCGGATAGCGCGCATCACTGCAGGGACCCCGCCGCCAGATCACACAGTGCCGCAGGTACCCGGCACGGACACCTCTGCAGCCTCCATGCGAGAGGCGAGGGGCGAAGTGCCGCCCTCCAGTGGCTGGCGCCCTAGGCAAATGCCTAGATTTGCCTAGTGGTGGCGCCGGCCCTGTGCATTGCTCAAACATCACAATAGCATGTGCACAGTCAGTGTTGCAATCGAGTCACATGGGAGATGCCGAGGGCCTGATTCAGATCTAATCGCTGGGCTGTGAATCTTCCCAGCGATCAGGTAAATGCCCCCCCCCCCCCCCCCGAGTACATTTCTGCCTACGTTTGATGCGAGGTGCTAGGGCCATACCAGAACAGGAACAGAACGGTGCTATGTTTGGCATACCCTTGCTGGTCACAAGATGAAGTGGTCGTGTTGATGCAATGGTGTTTATTTGCTCAAATATAAGTCCTGAAATTACCCTCCAAAAAGGAAGATGTTACAGCAAGATGATAGAGGCAATTGTACAACTTAAACAGGGCCATAGCCCTCCTTTTATCTTACTCCAATACACAATACCACAGGGAGTTAGTCCACACTCTTGTTTCCAACCAATCACATTAAGTGTCTGAGTAGTGCACAAGTTGGGCATATGCACGCTCATTATTATCCTCTATGGACAGAGGGGAGTGGTTATTCCCCTGACTCTCAGCCCACTTTGGGTGTTTGGCACAGCCCAGATGCCACACTATCTGGGCTGGGGGAAGTTTTCCCACCCAAACACAGTTCCAAAAGCCTGCCAAGGTTCAACCTAACCATCTCCAGCCCAGACATGAGCTCCAGAGATGTACAGCCGTGGTAGACATATGGAAACGCCAAGTGTTTCATAGACACCTCCATGCAAGTGCTGGGCATTCCCATGTAAATGCAGCCGTAACACATCCCCACGCATGTAACATGCTGCCACCTTCAAGGAGGGCAGTGGGGTATGCATACCTCCCAACTGTTTCACTTTTCACAGGACTGCCCCATGTTTTTGGGATGTCCCGCATCCTGCAATGGTGAGGGGGGGGGGGGCAGCTGAGATATTCAGAGAGACTGAGAGAGGGCTGATTGCATGGTCAGCTGCTTACACAGTGCTGGCCATGCCCTGGTAGTGAAGACAATGGGGGCATGGCCTGCAACAGAAGAATCCCCATCAGGCTATGCCCCCTTTGACATAGGCCACCCTCCTTTTTCGGACGCATGTGCGGCTCATTCGCACGAGCATCCTGATTTCATAAGTGCAAATTTTGGGAGGTATGGGGGCATGTATGCTTTATAGCAAAGACTGACCAAGATAATCTTTTATTGTAGGTCATCCATTACGCATTCTTATGTTTATATCAAGCTCTAGATGGAGCTTAAGTTTCTTTATGGGTGATATTACCCTGCTATCACCATTGCCTTTATCCAATAATACAATAGTACTGTATATAATTTGCTTAGCAAATGCCTATTCTTAGGAGGAATGTATTTTGTTTAGTTTATACGTTTATTCAATATATATCTGTGCATAGTAATTGTACAGTGCGGCTTAAAATGACTACATTGCTATATTTAACATGAGAGAAAAGCAAAGAATTATGGGATGAGTTGTAAAAATGTATATAATGATTAGTGATCTGCAGTTTAGTGCGGTATGAGAAAAGCTAAGGGAGGATTTACTGTCTTGTAATTTAGGGGAAGGGGGGATAGTTTCAAACCAAAATGAAAACAGCTTTCATGTCATGTCTGCAGCTGGGAGAGAAAAAAATGTGTAGCTTCATATTTTGTCTGCTCATGTGCGATATAAAACGTGCTCTTTCATTCTGTTGTCATGGGACCATAATACTTTTGCACATAGAACATGAACATTTTACAGCATGTGCTAAATAAAATATGAAGTAGAAAATTCTACACCTTTTATTCTGTTTAAAGGTACAGTTTCACCGAACCTGCATAGCAAATGTGCATTACCATGTAGAATTATTTTGCAGTAAATAGTTTTCCTTACAGGTTTTTTTTTTTAGTGGATCCAATATTTAATAAATTCTCCTCATTGTACATTTAGGGACTTGGTCAGCTGCTTAAACAGCGCTGGCCATGTCCCTGTAGTGAATAAAATGGGGGCGTGGGCTGCAACAGCAGCATTCCCATGAGGCCACGCCCCCTTTAACATAGGTTACACTCTTTTTTCAGATGAAAGCTGAGTTGGATGCAAGTATATGTGATCATAAAAAGCTGAAAACAAAACACGGGGAAAAATTTACTGAGCTCGTATTACTATGAATGGCCGTATTTGTAGCCATTCGATCTCAAACACGTCTGTGAAAACATGACTTCCAAATTTGCTAAGGAAAGTATACATATTTTATTACAACCGATATTTCCATTTATATTTTGTTGTCTGAGTAAATACACCATCGAAAGAATGCAAATGTATTTTTCCATACACTTGAATTCAAATTCCAAATTTACTAACAGTTTGTCTACTGAAATGCGTGTGTAAATAACTAAAATAATATGACTAAGGGCAGTATTCAATGAGAAAAATTTTGTTAAAGTCGAGTTGCACACACGCCATTTTAGGATAGTATGGCCGCCATCTTGGTTTGCAGAGTTGCGCAAATAAAGTATTATACCCGAGTCTGTGTAGCAAAGTGGACCATAAGCGCAGCCATACTATAAATTCATAAATTCATAATACCAAACTTACACCAAATAAAATATAGTTTATTAAAGGTTTAGTGCACCACACATAGGTTAATCAGCAATACACAATTATGTCTGTATAATGTTTAGTATCGTTATGTTACGTTTCTCATGCGCAGCACTCCGGTCGTAGCGAAAACTTTGCAAACCATAAGGTCCGAGAGTTACGGACAAAATCCATATTCTGTGTACTATTTCTGCTAAACTGTGTGAGACAAAGGAAATCAAGTTATAACCGGTTCTTGTTGCTTTTTACGACCCCGACGATGATGCCAACACACAAAGGACACTGGAGTACACTCCCCCTGCACCAATCCTATTCAAGTGTAATTCTTTGCCCCAATCACTGAGGACTGGACATTCGAACCCTTGACCAATTGCAATGGCCTTTGACCCCCCTTCTTGGACCCTATAAAACAGCTATCCCTGAGCTGGCTCGGTCACTTCGGCACTGCATCTATCCCTTCACCATTGACCGGGTTAAAGTTCTATTTGAACATAGCGAGCTCTGACCGGACTGTGCTGCGCATATTTGAGACGGTAAACGGTTGCATTTCTTGTGCTTTCTTATATTGTTTATTGGCTGATTGTATTCTGTACCTGTTTTATTTCCCCTAGTAGTATTTGACTTGTATTTAGTATTGTTAAGGAAATTGTATCACGTGTTATCCTGTATTTCTTCTTTCTGTAACCCCCTTTTGTCCGCTAGGGACTAAATACACTATTTGGAGAATCTATCTCCTCCCTTTGTTATATCCTTGTCTCGAGTCTCATTCGCATCTGGCGATAAAGGTTTATTATGGACATTGTCCTTAAAAAGGTATTCACAGTTAAGGGATTAAGTATTGTGAAGGGATATTCTATTACTGGCACTGATCCAGCGTGTACAACACACGGAAAAGGTCCGCTACGCTTTGTTCGCACGTAGCTAGGGATAAAGGGTACGCAGGTTACGGAAAGAGTACGTAAACTGCGCATTTCACTTATTGTCCTTCTGGTTATATTAATATCAACATTAACAATTGGGGGCTTCGTCCGAGCGTTTCATTCTCTAGAACACTGTACCAAGCGCACGACTTGAGCCTATACCAGCAAAAGGGTGGAAGTGATAATTTAACCATTGCTGGAGAGGCCAAGTTCGCGGCGGTACAGGGTTTGAGAGGTGCTAGCGTATGAACCCGAGGCATAATAAGTGAAATCCAAAGAAGAAATTACGTTACGTGTTTAAAGTATATAAAGTGTTTAGTAAGCTGTACTTCTGCCTGCCACAAGTAGTTTAACGGGGTATAGTGTCTTGAATTGCTTGTTTATTATAGTATATGTGCCGCGTGCGATAAAGTTTCGCACACGTGGAGGCAAAGGCCTGTGTTTATTATAGTACATAGAGGATCCTTTCTGTGCAAAACTATAATCTCTTATTGTAAGTTACTGCAGGGCCAGGGACTCCGCCGCATGGCGATAAGTTCTAGGCCTTTTACAGTAACGTAAAGCGTCTGCAGTGTATTACGTGAGGTACGCACACACGTGGTTACGTTAGGTATATTTTCGCATCTTTGTCTGTAATTTACGGATTTAGTGCGGGATTTATTTCTCATCTTTGTACGTAACTTTTATACTTGTTTCGGGATTATCTTCGCATTTCTGCGAAATTGCTGTGTTTCGTGGATCCCGATCGCGACCTTACAAATACACTGTAGAACACGTGGGTGGCCGATTCATCGGCAGCCTGTGAACAGGTTTTAACAAACACACGTGCACACGTGGCTGTTCGCGGGCACTGCACATGCAGCACACATAGGAGCCCAGAGGTGGCTAGTATTAATCACAAGCTCTATTTAAACGGTATATTAACATACTGTTGATAAAGCGGTAATTAATACAAGAAGGTAAAGTCTTTTAAAAGTCACTTTTCTTTCCTTTCAAAAGCAAGCAATTCAAGCATTAGGTACTTGTGAATTATCCGGGCGCCTGGTGTTGAAATTATATTACAGTACATTAAGAATACGATTCGACGCGATGCGACGCAATTTCCCTTGAAATTTCCTTGAAGACAAAATAGCGTCGCATTGTATGCTATTGTATGGTACGATACGACGCGATTTTAACCAATCCCGCCCTCTGCCACATCTGGCAGAATTTCACTCTGAGGGAGTTTTGTCAGGAGATAACAACTGGTTTGCTGTGGTGCTGTGTATGAGACTTTTCCTGAGGTGATTTTTCAGGAATTTTCATTCAATTTCTTTGGATATTGGCCCATTTTGCCCCTTTCATCCTATTTGACGGTATGGCTTTGCCGGCCAGTATCTTCAGCCTCCCCAAGACGGAAGAGGATACTGTGAAGTTCATGCAGGACAATGGGCTTCTTCCAGCGACAGCTACCTGTCCAAACGGACACCCAATGCGCCTGTCCATGAATGAGAGGAAATGGCACTGCTATATAAAAGACTGTGGCAAAAAGCAAAGTCTGCGGGCCTCACTATTTTGCCCTGGATGCAGACTTCCATTCATGACAATCCTCAGGTTTATTTTCTGCTGGAGTGAGGAACTTACATCCATAGAGTTCTGTGACAAACATCTGAATATCTGCAATAAGATGGCTATCTTCTACAACGCCTTGATGCGGGAGACGTGTCAATGTGACCTCATGTCCCAGCCTCAATGCCGTATTGGTGGAGCAGGCAAAATTGTGGAGATAGATGAGTCGCTGTTTGCAAAGAGACAAGCGAATGTCGGCAGAGTTCTCCCACAGCAGTGGGTCTTTGGAGGAGTGTGTCGCGAAACAGGGAATGTTTCATGTTGCCTGTGGAAAAGAGAGATGCGACAACCCTGATGACCGCAATTGCAGAGCATATCGAGGCTGGCACTACAATTGTAAGTGATTGCTGGCGTGCCTACAATACCGCAGAACTTGAGCGTGCTGGATACAATCATTTGAGGGTGAATCATAAATATAACTTTGTGGACCCGGACACTGGAGCACATACACAAAACATCGAAAGACTATGGGGATGTGCAAAGTGGCGGAACAAACACCAGCGGGGCACAGCCCGCCATCACCTTGACTCTTACATGCAAGAATTTGTGTGGCGAAAGTGCCTGGCGGGTGACAGCCCATTTACACAAATTCTACATGCACTAAGTTTGTTAGTGAAGTAATTATGCCTATTAATGATTGTATGATATGTGTTCTTGTTGTTCTAATTCATTGCTGATATATGTTAATTTTGTTGTTTGCATTAATTACAGTTATTCCTTAAATTCTGTTGTCCTTAATGTGTCAGATATGAATGATATTGATGAATGATGTTGGATGTTCACAACCAGGCCACTATCAACGCGAACTATCGGTCCTCCGACCTTTTCATACCCCCACTATCCACGTCGGCGTGGAGTTGAGAATATAAAGTGTGGCGAGCGCAGTGAGCCACCGAGCCCGAAGCGTGGCGAGGGGACGCGGACACCTGTGAAGCCCGCGAGGGGACGCGGATAGCTGTGAAGGTGTCGGCGTCCCCACGCGGGGCTCGCTGCGCTCGCCACGCTCCGGGCTCGGTGGCTCCCTGTGCTCGCCACACTTTATATTCTCAACTTCACGCCGACGTGGATAGTGGGGGTATGAAAAGGTCGGAGGACGCGGTGTCATTAGTGGGGTGGCGTTAACAATGGGGGTGGGATTTCACTTTTTTGGGGGTTTTGGGCATTTTTACATTGAAATAAATGTAAAATCGGGTCTCAGGGACCATTTTACAGTGATTCCAATGTTAAAATCGGGTCCACTGCTAAAACCGGGTCCTTCTCTCGTCTCGTCGCGTCGCATCGCATGCCATTTGGTTAACACGCGATGCGACGCGACATATCAAAATATCGGGTGCCCGGATAATTCACAAGTACCAAGCATTATTTTAATAGATTCCTATAGCCATTTTTAAGGGGTTTATACTCGCGTAAGCATCTAGTGAGAAACTACCAACCAGGGAAAATTTTCTGTACAGAAATATTTCAAAGTTAAGCGTAAGGCCAAGGTGTAAATAGCATCCAGTGTGAAAATCATTGGGCGAACGGGCGTGCGACGATGCGACCCACAGCGCAGTCCAGATCAGGATAGTATTTGTGTGTTGAAATAAGACATATAGGTGTGCGTGACGACGTGCCCATAGGAACTGCCCCTTTCGTGGACCCGCCTATTGGATCCTCCAGAAGGGTACAAGAAGCTAAATCGGAACCCAGTGATCTGATTAGCCCCTTTAGAAAACCAGTTTTGAAGGATACAGGAAAAACTATTTTTTCTGTGTTCAGCAAAATTTGGCCGCACCCTGCAAGTCGACTAGCGATTCGTTTCTAGCTGAAAGCGAGTGGTGATTGAATAACATCCTCATAGGCTGAGTGTCACGCTTAAGTGCGGAAACGTTTCAGTCTATTGAGAAGGAGTGTTTTGGGTACTGCTCACTGATAAATTACCCACCGGCCTCCTAAAGTGAACCTATCATTCCCATAATGGGGAACAGTAGCTCACACCAGGGGGTCGTGCTACATAGGGAAGAATTACGCCGACCACAAGGATCGGCGGCATTCATAATGTGCAGGAAGCACGGTGAACGAGCAGTTGTTTACTTAAATAAATGGAAGGAAATGACACAGGGCAGCAAAGTAGAATTTCCCAGTGTTGGTAGTTTTGATCCAGAAATCTTATCAGTGGTCAAAGATTAAATATTTTTACTCTCCTCATGTAAGAAAAGAGTGAAACACATTGAAATTCTTAACTTGTGGCAGAAGGAAAGTCAGGAACAAAGGGGAAAGGCATGCCCAGCTATTGCAGATACAATCAGCCGTAGGAATGCAACCGCAACCGCTCCTCCCCCCCCATATGTGTCGGAGGGGTTAACCACCACTAAACAGCATATGAGCAAAAATGTAACTGTTACTAACTTGTACCCTGTTTTATCCCCTTACAAGGACATCACAGAGGAAAACGATCTGCTGTTGGTATCGGCCGTCTCCCATGCAATTAACATGCATGAAGGGAAGGCAGAACCAGCAAAACCTGCTGCTGGGGCTCCAGCACAGGAAGAGGAGACGGCTGATGCCAACCAGGCAGTTATAGACCGTTGGGAAGGACCGTACCAAGTTTTGTTGACCAGCACTACCTCAATTAAAGTCGCAGAGAGAGAGAGACTTGGATACATTCGTCCCACTGCAAGAAAGCCAGTAACCCGGAATCCCCTTGTGAAGAGAGCAAAAGTGGGGAAATATCGATAAAGGCTTTGTTCCGGGAGGATTGAAAGGCAGCCAAGGTCGAGCAACCTGTACGAGCAAAGTTAAAGGACAGAGCAATAAAAGACCCCTGGTAAAGAGGATGGAAGGACTACAAGCAACAGGTTCATGGTTCTATTTCTATTCCCTTGTTTTCCTTTTGTTTCCCCTTCTTCACCCAAAGATACTCGGTGGCTGCCACACCCTAGAGCGATCGGAGCGGAGTTCTGACAGTGTACTAATCGACCCAGATCAGGGTGAAGTAGAATCCCTAAGCAAGCCTGATACTGAGATAAGCGTCTTAAATAAGGGGAGGCCACTGAATAAGAGATACCTGTATACCAGGTCCCCTAGTCTTAGATTACATCCATACCAAGTGAACAAGTCCCTGGTGTGTATGAACTTCTCTAGTTCCAGACAGATTGGTACTTGGGAAGTGACATGGTACAACCACACGATAACTTACTCCCAGCGTCCAGATGGAGAGCCTATTGATAAGGAATTGTTATTAAAGATCCGCACCAGTGGAAGACACTATAAATATGTTTACACTGTAAATAAAAATAAAATGATGGCTGGCAGAGTATCCGCCGGTTATTGTAATATGACCTTACAACCAGAAACCTGTGAAGAACAGGTCAGGAAGCAGGGGACGGGAATGTTCTTATGGATAGTGTGTGAAAAAATCATGAAATATTCTGTCCCTTATTTTCTCCCTGACGATGTTTATTATATTTGTGGTAGAAGGGCGTACAAATGGCTCTCCATGAACTACGTTGGAATTTGTTATTTAGGTAGAGTGTTACCCGAAGTAATGACCCTTACACATGATGAAATGGTAAGCATACACAAAGGTATACCTCCTCCTTACACTCATACCCATTATGACCAAATCCACAAAAGGGATTTAACAATCAAGAAGGAACCCCATGCCTCTGAATTGATACACGAATCATTCGGTATCCAACTCCTCATTGCGTTAGACATTACCCATACCGCCAGGGGAGTCATTAATTTTAAGTATATTCAAGCACTAGCAAGCTTGGTAGACAATATTACTGAGATTTATGATGACACCTTTAGATACACTGGGAGGGAGTTACAAGCATATAAAAAAGAGCTAGTTCAACATCGGATGGTGTTGAACTATCTGACAGCCATGACAGGAGGATATTGTGTCACCCTCTATACACAGTTTGGGGTAAAGTGTTGTACTTACATTACCAACAATACTGAAGACCCAGAAGAAATCATCGATCATCGGATGGATGAGATTCTTCAGCTTAAATGGGAATTTAGAAGGGAACACTATCAGCCTGGCAGAAGTAGGTGATAAGGTCACCAAATGGACCTCCTGGTTGAACCCAATGCATTGGTTCTCCGGGTTAGGAGAATGGGAGCAAGGAATCATAGCTAATATCGGAAAACTACTTCTTTGCATCAGTGGTGCCATCATAGTCTTTGTGTTATTGTTTAAATGTGTTAAAATGGTGACCCGGGGAAAGACCAAACGTACTGAAATCATGAGTGTAAGAACAAGGGATGCAGAGGAAGACCAGGGTTTGGTACATGACCCTAGAATTGAAACCATCATCCACTAAAAGATACCATATCTGAAAAATTGTATATATTGTAACCTCCCTTGTTTTTATTTTTATCCCCAAAAAATTGTATATTATCCTTCGTCACCCTGAGTAGATTGTTCGATAAATGTGGCCCCTCGTTTATCCATAATCCTGGATTGGCCTAGCATAGAAGGTTTACTCCCCTTTTATGTAAAATTCAAGGATCTCAAAAATTTTTGTTAGGATTATGAATTTCTGTTGTGTTTTAGGAAATATTTTGTAATGTGACAGTTTTGTATTTACTGTCAAAGGGTGGACTGTTAAAGTCGAGTTGCACACACGCCATTTTAGGATAGTATGGCTGCCATCTTGGTTCGCAGAGTTGCACAAATAAAGTATTATACCCGAGTCTGTGTAGCAAAGTGGACCCTAAGCGCAGCCATACTAATACACATAAATTCATAATACCAAACTTACACCAAATAAAATATAGTTTATTAAAGGTTTAGTGCACCACACATAGGTTAATCAGCAATACACAATTATGTCTGTATAATGTTTAGTATCGTTATATTCCGTTTCTCCGGTCGTAGCGAAAACTCCGCAAACCATAAGGTCCGAGAGTTACGGACAAAATCCATATTCTGTGTACTATTTCTGCTAAACTGTGTGAGACAAAGGAAATCAAGTTATAACCGGTTCTTGTTGCTTTTTACGACCCCGACGACGATGCCAACACACAAAGGACACTGGAGTACACTCCCCCTGCACCAATCCTATTCAAGTGTAATTCTTTGCCCTAATCACTGAGGACTGGACATTCGAACCCTTGACCAATTGCCTTTGACCCCCCCCCTTCTTGGACCCTATAAAATAGCTATCCCTGAGCTGGCTCGGTCACTTCGGCACTGTATCTATCCCTTCACCATTGACCGGGCTAAAGTTCTATTTGAACATAGCGAGCTCCAACCGGACTGCGCTGCGCATATCTGATGAGACGGTAAACGGTTGCATTCCTTGTGCTTTCTTATATTGTTTATTGGCTGATTGTATTCTGTACCTGTTTTCTTTCCCCTAGTAGTATTTGACTTGTATTTAGTATTGTTATGGAAATTGTATCACGTGTTATCCTGTATTTCTTCTTTCTGTAACCCCCTTTTGTCCGCTAGGGACTAAATACACTATTTGGAGAATCTATCTCCTCCCTTTGTTATATCCTTGTCTCGAGTCTCATTCGCATCTGGCGATAAAGGTTTATTACAGACATTGTCCTTAAAAAGGTATTCACAGTTAAGGGATTAAGTACTGCGAAGGGATATTCTATTACTGGCACTGATCCAGCGTGTACAACACACGGAAAAGGTCCGCTACGCTGCGCTACGCTTTGTTCGCACGTAGCTAGGGGTAAAGGGTACGCAGGTTACGGAAAGAGTACGTAAACAGCGCATTTCACTTATTGTCCTTCTGGTTATATTAATATCAACATTAACAATGTGCCGTGTTTTATGGCGAATTTGTGCTTTTTTCACGTTGGACGGACAATTTTGGTCTCAAAAAGAGAACCACCCTATTCAATGTGATATTTTCATCGTCTTTCTAAGTGATTTTCGCCGTGTCTCTCCATGTAGCAATTCTCTATCTTTTCATGGAGAAGTGGAATGTGAACTTTTAAAATAAAAGGTATTTTTTTTTTAATTTTTGTGTCAAAAAATCTTTGTTTTTTTTACACATAACAGCCAGCAGGGGGCCGGAGCCGAGAGCCGCTCATTAGATATTCATATATTCACTGCACCCGATCATTACACATGCACGATCGGGAGCAGTGAATATACCCGGTCCCTTGCTGGCTCTGGGGGGGTGGGGGGGGAGCTTGTGCTGCCTGGGTCCCGGGGAGCCCTCCTCCCCTCCACATACGTTCTGGGGCAGGCAGGGAGACTTCATTCTCCTTACCTGCCACCGTCCCACGGCTCCCTGCAGCGGACACTCGTCCGCTGCAGGGGTTAAGACTCACCGCGAGGGGCAACGAGCCCCTGCGACATTGAATAGTGTCTAAAGACCCGTGACGGAGAATCTCCAAACATGGAGAATCTCCGTAAAAACATGGCGAGTGCATGGTGAGAGAAAAAAACTTCTCGCCATGCAAGGAGAAAATTCTCATTGAGTACTGTCCTAAGCCATACACCTTGATTCTGAGATGAATCTCACATGTTCAACTTTTACACAGTTTTACCTACTCCCCTGAACAAATGTGTGCCTTATAATAGGCCATTTTACTGTAGCACACACACACTTTTCTGCTATTTGAAAAGACGCTGCGGGCACGGTGGCTCGCTACGCGAGCCACCTATTCTATTCTCCCTCTATGGGGGTCGTGGGCCCCCACGAGGGAAAATAGCGGGTGGCCGTCGGGCACTCGGCTGTCGGCGTTTTGACAGTCGGGATCCCGGGTAAATGATTGTCGGGATCCCGACTGTCAGGAACCCGTCCGGCACCCTTCTATGTGGGCTATGGGATACCTAATGGCCTGTCAGCAGCACAGAAGAAGACACCAGGTTCATGAAACTGAACAGGATCAGGAGGTTTTGCAGGTACTTCGGAAGCTGCTTAGGCCTTGTTTATTTAATGTGCATTTGAACCTGAACGCATTGCTGAATGCTGAGCTTATACAGATGTTCCGACTAGATCGTAACTACATTCTGCATCTGTATGTAACCCTCTGTGGGTTGTATGTAAGGGAAAAATGTATCTACTGTTGATTTGTTTGTTGTGCTCGGGTGACAGTGAGGAACTTTCTGGATCCCTCACTGGGGATTCAGCTGTCACTCAAGGCTGTGTCGCATGGACAAACTGTTGGAAAAACTTGCAGTAACAGTACAACACGAGCTGGTCAGCTGATCAGTTTCTGGGGGAGAAAAATGCTGTCATTGCCAGCCAGAGACAGACTGATGTTCGCTCCTCAAATGACTTACCCTCCAGAGCCATAATCGGTACAGCTGTAGACATTAGAGTGGGCATATATGAAGTAGCAGACAACCTCCCAAACCCTCAATAACCTACTGTGGTTGGCGGCGGCTAGCTGAGTCTGCACAAAGCCATTCGCTTCTACGGATTGGAGCCTGTCTAGTCAGCTGTGGACAGGCTGATTGCTGTTGCTGCCGCTGGTTGCAGGAAGTGAAATCTGCCGCCTCCCTCCAATCTCTGCTCTGCCTAAAGGTGCCCATACACTAGTAAGATTTATCTTCAGATCTGGCTGGTTGGAACAAAAACATGGTTATGGATGAGTGACAGTTTTCCAGCATTTCCAAGCAAATGATCAACTGTCATTTGCTCTCATCCATAACCATGTTTTTGTTCCAACCAGCCAGATCTGAAGATAAATCTGTGTGTGTATGGCCACCTTTACATAGGTGCCACCCACACTGGCGCTGGGGACCACTGGGAGCTGCTGAGGTTGCCGAGAGACACACTCCATTCCACACGCTGATGCCGTAGGGAGAGGCTGCTCAGCCCACCTACAAGAGCGCGGACTCCTTTCAAAGATCCACCCACCGCTAATTACACGACTCCACAGCTGATGTCATTACCTGCTTATGAGGATTGACAGCAGCTTAGCTCCACCCACCTCTAATTACAGCTCAGAGAGAGAGAAAGAGACAGCGCCCAAGTAGAGTGGCAAAGGGATTGAAAATCCATATTAGAGTGAAAAGTCTTGCATGTACAAGTTTTACAGGCAGTCTGCTTCAAAACATATAGCCTATATTAAAGCATCCTCACAGCATAGGTTCAGCAACGCTGCAAGAAAGGTGAGAACTGCTTAATTAATATTAATAATATCCTCCCTTCATAGGAGATTGGTCAGAATTCAAGGATAGAGACCACTCCCTCATTGCTTTTAAGATGTTTAGTCTGGAAATAACAGTGCTGAAACAAGTACTTTACACTGGTCTTGTATGTCCATCAAAATCTTGGTTAACAGCCAGAATTAAGTTCTTTGTTACTTTGTATATAGAAGAACAGACTTTAAAGAGAACAAGAAAAGGTTGATTGGATTGGATACTTTTTATATACACATTAGTATCCAAGTCTAATACTTTTCAGCACTTCCATCTAGTTTTTTTTGCTGTGCGATGTGATGTCCACTTTCTCTAAAATGTACATATCACATTTTAAAAATGAAAACCATTCCCTTTTCTATGAACATGGGTACAAAATACATTATCACATGTTGCATTATAATTAATATTAATTAAGTAATAGAAATGTAATTTTGGTATTTTTGAAAAGTATTTAGCAACATGCAAAAAATACCACATTATTAGATTTATCAACAGAGAAAACAAACAAACAAAAAACTAAAATGATTAAAGTAATTTAACAATTATCTCCAGTGGTCTCTGGCTGAGGAGAAGGGTCTGAAGGTGGCTCTTGGGAAGCAAAAGGGCGAGTCTACTACCCCACAGGGACTGTACAGGAGAGGTTCAAGGTTCTTGCTGCATGGTGTGCCAAGATCTCAAAAATTTCAGTGCGCGACATTTGTGAACGGTGGCGGCCTCAAATGGAGGTTTATACATGTCCTTGTCCAGCTGAAGAGGCTGATCGTAGTCTGAAAGGTCCTCAAGTGGAAAAATTAATCATGCACATTATTTATATGAAATAGTGATTTGAAAAAAACCTTCACATACATGGCTTTCGAAAAATAACAGTAGGATTTTTTGGCAACCATTAAAAAAAAATCCACATCTACAGTAAGCAAAATTACTCCAAGTCAGTCCGTCTGTTGGAAATGGCTAAAAACAACATCAATCAAACCTTTTTGGTTACATGACAATGAGAATGAAATGCATTTGACAATCATTTTAAATGCATTATTGTCTATTGGCGTATTATGACTGAAATGTGGTATTGAGGATATTTCTAAAATTTCTTCACCATTACTTTTAATCAACCAATGTGGTAGTGTTGGTTTATTTTATCCAGAATATGCATTTTACCCCCATTAAATTTATTCAACCAAATATATGATTTAAATTCTGAAATCTATATATATATTTCAATCTGAAATATTTCAATGTAGCCATTTGACATAATATTAAACAGTTATATTATATGTTTTTAGAGTATTACAGGTTGGGTATCCTTTATCCGGATACACCAAAACCCAAATATTTCGAAAACCGTAGGCATCTTAAGTGGCTTATGCCAGGTTTTACATTAGATATACAGAACTTCCAAAATGTCCCAATTTTGAGGACTGTAGAGGACTGCACTCATCACATAATATGGGCATGATCAATGAAGAAAGCATTAAAGCTTCCAAGATGAATCCACATTCACCCAATCAGAATCATCTAGTTAGATTTTGGTGGCTGTCAGGCACCTAGGCATGTATGGCCATTAATTTATAGGCATACCTCCCAACTGTTCTTATGCGGGACAGTCATGACTTTTGGTGACTATCCCAGTCCACCAGCCCCAACCTCTATAGGCTGCATTTGCAGCAGTCCGTGGAGGCATTTTCAGGGTCCCAAGACCGGTGCATGCGCAGTATTGTCCTCGTACTGTGCATGCGCGGGACCCGGTTTTATGGGCTGCCACTCAGTAGCCCATGTAGAGGCGTCCCGGAGGGAGGAAACACCTCCCAATGGGACTGCCTTGGCAGGACAAACTTCCAATAGGAAGTCAATGCCAGTCACAGTGAAGCCAGAGCAGTCTCACAGACTGCATCTGGCTTCACTTTCACTTAGACAGAGACAGTGGCGGATTTTAGCTGGGGGGCCCTGCAGCCCATAAGTAAAAACTGCCAGTGATCAAAAGCGACTAGGCTGACACCGATAAAGGGTCGACATACATTAGGTTGACACTGCCAAAACTGATGTTAAGCAAGAAATGACCATGGAGAATGCTACGGGATGTGATGAATACACTCAATGAAGAAGTTGTACTGTTGGGGCTTGTTGACACACCTGCACAAGACATGCCACATTTACCCTTTTAGAGAGCACAACTTCACAGATGAATTACCGACAGTTGAGCTGTGCTGGGCTTTTTGGCAAGGTGAGCAATCTGTAGGCAGAGCTTGGTGGACTGGTCTGAAAGAATGTCTAAAAGAAAACAAATGACCAAGAGGTACAATTTGAGAAATGGACCTGGAGACTAGGTGGGTGGGGGAGGGTATGGTAAGAAACCTTAAACCAATAAATGAGTTTAGAATAGAGGGCAAAGACAGCTACATTGTGGAGGAAGCAAGGGGAAAGGAGGAAGAGGTAACAAGGTAGGAACATGTTATAAACCACCCAACATAAATAAGGATGAGGAAAAAGACCTCTTGCTACAGGTGGGAAAAGCGGCCAGCTTAGAGGACATTATTATTAAGGGCGACTTTAACTACCCAGAAATAAATTGGAAAGATAGGTCAACTAGTACCGCTAATGGAAATGTTTTATTGGATGCCCTGAATGTCCACTATTTGTATTCATTTATTGAAAGTCTAACTAGAAATAACAATAGCCTGGATCTCTTGATAAGCAACAATGGGGACATTCTTACTAAACATAACCACACACGTGGACTACGAAAGATAGAGAGAAGATATGGATAAGATAGAACTAACATAAAATATTTGCTGGACATGCGTGATATTAAGAATGAAAATGAGGCCTGAGGGAGGGAGTGCAAAGAGGGAATCGGAGGCTGCAAAAATGATAAAAACAGGTGTTGTGGTGATAGACCACACCTTCTCCCAATGTCATAGCATGTGACTCCGACCCCATCTTTAGCACGGCAGGTCCCAATTTTAAATAAACAAAAGTTGGGAGGTATGCTATAGTTTTCATCTGCCATTGCAGAACACACCCCGTAGTGTCACTAAGTGGGTGGAGCTAGACACACCCCTTTGGAGCGAAGCATGATGCCCCCTACTCAATAGTGCACCACATTGTACTAGCACCTGAAATCTCCCTGAAACTCGTTTTAAAAAGAAGGCAAGTATGCCTCAAAGACACATGGCTTAGTAGTTATACCTTTTGGCAGACTATTGTATCCCCCTCCCTGCTAGTAGTTTATGACAGGAAAGGCTTAAAGAAAGACTGAAGCGGATTGTCAGGATCACATCCGCACTCAGATGGGTGGTCGTGAAAGGTTATATGTGCGGATTACCTTTATACTAAAACATCAATCCTGCCACCACCAAGTGGTAGACTGTGGATCTTCGGTTTGGTTAAGTTTGGTTAGGTTTCATGGAGAGGAGAAGGGATAAAATAAAGCCTCCCTATATCGCTCGGGCATGTACAAAAACCGGAATGGTCCGGACCACACGAGGAGGCTGTAATCTCCCCTTCCCCATGTCCCTGGTGAAAGCTATCAAAGGCATTCCCCTGGACAAGACTTCACCGGACGAGACACCCCCCGGATCGGACACTACAAGCTCCGGAATGCAACAGTAAAACCGTAACCTAGTGGCAGTAAATTCACACTTATGTTTCTATATTTAACTGTAGGTGGAGCCATGTGTATTTTAGTAACACAAATAAAATGCTGCTGTTATAATGGAAAGCTATTCATGTTTTTACACTAGATCATTACTAACAATAGAATATAGGTTACACTGGACATAGAGGTCTATACTACTATGAGACTACTACTATGACTACAGTATATTCATTTGAAGCTATGACATGTTCATACCTCCCAACTGTCCCGCTATTTGCGGGAACGTCCTGGGTTTTTGGGACATTCCCGCATCCCTCCCGCGTACGGCCGAGTCCCGCGGCGGGTGTGGGGGGGGGGGGGTTCAGTTGGGAGTCCCTCCTGTCAATATCTCCCTAAACCCATGGGCTGCAGAATAGACTCTGTGAGCATGGGCACAGTGTCTATATTGCAGCCTGAGGGGCTGGGGACATAGCCAACAGCCAGAGTGGCGAAAATGGGGGCGTGGCCTCACGAAAATAGGCCATGCCCCATATCGCTATAAAAATCGCCACGCGTCTACGGTGTGCAAGGAGCCCTGCATCCAGCAAGGAGAAAGTTGATAGGTATGCATGTTTATTCAGTTTGTTACACTATCATAAATAATAGCAGTACAATACATGATTAAATATATATAAATACCTATAGACCTAGTAAGATTGTTAATGAATTGGGTGTTGGCAGACGAAAGGGTACTTATGTAGTATCTGGGCTGCCGATTTTTTGATTGTATGCCTTAAGTTAAGGCATACAATCAGATGCGATGCGATATCGCATCGCATCGCATCGCATCGCATGCATCGGATGCGATGACCTGATTTTTCCATAGGAATCAATGTTAAAATGGACTGAGTCCATTTTAACATGGAATTCAATGGGAAAAAGGGGTCCTTTTCATACCCCTACTATCCAAGTGGGCATGGAGTTGGATATAAACCTGTGGCGAGCGTAGCGAGCCACCGAGCCCGAAGGGTGGCGAGCGAAACGAGCCCCGCGAGGGGACGGTATTCTGTGTCCCCTCGCGGGGCTCGCTACGCTCGCCACGCTTCGGGCTCGGTGGCTCGCTACGCTCGCCACAGGTTTATATCCAACTCCATGCCCACTTGGATAGTAGGGGTATGAAAAGGACCCCTTTTTCCCATTGAATTCCATGTTAAAATGGACTCAGTTCATTTTAACATTGATTCCTATGGAAAAATCGGGTCATCGCATCGCATCGCATCCGATCGCATGCGATGCGATGTACCCGATTTAGAAATCGGCAGCCCAGATACTACATAAGTACCGACGAAAGCCTTAATAAAGTATCAAAATAAGAAAATGTAAAATGAAATCATATATTGGCAGTAGAAGATCTCTGGCACAGGGTCCTGTATTGCAGTACAAGCTGGAATTAGATACATTTTCAAAGCTACAACTGGTCCTTTATCTGAAGATAAGACCAACAGCTGCAGCGCCTGAGGTAAAACACACAGCACAGAGATATAAAAACAGTTCTGTGCACACAACAGTGAGTCTATGTAAGGTCAGATACCGAAGGACTGGTAGAGGAAATTCAGTAAAGAATTTTGGTAATATGTCATTTCCTCATATTTAAACCCATTTTGCAAACATAGCACTCTGAAGGATTTTATTGCAAAGACTGTAAGAAACAATTTTAGGGATGTTGATGAATTATGTATGAATTGTATATGAATACTTCAGTAACTGGCCGCTCATTTTACATATACTGGAACCTACAAAACACATTAAAGTACATTTGTGAAACTGTGTCCAAGGAATGCTATGGTAACCCATAGCAACTATTTAGATGTTTGTTTTCATTTTGTAAACTACAGTAGGATCAAGGACAGGTTGAATCTGATTTAATCATGCTCCACTTTTATTTAATGTACAACTGTTTCTGACAGACCATGTAAAATGTCACATTTGACAGATCCAACGATTTGGCATGCAGGCAGAACAAATGGTTTTCAAAGTCAGTAAAGTTCCAAATCGGCAAATTGAATCACTTAAAACTCAAAAAAATGTATTTAAAAAAAAAAACATTGTCCATTTTTTTCAATGAATGAATTAGGACAAAAACATCTTCTCCAACACGAAATGTACATTCATAGTACAGGTTTGGTGCATGCGCAAAGTACCGTACATCAGAACTTTGTACAACAGTATGTGCTGCAATAACATTGGGACCTGAATCAGTTGCAGCCAGGGCAGGCGCCACCACTAGGCAGCTTTAGGCAACCACTGGAGGGCGGCAGGAGGGAGAACGATGGAAGGTAGTGGGGAACTACCCTGCCCCTGTGGAACCACTCGGCCGGTGCTTCCCCCCCCCCCCCCCCTGGAGTGACAGTGGTGGGAGGGAGGATGGAGATGAGAAACTCCCCCCTCCCCCCAGCAACTCTCCCCCCATGGTGCCTTTCAGCCATCGTGCATCCCCCGCCTTCCTGGAGTGATGTGGAGGGAGCCGAATTCAGGTGAGCAAACACCCCCCCCTGGAGCGGAGCGGCCGAATCCCCCCTGGGTGTGTGAGCGCCGGAGTGCACTCCCTGCCTGGGGCACTCCGGTGCCTTGCACCTGCCATGGTCATGGTTTAGCCACAATGGTACTTCATAGTTCTTCCTGACTCGCACTGGTCACCTATTCTAAACGCTGCCCTGCATAATTCTCCAATACTGTTCTACCACTGTCAGGCCAAGGCTAGAGACCACCGGCAACTATTGCTGTTCTCTTCTTGGGCATCGGAGAAAGCTTTTAAATCCTCTGATCCAGACATTAACGCCGAAGACAGTCCCGGCAGTAGTACTCCCAACTCAATTAAATAATAGAGTACAATCCACCAAATGGTGCTTAGCCACATGTTCATTGCACATGAAAAATAAATGACTTATGAAGTTTTGCTGTGTGTATTGTTAGGATGTAGGTCTGCAGTTGTTTCTTATAAACATGCAGACTATGTTATACTTTGAAAAAAACAAAAGTGTATTTACATGCAAATGTTCCATGGTTGTATATGACGTCTTCATCAGATGTACAAAAGGCATAACATGGTTATAATATATATATATATATATATATATATATATATATATATATATATATATATATATATATATATATATATATATATATATATATATATATATATATATATAGGAACAGTTTCAGCCTGGCACTCCTCTGATATAGCAGCAGCCACGGGTGCCTCCCGGTGGAGTGATGCAGGTACAGATAAGGAACAAGCAGTGGCACTCCGCGGGGTAAACTTGTAGTGAATTTAATCACTACAAGTTTACCCCGCGGAGTGCCACTGCTTGTTCCTTATCTGTACATATATATATATATATATATATATATTTATAGAGGGTATACGGCCCGGCACTCCTCTAGATGGTCGATTGCCCTGGTGCCCTTCCACAGGGGGATGGGTACAATTGGAAATAAGGATGTCACTCTGGAGACTTGAAAAAACGTACTGTATTTGAAGTGCAAAAGGAAGACCAACGTTTCGGGGTATGTACCCCTTTGTACCTCGTTAAGGTACCGCATTATAGACCATGTTCCCCCCCCCTTAAGAGGGGTGGTGACAGGTCTTTGTGGCTCCTGCAATTAGAGAGCCGCTGGATTTTTTATTTGGAGACCCTGACACCGAAGGGGTTAAATGAAAATTTGGGTCTTGCGTGCTTTTTATAGCTTGGCCCCTGGCCCTAATATAGGGCTTTAGACATTCTTTTGACATCCTTGTAATTTTGCATCAACTGGATCCGGCGGGAGGGTTAAGTGTGTGGATCAGCGTCATCAGGGTATACCCACGTTTTATAAACACCCAATTTGTAGGAGGTTAGTTGATTTAACATCAGCCTTTTTCAGGAACGTATTAGAGATAACAGCATGGAGTTCTAGGAGACTGTGGTTTTAAAATGTAGTAGCTATCTGTCCGCCGGCAGTGAGATATTGGCGGATTTAGGGGCATCCAGATATGCATTTAGTTTGCCCGTTTCATTTGTATTATGGTGCCGCTACTGTATATCCCTGTTTTGTAATCTGTTCTTTGTAAATACTTTAATGTTAGCATACATTGTGTTAATGTTTATGTACGTCTTTTTCACAGAGCGTGGTTGTTTGTATATACACGTTGCTGTGGTTACTGGGCAGTGTCATCTCTTCGCGCGTCCGGCCGGGAGCTCCGAGGATGACGTCATCTTTAGGCGACCCACGTGGGCTGCGGCGGGAGGCGCGAACGGACGCCTATCAGGTATTTATATGTGTTTGTTTGGTATTGTCGTTTGATTCACCTGTGTGGCTCCGAAACGTTGGCATCCAAGGAGCCTACTGTCTTTATTTCCGAGTGCCGCCGCCCTGTAACCCTGTGTATGTATGCCCAGCAAACTGCTGCAAGCATTTGGAGGGCACCGGATATCGTTTTCATCAGCATAAAAGCTTTTCATCTTTGCACTATTCTGAGTGCTGCCCTACTTCCCTGCATATTGGACACCTGATCTGGCCATCAGCTGTCGGGAAGGCACCAGCAGCAAGTTGGTTTTATGAGACCTGTGTGAGTCCGTGGGAGATTTACTGCACTGTACATATCCAGCACCCGGTGTTTGTTACACGTAGCACTAGGGAGAGGCAAGGATAACGTTGTGGCATCAGCACCAGTCCTTCCTACTGGCTATAGCATCTTGAAACATGGAGATGCCATCCCAGAATATGCCCACGCCAATACCATCTCAGACGCGGGTAGAACTCAATTTGGGGGCCATGTTTAGCTACTCGGACTCCGACTATGATCGAGTGCTATTTAAGGAAGACATGAGATCGACCAGTGGTACCCCTGAGCACTCACAATTATATCATGAGTGGTTACATTTAAAAATAAAAGAGACTGATCTGTTCTATCATAGAGTGACACTCTCTGACTATGTGAGAGACAAGAAAATCCCGTGGTGGTTCAGAATTAGAAATGTTCCCACCATTGGCCGCTACAGCATCCCCTTTTGTAAAGTATGGACTTCCATCCTTAACAAGTGTTCCTTCGACCTGATGGTAGCGGTCATAGAAGAAGTAACACGTGAACTGGCTGAGATACACTCTAAATTGACCACCTTTGAATCATCACAGAAAGAGCTCTTGCTGGCAGACCCATCAACAAATTGGATGGAGAGACTGTCCACACAAGTGGAGAAGTACAAAAAAGAGCTCATAGCATACAAGAGGAATAAAAAGGATCGGGTCAATTCAGATTATGAGCGTCATCTGGTTTACCCCTGGTTAACAGGGGGTGAACAGCCCACACGCTTCTTCCGCAAACGTCCAGTTTCCAGATTCAATCGGTTGGGGCTGGATACTGAATCATCCCGGGACGAGAATTCTTCAGCGAGTGACATGGATGTACAAACTACTGGCCCAGGTCTGCCCCCTTTAGGAGCCCGAGCCAGGGAACAAGGGAATCAAGGCAGAGGAGGTACACGAGGCGGGGGGGACAGAACAAAAGGACGCGAAAAGACCCGCTTCCAACCGTCACGTCAGCAGAGGAAATAATCTTTAATTTGTCTACCAGAACCCTATCTTCCACTGAGAAAAGAGTGTTATCGAAAGGACTTAATTTTGTGCCAACCACACGCACAGATCCTTTTGATGTTAAAGTTGAGCACTTTAAATTACACCGGCAACTCAAATTAAGGGAGTTCTTTCAAGACAAACCAGACTCCTTGCCGGTAAGGACTGTTCATACTAAATACCCAATGGCTATTAAGAAAGCGTCTAAATTTGACCCACCTTCCCTGAACCCATCCATTAAAACTTTTAATAGGATGGCGGAACAAGAGACGTTGTCTGCCCTCAAGGGACATTCCCCCAAATCATCCAACTTCTCTGCAGAGGAGTGGCAAGCCCTTAGGGGGTTAAGTAAATATGCTACTATAACAATCCGGGCTTCTGACAAAGGGGGAGGGATTGTGGTCATGAATATGTCAGAGTATGTGGCAGATCTAGACCGTCAGCTAAGTGATGTTTCCACTACAGCCAGTTGGCTCAGGATCCTACTATGTCTTTTAAAGCCGAATTGGACACCATCCTTAATCAAGCAATGTTGGAAGGCATAATTGACAAGGATACTCTGGGGGTATTGACAGTGCAGCATCCGGTGATACCGGTGCTGTACTCCATACCCAAGACACACAAAGACCCCCTGAAGCCTCCGGGCAGACTGATTATTTCGGCCAGGGGGTCTTTGTATCAGGGTATCTCAGTGTATCTAGATTTCTTTTTACAACCTTATATTCAACAACACCCTTGTTATTTAAAAGACACCAACACGGTGCTATTGAAATTAATGACTTTGATTCATTACCTCAGGATAGTGTGTTGTGTACCGTCGACGTCACAAGCCTGTACACCAGCATACCCCACGGGGCAGGCTTGGACGCCGTACGGACACTTATTACCGACAATAGTGCTTATGTGGGTCCTGAAATAACATTTTTCTTGCAGCTGTTAGGTTTGACTTTAAAACGCAATTATTTTTCCTTTAATGGCAAATTTTTCCTCCAACAGCGGGGCTGCGCGATGGGGTCCTCAGTGGCCCCATCGTTTGCTAATGCCTTCATGTTTGTGGTGGAGAAGGAGGTGTTCACACACAATCCCAGGACCGTGGGGCATTTGTTGTTATACACAAGATATATAGACGATCTTCTGATCTTTTGGTCAGGGGATCGTCAGATCTTGCAAGATATAATTGATACCCACAACGGGACAGCCTCGCTGATCAAATTTACATACAATATAGATGATTGATCCATCCATTATTTGGATGTGAATATTAAGGTCCAGTTGGGTAAAATTGATACATCTTTATTCACAAAGCCCACAGACAGAAACAACATTTTGTTTGCTTCTAGTTTCCACCCGGTTCCCCTCAAAAAGGGTTTGCCATTTTCACAAATGCTGCGGGCTCGCCGCATTACCAGTGAGCAATCAGCTCTAGAGCCAGCTCTATCATCCATGGCCAACAGATTTATGGAGAGAGGGTATAGTGTGGAAGAAGTAGAGGGCGCTAGTAAGAAAGTTTCTAAACTCACTAGAGAACAGTCACTCACTCCCTCTAATCGACAAAAATGCGATGATAAGATTATTTGGGTAAATTCATATCACCCAGCTAGTGGTGAGGTTAGCCAGATAGCTAAAAACTACTGGCCCCTGGTGACCACTGATCCACACCTTCCCTCCCTTAAGGATAAAAGGTTGATGCATTCGTACAAACGGGGTAAAAGCATTAAAGATTTTTTGGTTAAGAATGAGGTTACCTTTCCTCTCCCCCGCCAGGACACATTTTTGGGTAGACCCAAGCCAGGCTGTTATAAATGCTGCGGGTGTGTCACCTGCAGCTTTATGATACAGGGTGACAGTTTTTATCATCCCTATTCAGGGCAAAAAGTTTAAGATCCACCACAGAGTGAGCTGTTCTACCAGGTATGTCATTTATTTAATCAATTGCCCATGTGGTCGACATTATGTCGGCAAGACCGATAGAACTTTTAAGGAAAGGGCGGCTGCCCACCGGTCGGCCATTAAGATGGCCTTGGCGACAGGTCACAGTGACCAACCAGTCGCCCGCCATTTTGCGGAGGTCCGTCACACATTAACCTCGTTAAGGTACCGCATTATAGACCATGTTCCCCCCCTTAAGAGGGGTGGTGACAGGTCTTTGCGGCTCCTGCAATTAGAGAGCCGCTGGATTTTTTATTTGGAGACCCTGACCCCGAAGGGGTTAAATGAAAATTTGGGCCTTGCGTGCTTTTTATAGCTTGGCCCCTGCCCTAATATAGGGCTTTAGACATTCTTTTGACATCCTTGTAGGAGACTGTGGTTTTAAAATGTAGTAGCTATCTGTCCGCCGGCAGTGAGATATTGGCGGATTTAGGGGCATCCAGATATGCATTTAGTTTGCCCGTTTCATTTGTATTATGGTGCCGCTACTGTATATCCCTGTTTTGTAATCTGTTCTTTGTAAATACTTTAATGTTAGCATACATTGTGTTAATGTTTATGTACGTCTTTTTCACAGAGCGTGGTTGTTTGTATATACACGTTGCTGTGGTTACTGGGCAGTGTCATCTCTTCGCGCGTCCGGCCGGGAGCTCCGAGGATGACGTCATCTTTAGGCGACCCACGTGGGCTGCGGCGGGAGGCGCGAACGGACGCCTATCAGGTATTTATATGTGTTTGTTTGGTATTGTCGTTTGATTCTCCTGCACCTTGATAAAGGAGCCTGTGTGGCTCAGAAACGTTGGCATCCAAGGAGCCTACTGTCTAAATTTCAGAGTGCCGCCGCCCTGTAACCCTATATATATATACTAATGAAGGCTGCAAGTTTTCAGAGCCCAGCGAGCAGGTAAAGGCCGCCCCATGTCTCCCCGCTAAAGTGAAATCCCACCCATGTGCACAGCTGCGAATGAGTTTACAGACATGCACATGGGGAAAATTATTTGGAATCACTCATCATTGAATGGATTCCGCCCTGTTCGCAAGCGCTGAGTAAGTGTAGACTTAATCAGTAGTGTGAAGGCCGAGGGGAGATGGGATGCGCATCCCCACGGAGATTTCCGGGTTATTTCTGCTAATGGAAACGATGATGGGAGCCTTGGACACACCTGTTATTCACAGGTGTGTTCTATTATAATAGGAATAATTGCTGTACTCACTCTTAGGGGAAAGATGGGAGTTCTAATGAAGATAGAATGTTGCCTACAGCAACCAATCAAATTCTACGTATTTATTTAGCACCTTCTTGGAGATAATAGATAGAATCTAAATGGTTGCTATGGGCAACATCCCATCTGCAGTAGAAATCCCATCTTATTAAATTTAACCCTGAGACTATGGGAAATCCAAATGCAGATCATTTAGCTGGAATCACGCTTGGACCATCCGGCAATTTCCCTGTCATCAGGATCGCATAAGATACACGAATGCACTCCTTTTTGCATATGATGCATCGTATACCATCTGTGATGGGACACATCATACAGTATGTGCAGCATGTGCAACCCAGTAGCTCCGATGAGATGTGCACAGAACCGTGCATCGCAATGGACCTGATGCCTAACACATGCGATTTGGATGTTTTTTAGGTGACTTATAGCTGCAAACGCATAGAAAGTGACCAAATCACATGTATATCGCATTAGTGTTTAATAGTTTAATAGATTCAGTATTATAATATAAAAACATAGAAACATAGAATTTGATGGCAGATAAGAACCATTTGGCCCATCTAGTCTGCCCCTTTTTTTACCCTTCAGGTGAACTCAACCCTTTTTGATCCTTATTTCTTTGTAAGGATATTCATATGCCTATCCCAAGTATGTTTAAATTGTTCTACTGTCTTAGCCTCTACCACCTCTGATGGGAGGCTATTCCACTTATCCACTACCCTTTCTGTGAAGTAATTCTTTCTAACATTTCCCCTGAACCTACCTCCCTCCAGTTTCAGTGCATGTCCTCGTGTTCTATTACTTCTTTTCCTTTATAGAAAATTTCTCTCCTGTACTATGTTAAAACCCTTGATATATTTGAAGATTCCCACCATGTCCCCCCTTTCCCTTCTCGGCTCCAAACTATACATGTTAAGATCTTTTAGTCTTTCCAGGTAAGTTTTCTGATGTAAGCCATGCACCATTTTAGTTGCCCTTCTTTGTACACTCTCCAATGTATTTATATCCTTCTGAAGATATGGTCTCCAGAACTGGACACAGTATTCCAGATGAGGCCGTACCAATGACCTATATAGTGGCATTATTACTTCTTTTTTTCTGCTACTGATTCCTCTCCCTATGCAACCAAGCATCTGACTAGCTTTCCTCATTGCTTTGCTACATTGCTTTCGTGCCTTTAAGTCACTTGAAAAAGTGACTCCTCGATCTCTTTCCTCCTCAGTAGTTTCCATTATAGTACCCTTAATACTATATTGAGCCTTTGGGTTTTTGAGTCCCAAGTGCATAATTTTGCATTTTTTAGCATTAAACTGTAGTTGCCATGCTCTTGACCAATTCTCAAGTTTACCTAGATCACCTCCTGGTGTGTCTACTTTGTTGCATATCTTTGTGTCATCTGCAAAAAGGCATACTTTCCCTTCAATACCATTTGCAATGTCACAAACAAATATATTAAAGAGCACTGGTCCAAGTACAGATCCCTGGGGTACTCCACTGGTAACATGTCCCTCCATAGTATGCACTCCATTTACTACAACTGTCTGTTTCCTATCCTGCAACCAGGTTCTTATCCATTTAATTGTTTTTTAATCCAATCCCACACTTTCAAGTTTATTTAGCAGTCTGTGATGTGGGACAGTGTCACATGCCTTACTGAAGTCTAGATATGCCACATCTACGGCCCCCCTCATCTATTATTTTGGTCACGGAGTCAAAAAAGTCAATATCTAATGTATTATTTCAATATTATTTTTTTTTTTACATTTTACTTTTGTAAGCTGGCACACATAAGTTTGCTGCAAAAAAAGTGTACAGACAGCCTTATGCTTTGCCTCTTAACAGCATTGGATGCTTAACTTATTGACCTTGTAGTGCACCTCACGGAAGAAAGTTGCAAACTGAAACAGAACAGTATAGATTTTCAGGAAATGACTGCATGTTCAACAGCTTCACTAATTCATATTCAGTCCAGTTGAGCCTAAGTTCACTGCATGGCTCAGCACCTCCCTCTCCATCAGTCTCTTCTATTCTCTGCTCCTACTAAATCCTAATAATAATAATAATAATAATTTGTACATATTTTTTATTTTTTTGCTGAACAGATGCTCGCAAAGCATTTCATACAGTGGATGATTCAGGTTTGATCGGTCCTCTACAAATTCACTGTTCCAATGTTCCACATCTGTGCATGCTTATCAGCAAAAATACACATGTGCAAACCCACTATGTGAACCCCTTTTGCGATTATCACACTTGCCAAGGCATTTGCACACTGGGGCAGGAGGCTGTTGCATGGGAACTCCCAGTGTTTCCTGGGTGTGCCCACAAAAATGGGGGTTGCACCCAATAGAAAACACTGGGTGCCCCCATGCAAATGCAGGTGGGGTGAAGCCTGCACAAGGCATGCCCTGATTTTGGGCATATCCGAGGCAAAAAAATTTAGTCTACATTGACCTTCATTTGTGAATGGGTAAAAAATTATTTGATGGTCAAATGATTTTTCACCCGCAGGCTCTAATGTGAATAGATGTGTCAGTGTACACATCCATTTGCATGCTCGCACAGGCTTTCATCAATGAAGGGGGTGGACGTTCGCTCCTCTGGCGGGCAGCATTTACCTATTTGCTAGGCATTAAAAGAATGCTGCTTATCAAGCGGATCTGAATCAGGCCCACAGTGAGCACAGTTCAGGTGCATTCATGTTTGACTATACTCTCTCCACTGACACAACCAAAATTCTCATTCACACTCTTGTCATCTCCCGCCTTGACTACTGCAACATCCTTCTCTCCGGGCTACCTCTAGCCCCTCTCCAAGCCATTCTTAATGCCGTTGCTAGGCTCATCTTCCTCTCCCGCCACTCTACCTCCACCTCCCCCTTCTGTCTATCTCTTCACTGGCTCCCCATTCCTTTCCGATTTCTCTTTAAACTCCTCACCACCACCTACAAGGCTCTCTCCTCCTCCACCGCTCCTTACCTCTCTTCACTGATGTCTATCCACACTCCCTCTCGTCCTCTTCACTCCGCCGCCGACCGCAGCCTGAACTCTCACCTAATCACCTCCTCCCACTCCCATGTTCAAGACTTCTCTCGCACTGCCCCCCTGCACTGGAACAACCTCGCGCCACCCATCAGGCTTTCTGATTCCCTTACCTCCTTCAAGCGCTCCCTCAAAACCCACTTCTTCCAACTAGCCTATCCCTCCGCCTCCTAACCTCTTTTGCTCCTCCTATCCTGCCTACCCTACCCCTCCATCCATTCCTACTTATCCTATTGTTTTTCGTTCGTCTACCCACCTCCTATTAGTCTGTTAACTCTTATGAGTAGGTCCCTCCTTCCTCACGTACTCACCCTACCTATTTACCTCACCTGTCCTGTTCTTCCCTTCCTCTACTTCATCTTCAGTCTCCTCGACAACTTCGACACCTACTTCAGAACTGATGCTGATTTTAGTTCTACCATCTATACCCCTATTTATGCTGTATTTTATCAACACACCCTGTACGTTACTGTCACCAGGTGGGTGTGTGGAATCAGTCATGACTGGAGTGGTCAGATGGTGGATTTGATGGTGCTGTGCGGATTTCAGGAAGAGAGGCGTGACCAGCAGGAGATGGGTTTACATGAGCAGGTTTAATAAATTAACTCATACAAATAATAATATAACCAGGATCAATACTTCTTTGAGTAGACCAAATAATAAATAGATGCAATTCTCTGATAAATAGCAAGATAACAAAGATGGCAGTCCTTTGCAAAATAAACAAGATGGCAGTCCTTTGTAAAATAAACAAGATGGCAGATCTTTCATAAACAATAATATGTGCATGTAATTCTTAGAGGACAAGGCAATGTTCAGGATTTGAGTTTAAAAAAGAAGAATACCTGAAGATTGGATGATTGGATGATTGAAGATTGGATGATTGGATGATTGACTGACAGCTGCTGGGATCTGGATATAGCTGGATAACCCACAAAGAATTATGGTAGCAGGACAGCAGGTACAGTGGCTGGGCTGGATAGTGAAGCCAGTAGCGGGAACTGTAGCTCGGCTAAACCTGGTGGAGTAGATCAGTGGTTCCCAACCCTGGTCCTCAAGTACCCTCAACAGTGCACGTTTTCCAGGTCTCCAGCAGGTGCACTGATTATTCAGGCACATTTGAAAAGATCCACAGGTGGAGATAATTATAGCACTTGTGATTCTGTGTGGAGACCTGCAAAACATGCACTGTTGGGGGTACTTAAGGACCAGGGTTGGGAACTACTGGAGTAGATAGTAGGTTCTGTAGCTAGTTGGTGAACTGTAAGTACTGTAGAGCTGACCGGAGAATAACCAGAAACTGGACCGAAGTTGGAGGATTGCAGTGTAGCTACTGTAGCAACTGGTGACATACCTCCCAACATGACCCTCTGCAGGAGGGACACATTGCTCTGTTCCTGGACTTTCCTTGTTTATTTATGATTGCATCACCTGTGGTGAAACACCTTTCTTATCAACCAACCTGTTTAATACAGGTGATGGCAATCATACATTAAGAGGGAAGTCCAGGAATAGAGCAATGTGTCCCTACTGGAGAGAGTCATGTTGGGAGGTATGTGGTGAGAGTCTGGATACAGCTGAATGGCAGGATTACTGGAAGCTTTACAGCAGAGATGTAGCACACATTAGCTGGATGCGGCTTGAAACTGTGGAATACTCATACAGGGCACCTGGTATCAGGATGTGGTAGCAACTTTGCTGAGAGCAACCTCTTAGTCCAGGAGCTGAATCTTTAAACCCCTTGCCTTGCACTGATAGGACGAATAGACAGGCAGCAACTGCAATAGCAGAAATGGACTCAGAACGGAATAATCAGTGCATAAGAGGAGAGCTAGCATGACTTCAGCAAACAGGCCACCAGGGAGTTAATGGCTGATCAGGAGTTTCTGGGCTAGCTAGGGTTCTCACAGGTGTGCAATTAGCAGCACACAGACTTTCATTGAATGTATGGCAGCAGAAGTGCAAGCTGGAATATCCTGAGAATGCAGCAACTGGAGACAACATGCTGAACAAATATGCAGAAATAACTAAGTATGTGAAACTTACCTTGTAATTTGTTTTTGTTTGCTATGTACGGCGCTGTGGACACTTTGTGGCGCCTTATAAATAAATGAACTACTACTACTTCTACTACTTTCACAAGCAACTGTAGGCACCTCCATACATGATTTGACTTCTAAAGTTATGCTATGTTCCCAAACTGCATTGGGCGCTAAACTGCCTGATTGAAAAGTGGTAAATGGATCTCCAAACGTTTATGGAATATCTCTCCCTTGCTTATTGTAACATGCGCTACAGGTGTTGCAGCTCCAATTAAGTGGCGGGAGATGTATTATATGGGTTAAGGTGAGGCTTTTGCCACCATCCTGAGTTCAAATCTGGGTTAAGGCGCATTGGGAGCTGCAAACCTTCTTCAATTTATCATCACTACACTATACATTAATTATTCTTCTTCTTATTATTAATAATCATTTTATTTTTATTTTTATTTATTTCTTTATTTGGAATCAATAATTATTCTTTCAAAATAATGACAGGAAGTGAGCATGAATTTAGAACAGCTGCGGGATGAAACAATAAAATGGATCAGTATGAATGTAGCACTAGATCAGAGCATTTGATGGATGTGGCGCTTGAGTGGATGAAATCATACTTTGAGACCAGAATTTGTATCAAGCCTACTGATTGTAGCACTATTCTTCATGGTAACAGTCATGATCCAATTCCATTAAAACATGGGTTGCCCTACTCCTAATTTCTGAGGATAAGACCAACAACAATGAAGAGATGGTTTCAATTGACAATATGCTTAACACATTTATTTGTGGGGGCGCACCATATGAGAAATCTGGAAGAAGCAAAACATAAAATGATGGCCAAACCAAAAGATGAACTCTTGGTTAGGGCAAATTAGACCAATATATAAAAAATGCACTGCTCTATTAATGAATACAGCACATGGAGTGAAACTATATAGAGTAGCGCCACTCAATTATGGCCCGTAATCATCACAGATCCTGCCATCATCACAGATCCTGCCATCATCACAGATCCTGCCATCAACACAGATCCTGCCATTAAGAAATTCGAAATTGAAAGAATAGGCAAGAATCTAAAAACATTAGTTAGAGCATAATAATATCCCCTTCAAAGATTCAGCCGCCACTCTAAATTTCCTCACCAGCAAAATTTGGTTGCTACGTGTAATAGGTGCACCACTTGTAGGTATATGAAAAAGGCCAGTATGCAGTGCATCCTAGGTCCTGTTGCAAGACATTTTATGAGTTCGAACACCCTCTAGCTACACTAAAGTATAAAATAATCAGCCATGTGGCCACCCCCCCCCCCCCCCAAAGGGGGGGCAGCAGAGACAAACATCACTTAAGGTGCACTGGATTCATAAACGTAATACTGCAGAACCCCTTGGGTTCAATTAGTCCTGTTCGCTTGCTTGTTTTTTCAGATATTAACATGCAAAAGTCTTCCCTCTGTTATTGGTGTGTCTAGGTTTTTTCCTTGGTGTTAGGTTCAGCTTGAGCAACTACAGCAGCGGTGGCCAACCCGCGACTCGCGAGCCGCATGCGGCTCACCGCGCTGTAACTTGCGGCTCCAGCCTCCCGTCTGCAAAGCGGGGTTTTGAATTTGGCGCCAATTCGGCTGCCAAATTCAAAACGCCGCATTGGCGGCCATTAGGAAACGACCACGGCGAGCCAATCAGCGCTCGCCGCGCCGTTTCCACCCTGCCCCCGGCGTCTGACATCAGACGCCAGCGGGAGGGCGAAAAGTCTTCTACACGCCGGCGGAGCGCAGGAGCGCTCCTGAAGACGCGAGAAGCCGCCGGAGGATGGCGCAGAAGACGGCGGCGGGGAGAAGAGTTCCGGTGCCGCAGAAGACGCCGGGATCAAGACAGAAGATCTCCGGCGCCTTCTGCAAGAAAAAAGAAGATGGCTCCCAGAGAGGCCAGCGGGGGTGGGAAGCAAAAGAGCTGACAAAGCTCCCCCCAGCGGCCTCTCCCAACACCAGGTAGGGGCCTTTGGCCTCCTACCCTCCATCCATCCTAGACCACCGGGTGTCGGGCACTAGGCCCGTGGGCAAATTCAGGCCCTTCTGGCCTGTGTGCGCATTAGTCGGGCCCTCTTGGCCCGTGGCTCGTTTGTTTGTTGGGCCCTCCTGGCCCTCTAGGTGGGCCCTTTAGTTATGAAGCTGGGCCCTCCAGCATAGGTGTTGCACTGTGGGCAACACCTGTGCTGGAGGGCCCAGCTTCCTAACTGTGGGGTCATATGACGTTTGGCACTGTGGGGGGGCATATGTTTGGCACTTTGAGGGGCATGTGATGTTTGGCACTGTGGGGGGCATATGATGATTGGCACTTTGAGGGGCATGTGATGTTTGGCACTGTGGGGGGCATATGATGTTTGGCACTGTGGGGGGCATGTGATGTTTGGCACTGTGGGGGGCATGTGATGTTTGGCACTGTGGGGGGCATGTGATGTTTGGCACTGTGGGGGGGCATGTGATGTTTGGCACTGTGGGGGGGCATGTGATGTTTGGCACTGTGGGGGGCATATGATGTTTGGCACTGTGGTGGGCATATCTGGCACTGGGGGCATAAAGATTTGTCATGTGGCCACTCTCCTTGTGTCATATGACCACGCCCCTGACCACTCCCCCGATCACGCCCCTTTTTGATGTTGGCTCTTTGGCTTGACGACTGATATTTTTCGGCTCTTTACCTCTGACCGGTTGGCCACCCCTGAACTACAGTATTATGTAAACATTAGGTTCTGCTTTAGCCAGATTACATATCTTGTGACAGTGTAACAATTGTTTGTCTCCTGGATGTAGTTTGTATGTTATCCAGTGAGAGTATTGAGTTTACATGTATTCACTTGTTTAACTTGGTAGATCTCTAGGATTATCATTTTGCAGTAGTTTTAATGATTTTGTGTTTCTTTAGGTTCTGTATTGTATGCTCCCTGCCGGGGGTTGACAGTATTTGTACTCACCTTCTACATGAGTGTGTACAGCTTTGAGTAAATTTAATAAAGCTCAGTCTGGCTTAGGCAGTGAGTGACATCCTTAACTTTGAAAGAATACAAATTTTAATTGTGTAAGCAGCTTGTTTCTCAGTAGCTGTATCAAGTTTTTATTTAACTGCGTGTGGCAGTAATTCAGTCCTGGTAGAGTTTAGTAATCATGTATTCAGTATACTGCAACATTGTTTTAAAAGCTTTAATATTGCATGTCTTTTTATATGTGATTGTGTACTGTTACTGTAAGCAGTGATATTTCTATGTTCACAATGGGCTGTGTTATATATCAGTTGATGGAGCTGCAGATAAGGTATGGTAAAGAGCGTTTGCACTCACCTACCAGCAATTACAATTGCTGGGTATTGATGCAGATGAAGTGTGCATGGAGGCAGGGTGGGTGGCTATGGATATTTAAGGTACATCTTTTTTGCATTAAAATTGTATATGTTCTTGATAAAAGTCGAGTGGGGCTGAAACGTTGAACTGAACCACTTATGTGTGCTGTGATCCTCTGTAGAAAATCCTTTGAGTGCTTCCAACCGTCTATATACAGATAGGGCCATCCTCATCTAGCCCTTTAATAGAATTAAGTTAGCCAGAGCTGTCGGACTTAAACCTATGCTAATCCCTTACTGTATTCTATGTATTGTTTTGCAACTGAGAACAAAAGGTTTTGGTGAGCCATGGCTATCCAGAGAAGGCTAGTTGAAGAAGCCTCCATCTGTACATTCTCCCTAAAATATACAAGACCTTCCATAATCCTCTTGAGAGACCTATAATTTCATTAAGAGTTTCCTTGTGTCAGCTTCTTTCACAGTACATTGATTACTTCTTCCAAACTATAATTCTGAAGATGCGTTTGCAAAACGTCTGTCTGACCTGTGATCCCACACACACTTGTCTCGATCATGGTAGCTCTAGCATAAGCTGCACCAGCCTGGTAACACGCTAACTCTCCCAATGCTCCATAGCTAATGGAACACTGCACAGTGACAGCTGCTCCTGACAGCCGGCAGCAGCCAGAAATATACTGCTGTCCACCAGGTAAACAGTAACCCGCCCACAGACCAGCCAATCATGATTGGAGAAATGGCTGGTGGGCGGACCTAACTCCCAGTCTGTGGGCGGAGCCCCAGATGTAAACCGTCGTCCCGGTATGTGTGCAGGGATGGCGGAAACCCGGAGAAGCTGAGAAGACAGCTTGTGAGTGTTTTTTTTCAACAGGTACCCCTAATGGATTCTACTGGAGAAGGGGATCGATGCTTCATGGCAAGCTAGTGTAGGTGAGTATATGGTGAATGGGCCTGCCACCTAATCCTGCATGTCATCTGAAGCATGAGTTTGATTGGAGAGAAGTTTTAAAACTCATATCCTATTTACATACAGGTACATAAATCCTATTTTTGAACATCTGATGCTTTTCAATTAAAGAACAGTCTGCATTGTAAACTTTTTTTGTTACTGTGAGATGCAACTTCCCCCACCATTAATTAGCTTGTTGAGCAATTTGTTCAAACACCATCCCTTCCCCCTGTACCAGCTGACCCAAACTTTCCTTTAAAATTGGAAATATTTGGAAGTCTGCTCAAAGGCTTGCCTGCCATCTAAGCCGGCATCTCAAGCATGTCATCTGAGGCATGAGTTTGATTGGAGTTTGGACTGGATTTGGACTTACACCCGCACATTGCATCATTTTATATTTATTTTTCACCAGTTACCATCACTTTCAGCCTCTAAGACTGATGAAAGCTATGTATTACCTTTTTGTTTACTGTTTCTTTAACATGATTTGTACCATGTACCTCCGCCCCCACTGTATGCAAAGCCTGTATGCTGTACCATCACTGGTTGCACACCCTGCCAGCAACAAGCTGGCAGGGTTTGCCAGCTATAAAAGAAAAGTTCTATATAAATAAAAGGTACTTGTTTCCTAGCACGGCACCCATCATATGCCATCGTATACCACTAATTAAGGTATGTGATGGGATGCGATGGGACCCGATTTTCGGGTCCTAAGACCCGCACTGTACAGTTTTAATATTGCGTTGCATCGCATGCCATTACAATGGCATGCGATGCGATGTGATGCGATATTTAATTGTACAGGCACCCTGATGGGTGATTACTATGTTAAATGCACCCACATTGTTAACGCCACCCCCACTATCAACGCCAACCCGAAGCGTGTCCTTCGACCTTTTTATACCCCCACTATCCACAACGGCGTGGAGTTGATTTTATATAGTGTGGCGAGCGCAGCCCAAAGCGTGGTGAGGGGACGCGGAATACATGTGAAGTAATCCGCCACGCTTCGGGCTCGGTGGCTTGCTGCGCTTGCCACACTATATAACATCGACTCCACGCCGACGTGGATAGTGGGGGTATGAAAAGGACAGAGGACGTGTAGGATGGCTGCCTAGGCACTGTGCAGCTCAGTGAATACATGTTCCCTGCGTCTACAATCCCGGGGCACATTGAGCGTATACCTGTATGTGTTATGTATATCTGCACTGTCACTGTTTAACTGTTACCTAAACGTCTGTTGCACAGCAATCCAAATCATATTCCTAGTATATGTAAGTACACCTGGCCAATAAAGCTGATTCTGATTCTATTTGTGTAATAAAGTTTTACTGTACGTATGTGTCTCTATATTTTTTCACTATTTGTACTGTAGTGGAACTTCAAATCCCAGCGGGCCCTTTAATGCCCTGCATGCTGTGACTTGGGGATTCCACCACAATACACAATAGTTACATCTAAATTTACACATTTATCAGCCCAATGGCCACAGCCAAGGGCCATCAGGGACAGCCCTGGGCTTCAGCATGGACCAGAAAATTCTGGAGGGGGGACCCTTCTCCATTAGAGAGTCTATTTACTGACATATTGTTTCTATTAGAGATAATTTTTTTGCGTGTTCCAGATATTTTTTGGGAAATTGTATCATTGAGATATTTTTTGGGAAATTGTACCATTGATAATAACCCACTGGTGTGTAACAAATATATTTTTTCATATTGTCCATACAAGATATTTCACTGCAAACAGATTGACTGCACAATTTAAAGACTGATGAATTTAAAGATCTGATGACAGATTAGTAAGCAGGAAAAAATGGCATTTGATACTTAAGCGAATAAATGGCAACAATTGTTGCGGATTGAATTGCAATAACAGTATGAACTATGACTATTTACAAGTATCACTGGATGTTTCTGCAACTGATACTTTTATGGAAAAACAGTAAAATAAATTGTAATTTGAACTTCTATGACAGTATCTGTTATACATTGAAATCTAAGTATCACTGCAGGTTTTCTGGGAATCTGTTGTTCCTTGATTCTTTTTGTTCTAGCAGGTAAATGTGAAAAAATCTTCTCTAGTACTCCAATTACTTAGCGTGAGCTTAGTAAGATATTCCTATATCTGTATCGCTCAATTGTGTCCAATTAAACTGATTATTGTTTTACTCTGATTCACTAATGGGGGTCATGAGTGAACATATTAGTTCATCAGCTGCCTATACTTTGATGTGAGACTTATTATATGGTACAGTATGTGCAATATTGTCCATGATATTTTTTGCAAGCTTGGAACTATTACGTAACCCAACAGATAATTGACCTTATTGAGTCACAAATGAATGAGATCTTTTTCTCCATTTGTGTATTCATGTATGTTAATGTTTTGATTGTTGGTTTAACATTTTAATACATTCAACCATAATTAAAAGCTAAGTTTTAATACTGTAATATTACAAGCATTCCCCACAAAAAGAGAGAGTACTTTTCTCTTTCCCTTCTATCTACATTACTATACTCTCTATGGAGCACCTCCACTTGAGTGACTGATACATCTGTATCACACTTATCATGTTGGGGACATTTCACACACCTTTTGAAACAAATGTCTGATTTTGATTTAAGGTATATTACAAAGTGCAGCTTGTGCATAGGCAAACTCCCCAACTTCCCCTTTTTCCCTTGATGAAAACTATAATTCTTAACACTATAACCAATGTGAAAGACAGTGCAGATTTTTTAAAATAAGAACAATTAATTTGGAGCCCTGTCCCCTCACTTTCTACTGGTGACTTGTGATAGCACCATGTTATATACCAACATAGAACCATCAGAGGGACTAAGGGCCTTATTCTGGTTGGTGCGGTCCGTTCCGAATTCTTTCGGAGGGCGCTTTTTAGCCATCTGCGCATGCGTAGGCAACGCAATGCGCATGTGCCACGCATGGTCTCCGTACTCGTTCTCACTAATACCGTACAGAAATGTCCACCGAATTGACTCAAGAAATATGGGAGTAATATGGGCGTCATTCGGACCTACACAAGGGCGTGGTTTCAAAGTGGGAAAAACTGGGCGTAAATCTGGGCGTACACGAGGGAGTGCACGAACTCTGGTAGGCGTGCATTCGGACAGCACACCTACTGCAAACGAACCAACATGCATGAAATATGCGGTCTTCATAAGCAAGTTTCAGTTTGCAGAGAGCACTTGTTCATGCGATAGGCATTCGGTTCGCCCAATTAGTACGCCCGCACCTGAATCACTCTCAGCTGAACACAATACAATCCACTCCTCAACTCATTAGTGATTAATTAAACTCCTTTCATAGCTTCAATTGGAAGCATTGCTGCCTAAATGGACCATTACTAAAATACAAAAAATATATGCTGAAAGCACGACTGCATTCCTGCTATTTTACACACATTTACAATCCATTTTTTATGAGGATGGCTAATTGCATAAGTGTGTCATGTGGCAGATGTATGAGTTCAGATAACAGTCGTTATGTATAGACTTTGTGTTCCCACCGCACACGCATGGTTTGGATGTTGTCCGAAAACACACCCTCTTCTTACAGGGTGAGTCTGTCCGAACGCGGAGGACCTGTGGGCGTTTCTTCTTACAATGTCTGCACAGCGTGGCGTTCGGTCAGCTCCGAAAGAATTTGGAACGGACCGCACCAACCAGAATAATCTCGTAAATGCCATCAAAGCAATTATGTCTAGTCCACACTTACAGAATCGTATCTGATGTTGATTAGTCTCATTTTACACAATAATTACTTTACTTTATTTCTTTCTTTTTGCAACTACAGGGCACAGCAATGGGGTGACATACTGTATGGCCCCTGCTTATGCTAATTTATGTATGTATAAATATGAGACTATTAACATTCTCAACAGCAGATTTTCATCATACATAGCACTAAATGCACATTTTGTCCACAATATCTTTAATATATGGACTGGAGGTGAGGACAGACTAAGAAATGTTACAGTTTGACTGTCGCTATTAGATTAACCTACACAAGCAGTTACTCTAAAATATACTATTTTATAGTTGATAACACATTTCTGACATCTATTGCCTGCACGCTTCATCTACTTGCTACCGTCTGGAGCTTGTAAGTTTACACACCTGCACAAGTGTTTGCGGCTCGCTCCCTGCCGATTCATCTACAGCGGCCTGCCGGCTTTTGCTAACCGCTTAGCAGGTGTAGCTGGAGCCGCATCTTCTATTTCATCGTGTGGCTGCGGCAAGTAGAGGTATCTGAACTGAGGTACTGCCGGTATATATGTTTATAAAGGTCATCTCTTGAAATTAACCAAGTGGGCTTATTCACTGCCTAGATTGGCCAATTCTGACACTTTGTTCAAAGGAATAAGGCTTTGAGAACTGCCTATCTAAACATCACTATTTTTTCACAACCCGATATAATTTATCACATTATTTTTTTACTATTTGAGAGACTTTGTTTCCAACTTGGCTTTCACCAAGTATAAATTAAATATTTCTTATGAAGTGGTACCACTCCAGAGCCGATCACAGCAGATTAACACCATCTGCCCTTCCTAATTAGATATTGAGGAGCTGTTTTTTTTTTTTTTAATTATTATTATTATTATTGTTGATATGTACCGTATGCATTGCTGATTTTATATGCAGTCATGTTTTAAATCATATTTTTAACTTACTGGATTAAGTTAATAAAAATATATATAATATTTTTAAATCACAATCATCCAGATGTGTGGCGCTCTCTTTTGCAGTTACAGAGTTATGCATATTAATGGTTGATTATTTGCTCTGAATTTGTAAATTATTCACTTGTCCTTTAAAAGCAATTTCCAGAATTGCGTTTTGGAGCAGCCCCTTTTCTTTCATTTAATACAGTATAAATTGATCATATTTATATATATTTTTTGATGGATTGTAAGCTCCTCCAAGTAGGGCCCTCTTCCCTCCTGTTGTCAAAGCCCACTTCTCTTCACATTTCACTCACAGCTCTCCTATGCTCCAACACTCAGTGACCCTCTTCGTCTGCATACTCATCTCCATCATTGGCCTCAAGCCTCTAGTTGTATGTTGATTGAGTCCTCACTACTTACTTTTAAGCTGTAATGTGTATTGATCTGTGGCGCTCTTTATTTGTACTGTATTTTTGTTATTTATTCAATGTTATGCCAAGCTTTGTCTCCCTGTATTGTTCCTTTGTACGGCGCTGCGAAACACTTGTGGCGCCTTATAAATAAAATTATAATAATAATAATAATAATATACCATCGCGCCTGATAGATTTTTTTGTTATTTTATCATTAAACCAGCTTGATTTACCAATGCAATCCTGTAATTACTGAGCCTCACACGAACCCATCCAAACCCACTACTGTGACAACTAGTGGATGATTAGAAAACCCTGAAAACAGATGTAATCATTAGAGAAGCTTTAAAACTGGCATTCCTTTGAGATAGTTGAGTATCTGGAGCATCACCTTTGTGGGTTTGATTATACACTCAAAATGGCCAGAAAAAGAGAACTCTAATTTGAAACTCAAAAGTATTTTCTTGTTCTTCAAAATGAAGGCTATTCCATGTGAGAAATTGACAAGAAACTCAACATTTCCTACAACGGTGTGTACTACTCCCTTCAGAGAACAACACAAACATCCTCTAACCAGAGTAGAAAGAGAAGTGGGAGGTCTCAGTGCACAACTGAGCAAGAATACAAATACATTACAGTCTTTAGTTTGAGAATAGACTCCTCACAGGTCCTCAACTGGCAGTTTCATCAAGTGGTACCCACAAAATGTCAGTGTCAACATCTACAGTGAAGAGGGGACTTTGGGATGCTGGCCTTTTAGGCAGAGTGGCAAAGATAAAGCCATATCTGAGGCTGGCCAATAAAAGGGAAAGATTAATATGGACAAAAGAACATAGACATTGGAAGATTGGAAAAAAAGTATTATGGACAGAAGAATCGAAGTTTGAGGTGTTTGGACCACACAGAAGAACATTTGTGATACAGAGGACAAGTTAAAAAATGCTGGAAGAGTGCCTGACGCCATCTGTCAACCATGGTGGAGTTAATGTGTGTCTGGGGCTTCTTTGGTGCTGGTAAAGTGGGAGATTTGTACAAGGCAAGGTAAAAGGGATTTTGAATAAGGAAGCCTATCACTCCATTTTATACGACATGCCATACCCTGTGGACAGCGCTTGATTGGAGCCAATTTCCTCCTCCAACAGGACAATGACCCAAAGCACACATCCAAATTATGCAATAATTATTTAGGGAAGAAGCAGGCAGCTGGTATTTTGTATGTAATGGAGTGGCCAGTGCAGTCCCCAGATCTCAACTCCATTGAGCTGTTGTGGGAGCAGCTTGACCATATGGTACGCAAGAAGTGTCCATCAAGCCAATCCAACTTGTGGGAGGTGCTTCAAGCATGGGTTGAGATTTCTTCAGATTACCTCGACAAATTAACAGCCAGAATGCCAAAGGTCTGCAATGCTGTAATTGCTGCAAAAGGAGCATTCATTGACGAATGCAAAGTTTGAAGGACAAAATAATTATTTCAAATAAAAAATTATTATTTCTAACTTTATCAATGTCCTGACTATATGTTCTATTCATTTTGCAACTCAATTGATAATAAAAGTCAGTTTTCATGTAAAACACAAAATTGACTGGGTGACCCCAATCTTTTGAACAGTAGTGTAGGCAATGATTTTGTTAAAAGGGGCTTCAATAGAGATGAAGTGAATGAATCTATTTAGAGATGTTTATCGCTCAACAAAGATACTTTATTACAAAATGTTAAAAAGGATAGTCATTTGGATGATATGAATGTATCAAGTACTTTTTCAATGAGTGCACGTCATCTGTGGAGTTCTGTCCTCAGACATTGGCAAATACAGGAAACGAATCCAACAATAGAGGAATTTTGTTAAAACAAACCTATGTATAATTATAAAAAAAAGGGTACTTGTTTCCTAGCACGGCGCCACCGATTTCAATTGTATGAAATCGGGTTGAAAAAATCGGGTCGATCGCATCGCATGCGACTAAATGCCCCCCCATTGTTAATGCCACGATCAACGCCAACCCGAAGCGTGGCGAGCGGCGGCGGTACGCGTCCTTCAACCTTTTCATACCCCCACTATCCATGTCGGCGTGGAGTAGATATTATATAGTGTGGTGAGCGCAGCAAGCCACTGAGCCCGAAGCATGGCGAGCGCACGCGCATTACTTCACATGTATTACGTGTCCGCTCGCCACGCTGCGGGTTCGGTGGCTCGCTGCGCTCGCCACACTATATAAAAATCAACCCCACACCGACGTCGATAGTGGGGGTATGAAGAGGTTGGAGGACGCGCACAGCCACCCCTCGCGGGCTCACTGCGCTCGCCACGCTTCGGGTTGACGTTGACCGTGGTGTTGCGTTAACAATGGTGGGCGGGGGGGGGCATTTCTCATAATAATTAACCATCAGGGTGGGTATACAATAAAAAATCGGTTCTGGGGGGCATTTAACATTAGGTCCAATGTAAAATCGTGTCTCATGGTACATTTTTACATTGGGTCCAATGTAATAATCGGGTCGGTCGCGTCGCATCGCATGCCATTATAATGGCATGCGATGCGACCGATTTTTTAATTGTATTAAAATCGTCTTTAAAGCCCGAAAATTGGGTCGGTTGGGTCTGATAGGGTCCCATCACATACCTTAAGTTAAGGTATGCGATGAGACCCGACGGGTGCCGTGCTAGGAAGCAAGTACCAAAAAAAGCAGTAAATTAAAAGATCTTGTTACTTTCTCTAATATCAGCCTGACAGGTACTACGAGTAACTGGTTGTCTTTAAAGAATGGAGTACAGTAGAAGCCCAGCTCAAGCCCCATTATGTGTTCCATGTCGTCATCCGGTATTGGATGCACGTTGCCTAGCAACCCTGCCCAGAGTTTCCCCGTGATGTGCAGCATTCAAGGGGCAAATTTGCACAAGATGTATTCCAACAGCATGTGCTATTTAATTTGTACTTGAAAAGGACCAAGCATGTTAACTATAATGGTGCAAAGGGCTAAAGAGCAATTCCCAAAAAATGTTAGAGACAATATCATATCAAGAAACAGAGAGCATGACAGGTTTGGGAATGCAGATATGAAGAGGATAAAAGACCCATTGAAAGGTGTGCTAAGGATGCAGAAAAAAACAACCTTAGATGTTAGTCCATCAAACAAGATTGTCATCCAACATATTGTCTTTGCAACATAACACTGCTGGACTTAGGAACTGTGCTGTACTCATTGTATGGATGCTGAATCCATTGTGCTATGTCTATCAAGGGGTTTGTGCTGTAGTCCTGCAATGGCAGCTGTCTTTATTAATCCAAGGAGTGTGCTGTGTCCATCCACTCCTATGCTGCTGACACGGCTATCTTGTGTCCATCTGCCTCACTGTCAAAAATGTAAAAACTTTTTTAAATAAATGTTTTAACCCTTTGAGTGCAAACATATCTGTTATAGATGTGCAAAAAACCCGCCAAAAAAGCCAGCGTCACTCACATTTGTTATATAAATTTAAATAAAAATTGTTGTTTAAAAAAATAATATTTCCTATACAAGTTAAACAAGTCATTATTTATACAGGTCATTATGAAGAATACATGTTTGGTTGGCAATTTTCACACCTATTTTGACAAATTCACTTGGCACTTAAAGGGGTAATAAACATTAAAACCATTTAAAAATCATAATTTTTTTGTAATAAAATTAAAACAAAAAATACGTGTGTGCTGTGTTTACTCATGTCCCACCACGCCTTATTCCCCTCTGTTTGTCTCTCTTTTGAATAAAATGTTTACAGTACCAAAAAACTGCCTGTACCATGCAGAAGGGTGTGGTATATTTGCCCGACAGTCGGGATTCCGACAGTCATTACTCAGATGTCGGAATCCCGACTGCACAGCAGGGGGAGTGCAATGAAGCCCCTTGCGCGCTCGCCACACTGCGCTCGCCACACTGCGGGCACGGTGGCGAGCTGTGCTCGCCACCTATTTTATTTTCCCTATATGGGGGTCGTGGACCCCCACGAGGGAGCAGTCAGGATTCCGACGTCGGAGTAATGACTGTCTGAATCCCGACTGTCGGGGAGCCGTCCGGCACCCATGCAGAGTACAGCACAGCATGCATAGAACTGTTGGTACTCATAGGGACATTGTGCTGTGCACTACTTTGGTATTGTGATGCATCCTTATGGGGGTTGCGGTCTGTGTCTGTCACAGGACTGTGTTGTGTCTGTTTACTCATGTGCTGTGAACACACCTGTATGTGCTGTTGTATTGACCCCCACTTGAATGCTAAGATAAGGATATACCATACCAATAAACAGTATAGAAGGTAATGCGTTGACTGATTGGCTGCTATTTACAACATCTACTAAATACTTGTATAAATCCTCACTTGAGTAAATACTGTACACTGTACTGTATAGTAATAATGTGGGTGTAAGTTTTGAAACAAATGAATAAAAGCCATTATATTGTAGGACTGTAAAAGTACTGTATATTTTGTCTTCAAAGACGCATATAAAGTACAAAAAGTTTATAGAAAATATAATTTTGTTTAGAACAATGAATAAACAAACAAACAAAATCAAACCATTTATGTGAAATGATTTGTGAGCGCTAAAAACAGGTTTCTTTATTACTTTCTCGAAGGGTAGTTTAGCGTCCAATGCACCTTGGGGACAGAGCATACAGCAACAGTAAATATTAAAGCATGGTTAAAGATGTCTACAGTAGCTTGTGACAGTATGGAAAAAGTTCAGCAAAGTAGCCGAACATGACTGTTCCTGAACTGAGCTCACTGTATACAATGCTTTAGGAGCATCTTTTCTGCAAAACAAACAGGTTTATTTATCACTTTCTGATCAGGCAGTTTAGCATCTAATGCTGCTTGGAAAAGTAGCATACTGTACATTCACAGTAGTAGTCAAAGCATGGTAGAATGTACCTATAGAAGCTTTTGAATGTAAGGAAAGAGTTCAGCAGGGTAGCTGAACATACTTACATATGAGCTGAGCTCACTATGTAAAATGCTTTTGGAGCATCTCTTCCACAAAAAAAATATATGTAAAAAATAATAATAATAATAATAATAATAATAATAATAATAATAAAGAATAAAAAGGCATTTTATGCCTTAACCTGGATCTGAACCCAGGGTACTGGCAATGTAAGAATATCACCCTAACCACTATGCCAGGAATTCCCAACCACGGTCCTCAAGGCACAGGAACAGTGCAGGTTTTAGTGATATCCAGGCTTGAGCACAGGTGACTTAATTAGTACCTGAGTGATTCTGATTAAACCATCTGTGCTGAAGCCTGGATATCACTAAAACCTGCACTGTTGATGTGCCTTGAGGACCGTGGATGGGAATGTCTGCACTATGCCACATACTGTACACCAACCATAACTTAGAACTTAAGGGCAGACTAGATGGGCCAAGTGGTTCTTATCTGCCTCCAAATTCTATGTTTCTATGTAATCTATGCACTTTAGAAATGTTAGAGATTAAATCAGCGTGGCTATATCTGTATCTATCTGTCTATATATCTCTATCTGTCTCCATCTATCTCTTTTTTTATCTATTTATCTTTACATCTTTTTTTATCTACCTATCCATTAAGGTCCTGATTCCCACAAAGCAAACTAAGAGTCTGGTGGGTCCCAAGGTTGTGTTCCCAGAACGAGAATGATGATGACCATTAATAGGATGAGAAAAGTTTAAACACACAAATGGACTCATCATTGTATGTGGGCAGTCAGTTTACTTTAAATGTGACAAAGGTATTAATTCTACTTACAAACGACCCAGGGCTTTACTGGCATTTGTATACAATGCCATGCAAATGATCAATTATGGTTAGATTGTGCCCTTGGCACAATTGCGCTGTGCACGTCTCAGTGATGCAAATCACAATCACAAATAATTATATAGTGCTATGAAATGTTTGAGAGAGGTAGGCCCCTTACCACTAAGGGGCCCATGAGATATAAATCCAGCTCTGCTACCAATTGGGTTCCCACAGAGAGTGATGCAGCTAAGGGAGTTCCAGGTGGACCAATTCACGCTTTTCAAGAAGCATCTTATCCATACTTCAGCTTGCTGGGGTCCTTGACTTCAGAGGCGTAACTACTTTTTTTGCGCCCCCCCGCCGGACATTTCGGGTGCCCCCCCCCCCCCGAAATATTAACCCCCTCCTTACCCGTCCCCATTGCCGCCGGCGCTTCTGCCTCTAACCCAACACGCAGATCTGTGTCGGGTGACGGGCGGTCCCCGGCTCCGGCTGCAGTTCTAATATAATAAGAGACACTCGGAAAATGGCTGCCCCCATACAGCATTATGGGGGCAGCCATTTTCTGAGTGTCTCTTATTATATTAGCACTGCAGCCGGAGCCGGGGACCGCCCGTCACCCGACACAGATCTGCGTGTCGGGTTAGAGGCAGCGGCGCCGGCGGCAATGGGGTAAGGAGGGGGAGGGCAGGAGTCGGGAGCCGGGATCAGGTGGTAACTATAGTCCCGCAGACCCCCCAGGCGCCCACACCTGCCTAGCGCCTCCCCGCCACCGCGGTCGGCTGCGGGACTATAGTTACGCCACTGCTTGACTTGTCAATCATCATGGTGGGGTAGTTGACTTGCTAGATGCTAGGGGATAAAAAGAGATAAATAGGAGAATTAAAATCCATCCAGCTGAAACAGGTGGCTGTAAACCCTGCATGTTTACCTACAGTAAAAATGTGATGTGATCTTTCTGTTTCTTTTTTTGTTGTTTTCTTTGCTACACGCTACATGGTTCAAAGGTCATTGTGGCTCTTATCAATGATGTTCTGGACTCTTAGGGGTACATTTCCTAAAGCTTCTAATAAAAGAAAAGAAGTTATGTTGCCCATAGCAACCAATCAGATTCTGTCTGTCATTTTCTAGGATGCAAAAGAGAAATGAAACAGAATCTGATTAGTTGCTATGGACAACATGATCTCTTTTCCTTTTTAGTAACTTTATTAAATGTACCCCCTACCCTAAAACTGTACCTCATATCCACATACTATTTTCTGTATATAATGGTGTGCAACTTTTTCACTCAAAATTCAAATTGGATGCGACTTCTGGTGATTTTTAGACCAGAAAGTGTTTGATTTATAACTGAAATGCAACATGTACAGGTTGAGTATCCCCTACCTCCCAGCTTTGTTAATATTAAAATAGGGACACCAGAAATGGGGGTGTGGCGTATGTAAATGAGGGCGCATCATATGCAAATTAGACCGCGCCCCGTTTTCGGCCACGAATAGACACTGTGAGCACGCGCACAGCGTCTATACTGTCAGATTGGGGGGGACTTCCAACTGCTCCCCCGCAGCGGGATACTGCCGGGAACATCCCCAAAAACCGGGACATTCCCATGTTTAGCGGGACAGTTGGGAAATATGGTATCCCTTATCCAAATATCCATTATCCAAATTATTCCGAAAACCATACATTCCAGGAAGTGAAAAAAAATATATATATTTTTTTGCTAAAAACTTACTGGGGACATTTGCACTACCGAGGACATGATATGTAACTGGCACTACTGTGGATATCTGTACCAGCACTACTGAGGACATATGTAACTGGTACTACTGTGGTAAGGGGGGGAGGACCAGATGCATGGGAGGAAGATCTCAGAATAGGTAAGAAGGATGGGGAGGGGCGATAGTGCAGAGGAGTTGGCTGGTTGCTGATGCTTTGGTGGGATGTGAGGTTCTGAAGTTTTGAGTCAATTTTGGATGTAAAGTAAGTGGCAAAGTCAAGAGCAGAGAATGAGGAGGAGACGGGAGGCGGAGGAGGGAGTTGACAGTGGCAAAGAGGTGCAGGAGTTTTTTATACTGGGAGGAGATAAGGTGCTTGAAATATGACTCTTTAGTGAGGGAAAGGGCAGTATTGGATGAGTGCATATATTTGAGGTGGAGGTAGTATGCCTAAGTGTGTGATTTCCTCCACTGCCGCTAAGCAGTATGTGAGCATTTTTGCTAATATCTGGTTCATTTGGTTTGCAAAGGTTGAGGTGTTGATCTGCTAGGGTGAATAGTATTCTTGTCTTCTTTATTCTTGTCTACTCTCTCTAGTTCTCTACCAATTCTAATTTCCTAATGGTCTCTAAGGATCATTGAACCAAATATTTTTGTGTTTAGAGAGGACTTGTACTCCGACAAAACATAAGTGCTCTCAGCAAATCCTAAACATTCACATGGAGTCATATGATGGGAAATATATGCTTACAGTAAACTGTTTCCACATCATATGTACAGTATGTTGTTTTTGGCATTCCATTATATATTTTTGTTCCATATCCTAAATCAAGTGTAAAAACATAAATAAAACTCAATTATGCGACAATAAATAAATATAAAAATAAACAAAGACCTTATACATTGTTTCAAATACACAAGTAACAGTATACCATTTAAAAATTTTACATGAGTTTGAGGAAGATAAAATGAAACTACTGGAAGCAGCTGACAATTTAACCTCACAAGGGAATAAAAACTATTTCCTGACACCATACAAGGCAATCAAATTAATTCCCTAGATTAATCACTCCAACTGCTTAATTTGCTCATTACAACTATTGCTACTACAGTATGTCTTGCAAAAGAGGCCTCCAATCCATTTTCACATCCATCCAGCGACTGCCCTTATTCATAGACAACGAAGTATTCAGATATACAAATATACAACACAAAAAAAAAAAAATTTGCTATGTGAATATGTAATTCATCAACCTGTTCTGCCCTGATGGTTGCTGTTTTGTTCATATATTTGTAAATCCAGTCATAAGGACACAGAGACATGTCAGTTCACTGCTGTGCTGTTTATTCCATCCAACTCCAGATACACTGCCTCAGGACCACCCACTTCCCAGCATTCCCCTGGTCTTAGGAACCTTCACCCAAGATCCAGGCTTACACATATTAGTAAGGGAGTGTCTACAAATATTAAGCATTCTAAAATACTAACATCACAGTAGCTACATCATCATATTCTCAGTGTATATATTGTATTTGTAGACATTAATTATGCATTTTTTTTTAAACATATTCTGAGAAAGAAACGATCCCTCAGCCGTTAAACTGTCCAACACATATATAAAGTACTTTTACTTTGGGAACCTCTAGCACTATCTTTTAATTAATTTTACGCACACACATATATATATATATATGCAGCACTTGCCCAACCTTGCAGTAGGGAAGAAGACAGACCAGCACTTGTTTTTTAAGTTGAAAAGGTTAAATGTATTTAAGAGCACTTATTTAAGAGTATTTACAACATTGCAAACATCTTGTTAAACATCAGGGTCTGTTTGATGTTTATCAAGATGTTTGCAATGTTGTAAATACTCTTAAATAAGTGCTGCCTTTATTAACTTCAATTGGACACTGCACCACTGTTGCTATTTTTATTGAGTGTCGTTTTGGAATCCCTGATTTTATATATATATATATATATCTCCCATATATTTGGCTACATCTGTCACTCAAAGTGGGTGTCTGTGTCTATAACGCTCTGTTCCTGGACTTTCCTCTTAATGTGTGATTGCCTTCATCTGTGCTGAACACCTTTCTGAGAAATTAACCTGTTTAAAACAGGTGATGGCAATCATACATTAAGGGGAAGTCTAGAAACAGAGCATTGTGTCCCTCCTGGAGAGGGTCATGTTGGGAGGTATGTGACAGAGAACCAGCCCAGTGAGCCCACAGACAGTGCCAGACACCCACTGCCTTCCCATGTTGCCCAGCACTGCTACTCCACAGCCACCAGGTGAGTGCCCCCCTCCCGCGATTTGCGGCAAAACCTCCCCCCCCCCGCGCCCCCCCCCTCCCGCGATTCGCGGCAAAAACACCCCCGCGACCCCCCCTCCCGCGATTCGCTGCAAAAAGAACCCCCCCACGACCCCTCCCGCAATTCGCAGCATAACCACCACCCCGCGACCCCCCCCTCCCGCGAATCGCGGCAAACCCTCCCCCGTGACCCCCCCCCCGATTCGTGGAAAAAACACCCCCCGCGACCTCCCTCCTGCGATTCGCGGCAAAAAGAACCCCCCAGCGACCCCCCCTTGCACGATTGGCGGCACCCCCCCTGCGACCCCCCTCCCGCGATTCGCGGCACCCCCCCCCCCCCGCAATTCGCAGCAGCCCCAGGATTAAATGGCACATGCAAAACACTGACATGGCTATGGTCGACAATGAAAAAGGTTGACATGAGTTTTTGAAGATTTATTTTTAATTTTTTCATATTCATTGTCATGTGTCGACATGGACACCAATGAAGTGGCACACTGATGTCAACATTTACATGTGTTGACCTTTCTGTGTTGATTTTTTCTTGTGGCGATTCGCGTCACACCCCCCGCAACCCCCCCTCCCGCGATTCGCGGCACCCCCCGTGACCCCCCACCTCCCGCAATTCGCGGCAACCCCCTACCGGAACCCCTGTGAACCCCGCCCTCCCGCGATTCGCGGCACCCACCCCCGCGACCCCCCCTCCCGCAATTCGCGGCACCCCCCCGTGATTCGCGGCAGCTCCAGAATTAAATTGCACATGGAAAACACTGACATGGCTATGGTTGACAATGAAAAAGGTTGACATGAGTTTTTGAAGTTTTTTTGTCATTTTTTGAATATTTTCATATTCATTCTCATGTGTCGACATGGACACCAATGAAGTGCCACACTTATGTCAACATTTACATGTGTTGACCTTTCTGTGTTGATTTTTTTCTTGTGGCGATTCGCGTCACACCCCCCGCAACCCCCCCTCCGGCGATTCGCGGCACCCCCCTGCGACCCCCCCACAATTCGCGGCAACCCCCCACCGGAACCCCCATAAAACCCCGCTCTCCCGCGATTGGCGGCACCCACCACCCGCAACCTCCCTCCCTTCCGCAAATCGCGGCACCCCGGGCGATTCGCGGCAGCCCCAGGATTAAATGGCACATGCAAAACACTGGCACGGCTATGGTCGACAATGAAAAAGGTTGACATGAGTTTTTGAAGATTTATTTCATTTTTTGAATGTTTTCATATTCATTGTCATGTGTCAACATGGACACCAATGAAGTGGCACACTTATGTCAACATTTACATGTGTTGACCTTTCTGTGTTGATTTTTTCTTGTGGCGATTCGCGTCACACCCCCCCGCAACCCCCCCGCGATTCGCGGCACCCCCGTGACCCCCCACCTCCCGCAATTCGCGGCAACCCCCCACCGGAACCCCTGTGAACCCCGCCCTCCCGCGATTCGCGGCACCCAACCCCGCGACCCCCCCTCCCGCAATTCGCGGCACCCCCCGTGATTCGCGGCAGCTCCAGAATTAAATTGCACATGGAAAACACTGACATGGCTATGGTCGACAATGAAAAAGGTTGACATGAGTTTTTGAAGTTTTTTTTTTCATCTTTTGAATATTTTCATATTCATTCTCATGTGTCGACATGGACACCAATGAAGTGCCACACTTATGTCAACATTTACATGTGTTGACCTTTCTGTGTTGATTTTTTCTTGTGGCGATTTGCGTCACACCCCCCCCACCCCCCCCCCCCCACAACCCCCACTCCCGCGATTCACGGCACACACACACACACACCTCCCCCGCGATTCTCGGCACCCCACCCCGTGACCCCCCCTCCCGTGATTCACGGCACACCCCCGCGATCCCCCCTCCCATGATTCGCCGCAACCCCGCCCCGTAACCCCCCCTCCCGCGATTCGCGGCACCCACCCCCGCGACCCCCCCTCCCGCAATTCGCGGCACCCCCCGCGGTTCGCGGCAGCTCCAGAATTAAATTGCACATGGAAAACACTGACATGGCTATGGTCGACAATGAAAAAGGTTGACATGAGTTTTTGAAGTTTTTTTTTTCATTTTTTGAATGTTTTCATATTCATTCTCATGTGTCGACATGGACACCAATGAAGTGCCACACTTATGTCAACATTTACATGTGTTGACCTCTCTGTGTTGATTTTTTCTTGTGGCGATTCGCGTCACACCCCCCCACCGCCCCCGCAACCCCCACTCCCGCGATTCACGGCACACACACACCCACCTGCGATTCTCGGCACCCCACCCCATGACCCCCCCTCCCGTGATTCACGGCACACCCCCCGCGACCCCCCCTACCATGATTCGCCGCAACCCCCGCCCTCGTAACCCCCTCCCGCGATTTGCGGCAACCCACCCCGCGACCCCCCTCCCGCGATTCTCTGCAATCCCTCCCCTCCCGCGATTCGCAGCATCCACCCCCCCACAACCCCCCCTCCTGCAATTCGCGGCACCCCCCGCGACCCCCCTCCTGCAATTCGCGGCACCCTCCGCGACCCCCCCTCCCGCGATTCGCAGACACCTAAGTTGCAATACAGGGCATCTTTCATACAATTCTAACCATATTTCTCATATACAAACGTTCACAAATTAAGGGGGCGCAGCCCCTTACGACGGTGTGAAGAGCGCCCGTAGGGCGCGATGAATCACCTAGTATATATATATATATATATATATATATATATATATATATATATATATATATAATATATTGAAACAACGGTTCCGATTGGCTGGTAGTAGCTGTTAATACAATCTGCTTATTGAATCTCACGCATCTGTGCTTCTTTGTCTGACTTGAAAATAGCATAACCTATCTTGTAATGCAAATATTTGACCTCTGTTTATTGCGTTGAATTCAGTATTAAATTTCCTTTTATTTGATAAATGCACTGCGTAAAGTGTAACAATTTTAATAAGCATTCAAAGTTGAAAAACATTGACATTTCAAAAAGTGTCCTCAATTTTGGCCACCACTGTATATATATATATTTTTTTTTTTAAATCTCTGCTCAATTTCTATAAACTCTTATGAAAATAAGTTGTTGGGATAACATGGGAATGCTCAGATATCCAGTGGTACTGGCCAGTTGTAGTAAGAAAAGACTTACTGCATAGGTCCATGGTTGTCCACATTATAACTTCAAATATTTTAAACTATTTCTGCTACATGATAAATTTCCATTGAGTGTATCTCCATATCTTTCATAAAAGGAAGTTACATTTATTTACAGTTTCGGTACTCTTTACCTAGAACGGCGCCCATCGCGGTGATCGCGACATCGCGGGAAGCACATAAACGGCCGCGACGCGATGCCCGCGATCACCGCGATTTTCCCATAGGGAACAATGTTAAAAAGCCTAATTGACCGCGATTTTGCATTCAATGCCTCAATGCCCGCGATTTTCCCATAGGAATCAATGTTAAATGGGCTACAGAGCCCAAATAGCCCCAATTAACCCTTAAATGTCCCCCCAATTTTTGTACGCCACCCCACGATCCACGCCAACCCGAAGCGTGGCGAGCGCAGCGAGCCCGCGAGGGGCGGCGGTACGCGTCCTCCGACCTTTTCATGCCCTACTATCCACGTCGGCGTGGAGTTGAGAATAGAATAGTGTGGCGAGCGCAGCGAGCCACCGTGCCCGAAGCGTGGCGAGCGCAGCGAGCCCCGCGAGGGGACGCGGATACCTTCACAGTTATACGCGTCCCCTCGCGGACTTCACAGGTGTCCGTGGCGACGCGGACACCTGTGAAGCCCGCGAAGGGACGCGTTTACCTGTGAAGGTATCCGCGGCCCCTCGCGGGGCTCGCTGCGCTCGCCACGCTTCGGGCTCGGTGGCTCGCTGCGCTCGCCACACTATTCTATTCTCAACTCCACGCCGACGTGGATAGTAGGGCATGAAAAGGTCGGAGGACGCGTACCGCCGCCCCTCGCGGGCTCGCTGCGCTCGCCACGCTTCGGGTTGGCGTGGATCGTGGGGTGGCGTACAAAAATTGGGGGGACATTTAAGGGTTAATTGGGGCTATTTGGGCTCTGTAGCCCATTTAACATTGATTCCTATGGGAAAATCGCGGGCATTGAGGCATTGAATGCAAAATCGCGGTCAATCAGGCTTTTTAACATTGTTCCCTATGGGAAAATCGCGGTGATCGCGGGTACCCGATTTTTATGTACCCGCGATTTACCCGCGATGCCCGCGATGACCGCGATTTTTTACCCCCGACGCCCGCGATTCTGATCGCGGGCGCCGTTCTAGGTAAAGAGTACCACAGTTTCTTATATAGCGCAGCAGATTCCGTTGCGCTTTAAGTTATATACAGTATAAGGTTGTAGTAACTGATTGTATATGTTTATTTTGTGTTTATGATATACTGTATATACATAAACTCATCTTAGAAAAATAATGAAAAACTTTTTATATATATATGTTTTGCAATTATTTTACGGTCAAAGCTTTTTTATCTTAAATTTTTAGCACACCACATATGCTACTGTTTTTTATTTATTTTTTACTTCATATGGAAAAGTACCTCTATATTTCCTAGTGGGATTGCAAAACTTATCCTTTGCCTAAATATTGATTAAAAACACACTAATTGAGGTCTATCCACACATTATACTAATAAACTAATTTTGCTATATATAAGGCTGGGTATGATGGCATGACCGATGGAATGAGATGTCGGTCACCCCTACTCAGTGAACTATATAGAATTATATCATCCATGGGTGTATTCAGTCTGTATGCAGTACTATTTTTCTGGGAAAATAGGTTCAGGACCTCTGGGTCTGGTGGTGGAGCTGTTTAAAAAATTTGATACATATATATAGACAAATGGCAGTTTTTGGTAATACTGTGTTGGTGTCCTACAGTCCTACAGTCGAAATGTTCACCTGTGACCTGTTTACCTTGACTCGATCTATGTGAGGAATTAAAAATACCACTTTGGTTTTAACTCTAGCCAAGCTCTGGTGAGTGAACTCTCATTTTTTGGAGACTGTGTTTATATGGCTGACAATGCCATTGAGTAGATACCGGCTAGCCTTCTCTGGAGGAACAACTAGTACCATTGGGGACTATATTGAGAACATTTCATTGCTGGATGGACACATATTTACCCGTCAGAGGCGTAACTAGATATTTGTGGGCCCCATAGCAAAAGTTTGTAAGGGCCCCTATTTAGCAACTGATGGTGATAACTGTATGTAAAACATTACTTACACAACAAAAATTGGCCCCCTTCAGCTCTGGGCCCCATAGCAGTTGCACCCCTTGCACCTATGGTAGTTACGCCCTTGTTACCCGTGAATAAAGGTTTGCTATTAAATCGATCCAAGGGAGGCTTATTGAGGTACCCTTGAACCACTTAATTTATAGACCCTATACAGGGCACACAATATAGCTGGATGGTCACATATTTATTCAATATATAGGTGATAAGATCAAGCTGGCTTAGACGACACTAATTACAACACTCCTGCATAATTAAGAACATAGGAATAAGCAAGTTACTGTTCTATAAAATTGCTCCCATCATTGTGGGTATACCCCAGATAGGGATACATACAAACGATCATATTGATAATAAAAGATTGTCTTTTCATATTCCCTGATGAAGTCTCTGTGAGACGAAATGCATTGGGATATTTCTACTTGCCGTTTTTTACTTGATAATCCTGTGAAGACAAAATAAACAAGTGTTGGAAGAATTCTCCTGATCACTTCATTTGGATTTGGATTGCACATACTGTATTGTATTTGGACATTAACGTTTACACATTAGGCGCCATAACCACTATTGTGACCAGAATCTGAGTGACAGTCCTGTGAAGTTGACTAGTGTCATTTCAGATAAAAGTATTGACTTTTTAGATGTGAGGATAGATCTTGTTGATACTTATTTAAAAACTATGTTGTTTGTAAAACCTACGGATAGGAATGTTCTATTGCCACCATCTAATTTTCACCCTATGCCAGTACAAAAGGGATTGCCCTTGTCCCAATTCTTGCAAATGAGAAGAATCTGTAATAATGATGCAGACACACTGATACAGCTAGATCTGATGATTGAAAAATGTATACAGCGAGGCTATGATCGCAAGGACCTCATTAAAACTAAGGAAAGGGTCATGCAGAGATCTAGAGCCAGTGTGTTAGGTAAAACCCCTCAAAAAAGTCATGCAGACACTATTATTTGGCCTAATAGATTTAATACATCCAGTCAAAGGGCCAAAAAAGCAGTGAGAGATTATTGGCCCATTGTATCTACGGATAAAAAGTTGACATCATTACACAAGAAGAGAATAATTACTAGTTATTCTAAAGGAAAGAATATTCATGACTTCGTGGTACACACAGATGTCACCAATCTTGAGAAGAAGAGACCTGGTGCATTCTGGGGAACCCCTAAATTAGGCTGCTTTAAGTGTACAGGGTGTGTTACCTGTGGGTACATGCTTACTGGCAGTACCATTAAACATCCTATACTCGCAAAAAAATTTAAGATCCATCATAGATTGGGATGTAATTCTTCTTTATGTCCTCATATGCCTGTGCGGCAGATATTATGTGGGCAAAACAGATTGTTTGTTCAAAACCAGAATGGCCCAACATAGCCTGGCCATTCGTGCAGCCATTCTATCTGGCACCAGCAACCAGCCGGTTGCCAGACATTATGCAGAGGCAGGGCACTCACCCACTGCATTAAGGCATATGGTAATTGACCATGTCCCTCTGCTCATATGGGGCGGTAATAGATCAAAAATGCTTTTACAAAAAGAGGCCAAATGGATTTTCTTGTTGGACTCTCTTAGTCCAGTAGGTTTAACTGAAACCATGGGCTTGCAATGTTTTTTATAAACTTGTATTTTGTATGTGTACTTCATATGTTATAGTGCATTACCATGTCGTTTTTGCCAATACCCTGTATTTGTTATATGTGCAGCTTTCCCTTAAGCAAGATGGTGGTGGTGGGTTCACAGGGTGATGACTTCCGGGTGAGACACCAGCAGTGGCCGGATTCCGCCCAGAGGGACGGTTTGGTGAAGGCGAGCACTACATAATCGGTGAGTACTGTTACATGAATTGCTGCCCTGACGAAAATGCCATAAAGCACTGAAACGTTGGCGTCATCTGGCGTTCTGTCTTATTCATTTTACAGAGTGCCGCCGAATACCGTACATATATATATATATATGTATATATATATATATATATATAGATGGGGGGGGGGTGTGGGCGGCACTCACGGATTTTCAAACAATTAATGCTGGTAAAAAACCTTCCTTTAATCCGACATGTTTTGGGCTGCGCCCGTCCTCAGGGATCAACAGAATACACACAGTGCAACTAATTTAAACACTCCAAAGAACCCGCCCCCAACACAAACATTATGCATGGATTAGCCTCACCTGCGGCATCTCATGCCTGCATCCGTCTCAGCCATCCATCGCCACGTCACTTCGCCGATGACCCCACCTGGAGAGCCCACTCTGAGAGCTGGCTCAATCATATGACCTCACCTGCCGTCGCTCTGCGTCGTGGGTGATTTCCTGGAGCCAGGCCTCATTCTGGATGCCGCAGCTTCTGGTATCCATAGAAACCATCACACACTGAAATATACAAAACATTAGTAAAACATGTGCATGTTATTAAGAGGCTTAATATAAGCCATTTATGAGGCATCCATGTGCCATTATACAGTGAAGTAAGAAAATCAGTGCCTAGTGAAAAACATAAAAATTAAAAAGCACACTGGTTTACGCAGGGCTAGAACATAATGCTTCCATGTCATATAGCAATACAATCAATCAAAATTAATAAGTAGCCCATGACTTAATTAACCTTTTACTTAACCATAAGTACAAAACCTCTAACTTAAAATAATTGAGACTGACGCAAATAAATCACGCAGACAAAATAAAGACTCAGACACCAGAATTACGTTTAAAAAGGTCAAAGGAATTATTTATTGAAGACTTTGTTAAGCTAAACTAGAATTTAAATTTGGAATTTTTGGGATCTTAAAGATCAGGTCCCTAACGTTAAACTAAAAGATGGAGGATGGCAAAAATTACAGTCGCTACCACACGCCAGCCCAGTCAACTTGAAACACGTGACTTAACTTAAGGAGGGGTTCACCACCGCCTCCTAACTGGCACAACCTGCATCGTGAGGATCTCACCACCCCCTAACCTGGCAGAGCAAAAGATGGGCGGTCCCGCAGGGGAACGCCCCTTGTCCACCCGCATGGCGAGGACCACTCGCCGTCCTACGAAAGGGGTGGTGTCCCACGATGACCGCTTATGCCCCCCTTTGACCGCTGGCTGGTAGCGACTTTCCGCCATTTTGGCTGAAAAGCCACCACAAAAAATTGCTTAAAAAAGACCAAGCGTACCAGCACTCCGAGGGATAACCATCCCACCGTTGAGTGCTAAAATAGGGAGGGCGGGAGGGCTTCCAAAGGTAAGAAGGTGGAGGTCACATGATCCCTAGGGCTTAAGTAGTGCTATAATGTACCCTTCCCTCTTAACTCCTGATAGGCTAACTACTTCTGCCAACCTTATCACTAGGCAGAAAAACTGAACAGAGTTTTTTCACTGCCTGAACTTTTACTGACCCTAAGTCAGGGCTCTTATATTGCTTCATGCTTAGGCAGCCCTCAGCTCCCCTAAGTAGCCCATGACTTAATTAACCTTTTACTTAACCATAAGTACAAAACCTCTAACTTAAAATAATTGAGACTGACGCAAATAAATCACGCAGACAAAATAAAGACTCAGACACCAGAATTACGTTTAAAAAGGTCAAAGGAATTATTGATTGAAGACCTTGTTAAGCTAAACTAGAATTTAAATTTGGAATTTTTGGGATCTTAAAGATCAGGTCCCTAACGTTAAACTAAAAGATGGAGTATGGCAAAAACTACAGTCGCTACCACACGCCAGCCCAGTCAACTTGAAACACGTGACTTAAACTTAAGGAGGGGTTCACCACCGCCTCCTAACTGGCACAACCTGCATCGTGAGGATCTCACCACCCCCTAACCTGGCAGAGCAAAAGATGGGCGGTCCCGCAGGGGAACGCCCCTTGTCCACCCGCATGGCGAGGACCACTCGCCGTCCTACGAAAGGGGTGGTGTCCCATGATGACCGCTTATGCCCCCCTTTGACCGCTGGCTGGTAGCGACTTTCCGCCACAACAAGGTTGCCTCAAGGCAACCTCCACCGCCATCCCCAGGAGAGATCCCGAAAACCATTAACCCGAGTATTCAGGCCCAAACTCTAAAAATATCCTCCAAGAAAATGCAATTTCCCGCAGGGGAAAGATGCACCCCATCCTCACGATAAAACCTCACACTGTCCAAAACCAGTGAAGGATGTTTGACCACAATCCCCCCATGGCTCTCACAAAAACTCCTATTGCGGAGTTTACTTTCTTGCGAGCCTTTTCAATGGCGGAGATCCTAACTGCACCCCGCCAATGAAACCTGGGGACTATCTCTGACCACACCACCTTAACACTAGGCCAGTGTGCCCTCAAAGCTACCAGATCTGACTTGATACTTAAAATCAAGTCAATCCCTTTGGTAATACCCAGATCATTACCACCGAGATGAATGACCAGCCACTCAGGCCTGCCCCAGTTCCTCTCATGCCTCATGAGCACTTTCAGGAACTCGACCCAACGCAAACCACGGACTCCTATCCACCTGACCTGCCTATCACCAAGGTAATTGTCACACGCAGCCGCGGCGGTGCGCGGCGGGCTTACTATTCACCTGTTCGCGCCCGCCGTCGGCTAGCGTGTAGTGGTCTCCAGGTCAGCGGCAGCAGGCAGCGGCAGTCTGGTGGGCAGCAGGCAGCGTGGGACGCCAGCAAGTGTAGCGGTATGTGCTGTAGGGGCGCCGGGATGCCGGCGCCGCCATCTTGATTAAGGGCAAATAGCAGATTGGTCCTTGTCTGAGGTTTCCGCCCATACTGACCTGACAGCCAATGGCAGCCGCCCTCTAGGGATATAGGGGATCTGCCTAGGTCTGTTCAGTGTCAGTACAAAGAGTCTCCAGAGGCGTTCACAGCTCCCAGCTGACTCCGGCTCTCTGACTCACCTCTCCTGACTTGGTGCCTTGCTTCAGTGCTCTGTGTTGGTCTCGATTCAGCTTAACCCCATCGCTGCCAGATCTCTCCACAGTCTGGTCTCTGCCTGCATCCCTGAGCTTCCTGGCCTAAGTTCTTCAAGTCGTCTGCTTCCAAGCAACTTCCCATTCTTCTGTCATCATCCATCTTCTTTCAGTCTTCAAGGATTCCTCATTACCATCAAGTGCATTCTCTTTCCGGATTTCTTCATTTCCCAAGACCCCAACCTGCAGTCCGCAGTGCTTGAACTGTCATTGTTTAAATGAACTTTTTCTTCTTTACAAAGTGCCGTGCCGGCTCAATTCTTATTACTGCTAAACTGCCACTTAACAAAGTATTCAAGCGTGTATTGTTATATTTATGAATTCTATTATTAAACCTGCACGATTTAATCCTTCCTCCTCTGGTCCGTCTCCGGTTGCTACACACAACACGACTTCATCCAGCCCTTCAGTTGTGACAGTTTGTACTGACCCGATGGAGTCGGGTGAAGAACAGGCTTCCATGGCGGACGCACTTCACAGCATCATGGCTCGTCTGGAGCAAGTGGAGGCTACCCAACGTCAAGTGGCTCAATTCCTTCAGGTCTTGGCTTCGCCCCCGGCGGCTCCCTCAGTTTCTGTGGCTCCAGCTCCAGAGGTTCCAGTCCCTGTTCCTACACCTGGACCAATAGTTCCTCATCACATGCAATTACCAACCCCCAGCAAATATGATGGTTCTCCGAAAGGATGCCGTGGGTTTCTGAACCAATGCGATGTGCATTTCACCTTACAGTCTTCTCACTTTCCTACTTCCAAGGCAAAGGTGGCTTATATTGTGTCTCTCCTAGCAGGGTCAGCTTTGGACTGGGTATCCCCTCTCTGGGAACGTGCTGATCCCCTGCTCAATGACTATGAAGCTTTTATTACCTCTTTCCGTCACATTTTCGACGAACCTGGCAGAGTGTCGTCTGCCGCTACTGAGATCCTGAGAATTCGCCAGGGTAGTCGCTCAGTGGGACAATATGCTGTGCAGTTCCAGACTCTGGCTTCGGAACTAAAGTGGAACGAAGAGGCTCTCGTCTCCGCCTTCTGGAATGGGCTGGCAGGTCGTATCAAGGACGAATTAACTACCCATGACTCTCCTGCTACTTTGGCTGAACTCATCTCCTTGTGCAACAAAGTAGATCTACGGATGCAGGAGCGTCAACTAGAGAGAAATCGCTCCGACCGTCTCCGCCCTCGTCTCACCACCAACGCTGTTCCTGTTCCTAGACCTGGGTCCTCCACAACCACACCACCAGACGAACCCATGCAGATCAACCGCTCTCGGCTTTCCATTGAAGAAAAATCCCGTAGACGTCGTGAGAATCTTTGCATGTACTGCGGTTCTTCCGCTCATCTGTTGTCTTCCTGCCCACTGCGTCCGGGAAACGACCGCTCCTAACCTCCCCGAGGGAGGTCAGGTTAGGAGTTCTGCTTTCATCTCCCTCTTTAACTGTGCCCGCCATTCCTGTTACTCTTGTGTGCCCTCAGGGAAAAATCAAGGTCCAGGCTCTACTAGATTCCGGAGCAGCCGGGAACTTCCTTTCTTCCTCTTTCGTTCTTCTACATTCCTTGACGGTGCAACCTTTGGCCCATCCGTTGGCTCTCACTGCAGTAGATGGGAGTCGCATCAGCAGCGGGCAAATCACCCTTCAAACCGATCCAGTGACAGTTCTCGTCGGTGCCTTACATCAAGAGACTCTAGAATTTTTTGTCCTTCCTCAGTCCTCACACCAGGTAGTCCTGGGCCTACCATGGCTTACGAAGCACAACCCTCATATTGATTGGACCAGTATTGAGATCACAGCCTGGGGTACGAACTGCCTAACTACTTGCATGCCTCGTGTCATTCCACTCCATCAAACTAATCCTCAAGAAGTAGGAGGTTCCAGTCTTTCATCTTCACCAGCTCCACCCTTGTCGTTACCCACACCATATCTTTCTTTTTCTGACGTCTTCAGCAAAGGAGGTGCCGATACCCTGCCGCCTCATTGTTCCTGGGACTGTCCGATAGAGTTGATACCTGGGAGGTTCCCACCGCGGGGCCGCATCTACTCCTTGTCTCTGCCAGAGACCAAAGTCATGTCTGACTACATTTGAGAGAACTTGGATAAGGGGTTCATTCGCCCGTCCACTTCGCCAGCCGGAGCGGGGTTTTTCTTTGTGAAAAAAAAAGATGGAACCCTCCGCCCGTGTATCGACTACAGGGGCCTGAACGATATCACGATCAAGAACCGCTATCCTTTGCCTCTGATCACCGAATTATTCGATAAAATCCGAGGGGCTTCTATCTTTACTAAACTGGATTTAAGAGGGGCGTACAACTTGATCCGTATACGATCTGGAGATGAGTGGAAGACGGCGTTCAACACCCGAGACGGCCACTATGAATACCTGGTGATGCCCTTTGGTCTTTGCAACGCTCCAGCCGTCTTCCAACAATTTGTAAATGACATATTTCGAGATTTATTGTATCATTCCATTGTGGTGTATCTCGATGACATTCTCATCTTCTCATCGAACCTCCATCTCCATCGGCAAACAGTAGCTGAGGTCTTGCAGTGCCTTCACCAAAATAAATTATTCTGCAAGCTAGACAAGTGCGTCTTTGAGGTTACCTCCATTCCATTCCTTGGCCACATCCTCTCCAGCACTGGGATAGAGATGGATCCAGAGAAAGTAAGAGCCATCTTAGACTGGACAGCGCCCACCACGCTCAAAGGCATCCAGAGGTTCCTGGGCTTTTCAAATTACTATCGTCGTTTCATCCGGAACTTCTACACCCTTGCTGCACCTCTTACTGCTCTAACCCGTAAGGGTTCTGATCCAAGTCAGTGGTCACCTGAAGCCTCTCAAGCCTTCCAACAACTAAAGGATGCTTTTGTCTCCGCCCCAATCCTTCTCCAGTCAAACCTCGACAAACCCTTTATTCTTGAGGTGGACGCATCCTCAGAGGGGGTAGGGGCAATCTTGTCGCAAAGAGGGGAGGACCAGGTGCTTCATCCCTGTGCCTTCTTTTCCAAGAAGTTTCTTCCAGCGGAGAAGAATTACCCCATTGGAGAGCAGGAGTTACTGGCAGTCAAATCAGCGTTGGAGGAGTGGCGGTACCTCCTGGAGGGGGGGCACGACATAAAATTACGGTGTACTCCGACCATAAGAACCTCTCATTCCTCAAACAGGCCCAATGTCTTACAGCTCGTCAAGCCCGCTGGGCCATGTTCTTCGAACGCTTCGATTTTCAAATCAAATTCAGACCCGGGACGATGAATGCCAAGGCCGATGCCCTTTCACGCTCTTTTGAAACTTCCGCTGATCTTGAGACTCCTCCTCGACCCATCCTCGATCCTCTGGTCTTTGCTCAAGTAACAGTCCAGCCTTCACCTCCACCAGGCAAGACCTTCGTTCCTCTCAATCTCCAGAAGAGAGTGCTGTCCTGGGCACACGCTTCCCGTTTCGCAGGGCATACCGGGGCACAGAAGACCTTAATGTTCCTATTGCGGTCATACTGGTGGCCTACCATCCGTCGCGATGTAAACTCCTTTGTCGCTTCCTGTGTAAAGTGCACTCAGCATAAGTCCTCCAGAACGTCTCCTGTCGGTCCTCTTCTACCTCTAGCCATACCAACAGAACCATGGTCCCACCTGTCTATGGACTTTATCTGCGAACTTCCTCCCTCCAAAGGGCATACAGTAATTTGGGTGGTGGTCGACCGCTTTTCAAAGATGGTGCACTTCTTCCCATTGAAAGGTCTTCCATCTGCTCCAGTGTTGGCTCAGCTCTTCATTTCCACCATCTTCAAACTCCATGGGTTGCCCAAAGAGATTATTTCTGACCGTGGCGTGCAGTTCGTCGCAAAGTTTTGGAGGGCCCTCTGTTCTGCTGTACAAGTCAAGCTCAAGTTCTCCACTGCTTTCCACCCACAAACCAACGGGCAGACAGAACGAGTCAACCAGGACTTGGAGGCCTTCATTCGTTTGTTCGTCTCTTCCTCTCAAGACGACTGGGTAGACCTTCTGCCTTGGGCGGAATTTGCGCACAACAATTCTTATCATTCTTCATCCGGCACCACTCCCTTTTTCACTGTCTTTGGCAAGCATCCCCGATCTCCGGAGTTCTCGGATCTATCATTGTCCGAAGTCCCTGCAGCTGCTTCTTCCCTACAACGGTTTGCAAAGATCTGGTCAGACGTCCATACAGCTCTCCTCAAAGCATCCGCTCGATATAAAAGGATGGCGGACAGGAAAAGAAGAGCAGCTCCTAAGTTGAAGGTTGGAGATCGAGTATGGCTGTCTACCCGCCATATACGCGGGTAGACAGCCATACCTCGGTTCATCGGGCCGTACCCGATCACTCAGGTGATTAATCCGGTGGCCTACAGACTACAGCTCCCTCCTTCCTTAAAAATATCAAATTCATTCCATGTGTCTCTTCTGAAACCTTTGCGTTTGAACTTATATCAGAAGAAGGTGCCTAAACCGCCCAAGATTGGCTCGGAAAGAGAAACAGAGTTCGAGGTGAGGCGCATTATCGACTCACGTTGCCGCAATACCCATCTTCAGTATCTGGTAGAGTGGCTTGGATTCGGTCCTGAAGAGAATTCCTGGGTTGATGCTGCAGATCTTCATGCTCCTCGTCTGGTGAGTCAGTTCTTTCAAAGAAATCCACACAAGGTGCGTAGGTGCCCTGGGGTCACCCAGAAAGGGGGGGTACTGTCACACGCAGCCGCGGCAGTGCACGGCGGGCTTACTACTCACCCGTTCGCACCCGCCGTCGGCTAGCGTGTAGTGGTCTCCAGGTCAGCAGCAGCAGGCAGCGGCAGTCTGGTGGGCAGCAGGCAGCGTGGGACGCCAGCAAGTGTAGCGGTATGTGCTGTAGGGGCGCCGGGAGGCCGGCGCCGCCATCTTGATTAAGGGCAAATAGCAGATTGGTCCTTGTCTGAGGTTTCCGCCCATACTGACCTGACAGCCAATGGCAGCCGCCCTCTAGGGATATAGGGGATCTGCCTAGGTCTGTTCAGTGTGTTAATGTACTGAGATCTGCTCTCAGATTCTTATAATCCTAGCACGTCCAACACCATTAACTCATTAGAGATTAATTTAAGTGTCCCACTTTTTGACGTGACATTACCCTCTTCTTAGAGGTTTATTAATATGGCTGGTTTCAACTTATCAGCAGAACTGATGGGGAGGAGACAAAGATGGAATAATGAAATAGATAATATCTTTCCTATTAACATTGATGAAAGACCTCAACAATACGGATGGAATGAAGATCTATTACAATTGAAACACTATTTGCAAAAGCAAACCAGTGCATGGTGGGAGATGACGACATTTGAAAATTATATAAAACACAAAATCACTCCAAGGGGCCTGCGGCCAAGAGTGTTCCCCTCATTTGAGTTGGCGACTGAAAATCTGAAAATAGAGTGGGAGGAAGCCCTCAAAAAATGTTCGCAAGAACTAATGCTCATATTGATCAAACATGATAACTTGATGTTAGAGCAATACTCAAAAGAGATTGAGCAACTGAGTGAGAAATTGAAACAATATGAGCAAGAACAACAGTTCCAAACCAAATTCGAAACATACAAAAAGGAGCTGAGTGAATTTGAATCTGAAATTACAGAAAGGAAAAGAAATAAATTTGCACGTGACAGAAATGATTATGCCAAAAATCAAGTCTTCAAGTGGAATTCCAATAGAACGAGGAGACGTAATGAGAAGGGGGGTCCCAATCCTTATGACTCCACGGATAGGGAGTCCTCTGACACGGAAGGCTCCAATCAATCCTACAGATTGAAAGACAATTTACCAACACGTATCTCTAGGGATTTTTTAGATGTAGCCCCGGGGACTCCCGCAGATCCAGGAATAGGAGGAGGCAGATCAGAAGGGGCAAGAAGCACCCAGAACAAAGGAAGACGCAAGGCACAAGAAACATCGAAATACCAGAGGAGAACCCCAAGAACTCAGAAGAGATAATCGTCTCCATGACTGAGAAAGACAATAATCTCAGAATCATTAATCTGTCAGATAAATTACTCAATCAGGGACACATAGATGTGCTGAATAAAGGACTTTCTTTTTCTCCCATGGCCCATTTCGACAGGTTCAAATGGGAAAAAGATATTAATCTCTTTGGTCGCAAACTTTTGCTTAAAAAATTCTACAGTAAAGTCCCCATAACTCCTCCTGCAGATCAGATGGCAGTACTACAACAGCCAGAATTATCTCCAATTGGAGAATCTAATCTTGATGGACTCACTATAGAGGATATCGAAGCGATCGAAATACTTGAGGAATTAAGGGGAGAAGATCATCCCGAATCCTCATCAAGATCAATCTGCAGAAAAAAGGGCACCTTCTATCCACCAGGGAACATTTGCCCAGTTGTCGGGACCTTTGTAGATCTAGTATCCAGGGACCTGGATACCCTATGGGCCAAAAAATCTCGGGGATTCTGTAAAATGGAGGACAACCTCACCCAAAATGAACGCCTGGCACTCAAAGACATCCAAACATGGGATGATGTAGAAATTAAACCCTCGGATAAAGGGGGAAATGTCGTCATTTGGTCAAAACAAGAGTACATCAAGGAAGCGATGACACAGCTGTCGGACCCCACATGTTATAAAAGCCTGTTGTTCAATCCAACACAGGACTTTATGAAACAATACCATTCCATCATTAACAGTGCCCGCGACCAGGGCACCATCACTAAGACGGAATACGAATTTTTGGCAGTAAAGGATCCTACAACTCCTACATTTTATATGCTGCCCAAGATTCACAAAAATGAGGCCTCCCCCCCAGGACGCCCGATAATCTCTGGGAATGGGTGTCTGACAGAACAGGCCAGTAAATATTTGGACACACATCTTCGAAAATACGCCATAAATTTACCCTCTTATGTACAGGATACAAGAGATGTCTTGCAGAAACTTGACGAAATTCATATAGATGATGGTGTATTATTGATAACTTGTGATGTCGAATCATTATACACCAGTATAAAACATCAAAACGGCATCAAAGCCTTGAGACACTTCCTAAAGAGCGAAGTTCAATCCTCCTTTGCGGACTTCCTAATTGAACTTATGACATTTGTCCTTCATAAGAACTTTTTCGTTTTTAACGATAAATTCTTTTTGCAGGTCCGTGGCACAGCTATGGGGGCGGCTTGTGCCCCCACGTATGCCAATGTGTACTTAGGATGGTGGGAGGAGACTGAGGTCTTTACTGAGAACCATGAAAAATATACCCTGCACATCCTTTTATGGTTACGTTATATTGATGACCTATTGATCGTATGGGATGGTCCAGCTGCACTGTTTGTAGAATTCCTCACTGTTCTAAACAACAACGATCTAAATCTCAAGTTAACATATGAGATGAGTGAGAAGCAAGTGACATTCCTGGACCTGAAAATTCGAAGAGATCCGGACGGTCATATCCAGACAGACCTACATAGGAAAGAGACTGCTACAAACAGTGTCCTACATAGGACAAGCGCACATTTCCCTCCAGTACTACGCGGAATTCCATATGGAGAATTCCTGCGATTGAAGCGTAACTGCTCCACCCTCTATCAGTTCAATATTAGAGCAGAAGAATTGACCAATCGACTCTTAAGCAGAGGTTACAGCAAACGAGCCATCAAAAAAGCTAGATACAGAGCAAATCATATAGACAGAAACTCCTTACTATATACTAACAAAGCCAGAACATCAGAATCAGAGACCATAAGATTAGTAGGAGATTTTTGCTCTGAATGGAGGGAAATTCAGGACATTATTAACAAACATTGGAATATCCTCAGTGTGGACCCTGATCTGGCTAAAAATATAGGCCACAGAGCATCAATCAGCTGGAGACGGTCGTCAAATCTAAAGGACAAGATTGTACACAGTCATTTTTCGACCACAGGCAAAAAGAAAAAAACAGCTATAAAAGGCTCTTATAAATGTGGAGAGTGCAAAGCCTGTCATCATATGATTAAAACCATCGAGATTACCGACAAATACAATAAACAACATCAGATAAAGGACTACATCAATTGCAAAACCTCTGGTGTAGTATACTGCATAACGTGTCCATGCAATCGAAAATATGTCGGTATAACCACGAGACCCCTAAAACAGAGGATATTGGAACATGTTGGCACTGTAAGAAATTCCAAGACAGACATTGGTAAATGTAAACAACTCACTACAGTAGCCAAACATTTCCATGAGCACCATCAAGGGGATTCTCAATTACTGCGAGCCTTTGGTATTGAAAAGATACACCTAGGCATAAGAGGAGGTAACATTAATCAAAAACTGTTGAAGAGAGAGAGTTACTGGACCTTCATCCTGGGCGGGCTACAACCGTCAGGAATGAATGAGCATATTAACTATGGCGCTTTCTTAGAGAATCAATAAATTCTGAACAAATTCTGTATGCCTTTTTGAAGAATTAATTCCGAAATAACAACATTTATTCTTCTGCTGCATTCACAGTTAATAAAAATTTGTATTCATTAACATTAAATATGAACACTGACCTCTATTAAAGTCACCAAGGAATATGTCTAAAAAACCATGGTATTAAACAACCGGGAAACCCGTGACAAACGTGAACTATAGGGGGACATGTATAGATCCTGTCAGGAAGATTTATTCACACAATAATTAAGATCACACTGTACAATTATTGGATAAACCAGTAATTACACAATATTGTTTTTGTCACTATTTGTTTTTCAGTTCACACAACGGTTTGAGTATGAGGTCACAATTCACTTTTTTGTTCACAATATTGAGCTATAACATCTATATATATATGTATATATGTACAATATATATTTATATACATACACGTATGATATTATATTACACGGATTCTGTCACACACAAATTTCTGCTGGTTAGTATTCAGCAGGGACGGATAATTATCGATTCTTTGAGCACATATATTTATCATCCTGGGATTCACACACATTACACGAGATCCCAATATTTCACTTTGAAATAATTTAAGAAATCCTGAAGACATACACAGCTCCCCTATGGTGATCCATCAGAATGACATAAGAAATAACCACTAAAGGATTTATGACGCCAATAATAATATTAGAAACAACAATTTGAGGAAATATGCATGCCCTTAAGTTAATGATACATCATGTCAACTAGATTAAAATCAGAACAACTATAAATAAATTAAACATTATTGAACAGTTCAATATAATAGAATGACAGCCTTAGCGCAATTCTTATTGGAACTCATATCTGTCAATCAACTCCACCAGGGATCGGTACCCAATTAGTTGAAACCAAGCAAGAGATACGAACCTGATGAATCATTGGTTAATAAAGATGTCACTCAAACAAATTCAGAACGGGATAGGCTATTTGCCCTGATATAAACCTCTCCAACCCGACAGACGGGTTGGACCTATGATTAAGCAAAAAATTGCGAAACGTACGTCAGGCTGAATACGGGAGGACATGATACACATGGATAGTGTGATCAGTCCTACCCGCTAGCGCTGACCGTACGCTGTGTGTGTCTGTACTTAACATATATGCTGTGTGTTGTAGAAGCCGCCGCACCAACGGGGGTTTCAGTGTTAGTTGCGAGAGTCTGACAGCGCAGTGCCGTGTAACCACTTTAGACACGTGCAACTGCCAGCTCCCGCCGAGATACCGCCGCGTGTGATCTTACACACAGCGGCTCTAACAGAGAGTGTCCCCAATGAGAGAGAGACACTAAGTATGCGGTAATAATTATTTTACACTGGTGGCAAAATTATTATGTAGGGAGACTCTAACATATACTGGTGACAGAGGGGTTAAAGAACAGTGGATTATCTCTGTATATAAAGAGACACTGTACAATAAACAATAAGTGGTGATTGCATCCCCCTTATGACCAGTGTATTATTGTCCCAGCAGTAAATGTGCATAAGCAATTCCACCATGTATATCAATCTACACCAATACTAATTTACTGTAATAGGCAATGTCATCCTACATGCAAACAGCTTTGGACATATAGTGTAGCTCATCCAAGCAACATTGTTGCAGGTCAATTTTGACACAAATTAACATTAGAGCTACCACACACTGAGGATCTTTCCAGTGTGACATTGCCATTCATCAGCTTGGTGTTGAGAGTTAACCAATACACATACTGTATCCACAACAACACACTACATGACAGTCATTGTACTAAAAACAAGAACACACACACTACGGCCAGCTCTATTTTAAATTTATTGTCACATGTTATGCACTGTCTTTCACTAATGCTCACAATGTTTTTAACATATTTCGCAACTTTTAAACTTACTTAATAAAAGTTATATTTTATCAACAATTTTCTTGGGACACCAAAATAATTAATTGATTGCTGAACAAGCACAAGTATCAGCTTAGAGTGCCCCTTGTAGGAATTCTTTTCTTTTTCTTTGGCATATTATTATCCAATTCCTGGGCAGCACCTCCCCATGTATATTTAGCCCATGAGGGGCAATACATCATGTATAGGGAATAGCTGACAATACATCATTTAAGAGACTGTGCGGATTATTTCCTTCACTCTAAATTAGGTCTGTTCAGTGTCAGTACAAAGAGTCTCCAGAGGCGTTCACAGCTCCCAGCTGACTCCGGCTCTCTGACTCACCTCTCCTGACTTGGTGCCTTGCTTCAGTGCTCTGTGTTGGTCTCGATTCAGCTTAACCCCATCGCTGCCAGATCTCTCCACAGTCTGGTCTCTGCCTGCATCCCTGAGCTTCCTGGCCTAAGTTCTTCAAGTCGTCTGCTTCCAAGCAACTTCCCATTCTTCTGTCATCATCCATCTTCTTTCAGTCTTCAAGGATTCCTCATTACCATCAAGTGCATTCTCTTTCCGGATTTCTTCATTTCCCAAGACCCCAACCTGCAGTCCGCAGTGCTTGAACTGTCATTGTTTAAATTAACTTTTTCTTCTTTACAAAGTGCCGTGCCGGCTCAATTCTTATTACTGCTAAACTGCCACTTAACAAAGTATTCAAGCGTGTATTGTTATATTTATGAATTCTATTATTAAACCTGCACGATTTAATCCTTCCTCCTCTGGTCCGTCTCCGGTTGCTACACACCACACGACTTCATCCAGCCCTTCAGTTGTGACAGTTTGTACTGACCCGATGGAGTCGGGTGAAGAACAGGCTTCCATGGCGGACGCACTTCACAGCATCATGGCTCGTCTGGAGCAAGTGGAGGCTACCCAACGTCAAGTGGCTCAATTCCTTCAGGTCTTGGCTTCGCCCCCGGCGGCTCCCTCAGTTTCTGTGGCTCCAGCTCCAGAGGTTCCAGTCCCTGTTCCTACACCTGGACCAATAGTTCCTCATCACATGCAATTACCAACCCCCAGCAAATATGATGGTTCTCCGAAAGGATGCCGTGGGTTTCTGAACCAATGCGATGTGCATTTCACCTTACAGTCTTCTCACTTTCCTACTTCCAAGGCTACACACCACACGACTTCATCCAGCCCTTCAGTTGTGACAGTAATCATGTGACCTTCTCGCCATTGGATGCCTACCAGCCCAATAAATAAAAGAATGGCCGATGAGCCATATTTCTCCCGACTAATCCGTAGAAACTGAAAAAATAAGGAGATTCCCTAACATCAGTATCTTGTTTCAAAACACAACTTTATACATAATCAACCCATGTGAAGGAGAAAACTTAAAAAACCTCCCGTGGACCAGTTTTGCCAATTGAATTAAGGCCCCCGTGGAGGAAAAAGTAAAAGCAACCTTCACACCATCGATTCCGGAACGCTGCCGTTCCAAAACCGACAGTAAACTACGACTTCCACCGACCTAGCGCCCGGATCTCACTTACCAACGATCCGGATGCCGCCGCCTGTGTAGCCGACCCAATCCGAAAGGAATGGGTACCATACTCTTGGGGTCTTAGTCCCAGTACCTCTAGACAATGCTTTAAAACTGCAGCAAATTGAAACTTTGACAGTGAACTCCCATCCGCATGCAACAAGAACTGCCCCTGAATCCCCGCAGGGCGGATTCCTAAATAAGCTTTCGCCAAGCTAAGCGGGCAGATATCCTTGACGCTTTGCGCCTGCAATGTGACCCAATGCCCCTTACCCAGTTGATCTGTTTTGAACTTGACCAACCTGCATAACACGCTGCCACTACCCACTTGGACGTTGCCCACCAGTAAACCTGCCTCTTTGCCCGCTTTGTTCTTAGCCACTTACTCGCTCACTCTAAATGCCCCAAAAATGCAAACACAAAAGCAGTTCTAAACAGCAGCACCTCAAATGGAGATTCCCCAACATCCGCTAATACTTTAACTAAATCCTTCAGCAGTGCCAAATCAATGGGACGCCTTGCGTCCTTTGGTGCCGGGTTGGCCCTGGCCCACCCTTTCATTGCCTTAGCCAACACAAAGGACCGAGTGGGGTCCTCCTGACCACGCAGCCGAGAATGAAAGGCTATGCCCGCAAGGGCAATCGACATGGCCCCTTTAGCCCTACCCGCCTCGTAGTGTTCCCACACAAAAACGCCCAACCTGTCTTCCTTGGACTCACCTTCCCGACCATACCTACACAGAAAGGCCTGCCAATCCTTCCATGCTGCATCATATGCCCTTTGTGTGGAAGGAGCCAAAGCGTTTCTGGCCAGGCCCACTAAACCGGTTCGATGATCTGCCAGACATAAGGCGGGCATGTCAAACCCACTGGAGACGCCCCGGGTACCAATTCCCGGAACCTCTCCCATTGGAAACGGGACAATGCATCCGCAATTTTATTATCAATGCCGGGCACATGACTGGCAGAGAAATTAATATTAAATCGCAAACACTGCAATACTAGATGCCTGAGCAGCCGCAAGGTGAACGGGCATGAACTCTTCTGATTGTTTATTGCATGCACCACCCCCATGTTGTCGCACCTAAAAACTACCTGCCTATTAGCCAGATCGCGGGCCCACAACACCAGGGACAGAACAATGGAAAACAATTCCAATAACAGCAGGTTCCTAGTAAAACCCCTATCCACCCAGGACTTAGGCCAGACCGAAACACACCATTCCAACCTGAAAAAGGCTCCGAACCCACAACTGCCTGAAGCATCCGTAAATAACTGCAATGCACTGTTGTAGCAAGGAGGTGCAGGCCACAAAACCACCCTGTTGAACGAAACCAAAAACGAGGACCAAACCTTTAAGTCCTCCCTGATTTCCCTGGAAAGGTAAACCGAATGATGGAGCCGTGCAACACCAGCTGTTGCCCATTCCAATTTGCGACAAAAAACACGGCCCATGGGTATAATCCTGCACGCAAAATTGAAAGATCCCAATAACGACTGTACCTGCTTTAACCGCACTTTCCGCTTACCCAGGCAGTCATCAATAAGACCCAACAGCTTCTGAACCTTGTCCGCCGGGAGACGGCAGCATCCCGCATGGGAATCGATTTCGATTCCCAGATAACTGAGGCAATGGGTTGGACCCTCCGTTTTCCCTTCCTCTATGGGCACCCCTAGCGCTCCAAAAACCCTCTCAGTGACCTCCAATAACTTCTCGCAAACCTTGCTCTTCAAATACATCTCGTGTACCAAAAACAAATATTTTATAAGGTTGGGGTATTCCGCCACCCTCGTCTCGGCATAACAGGCTGCAAAAACTAAAAACCCTTTGAGCCACTGGTGAAAATTTCTAAAAGCATTTTCCCCTATTCCATCAGCCTTTTTCGCCTTCTCAAAAGCCTGCTTCATGTCATCAGTCAGTGTAAAAATATCAACATACTTCCCCTTTCTAATCTTTTCCCTCATCCTCTTACGGATGCCCCTGGTGACCGCTGTGTTCGCACAATGAACCATTTTGGTGAACAGGGGTGGCTCCGCAGGAGGAGGAGCAGCGCTTGCACCCAAAGGCTTGTCTTTTGTGGTAACCTTAGCAACCTGACGCGCAATCATCCTGGCTAACTTACGCGGGCGCCGAGGGGAATCCGACCCCACGCTACTGGTGACGCTATCTGTGGAATCACAAGATGAATGACCCGCACACTCACCCGTGCCCGATGTCCCTAGAGCTTCGTCAGCCGCAACGGCCGACCCGGAAACTGCTGCAGACGATTCAGGGGCTGTCCTCTGCTCAACCCTGACCTCCCGACTTCTTCTCCTGGATGCTGATGCTGTCGCTGCACCCGCACTCGCCTGTGAAGACACAACAAGAGAGGGGGGGGAGAAGAAAAAAAACACTATCCCCCCCGGCCCCGGCGGAGGCCGGAGCTACCGCCGTGGCAGGGGGAACCATCTCAACAGCACCTGAAGGCGGAACCCTCTGTGGATGAGCAAACCTAGGCGGGTTCCCATATCCCCGCGGGGTCTGGGGGTACCCAACCACACCTGCCCCGGGAGAAAACGCGTAACCTTGACCCAATTGAGGCTGCCAATACCCCGAATACCTTGCCCCTTGCTCCCAAACACAGCCCGCTGAACTGGGTGAGCTGTACCCATGTGGAACCATGGGCCCCCACATATGTTGGCCCAAGGTCCCCGACTGATACCCTCCTCCATGCTGAAACCCATAACCTGTGGAAAACACAGGTCTCCAGGGAGCTCCTTGGGACACCACCCCTTGCCCGCCACCCCCCATGGGAGACTGAAAATACGGGGAGCTATGGGGCGCCCACTGCCCTTGCCAACCCGACATGGGGGGGCCCTGTGGCATTGCGAGGGAATGAGCCCCCTGCCAGGCTGCTGATGACGTAATCCCCCCACTGAGGGAAACCCCGGGTAACCACTCGATGCAGGTCCCTGCATTTGTACTGAAGTGGCTACTAGCATAAAAAACATTTCCTGCCACTCCTGCCCCTGTAGGTGGCAATGGTGCACCACCCCCTTGCCCCGTCATGGAATTGTAACCCATAAGCCTTGGCCCAGACTCAGCAAAAAACCCCTGACTAGCCCCAGAATTGGGGGGAGCCAAGCCACTTCCCCCCATCCCCACCATATACTGAGGTCTGAGATTACTCAAACCCCCTAGTGCAGGACCAACATTTGTGGATCCTGCAGACACATTTAACCCTGCAGAGCTCATGCTTGTTCCAAGCAGCCCAGGGACTGCCTGGCCATCCACCGCCAGCCCTCCCCCTTCACCAAAACCAGCCTCCCCCACCTCCTCACTCCCCATAGCGGTGCTCAGCCGCAAAACACTGTTGCTCCCCGCAAGGGAAGACAACGCACTTTCATCAGCCCCCCCCTCCGGCCTGTGTCCCTGCAGCGCCGGGGACCCCCGAGCCTCCGCCGGCCCAGAGGAAGTCCCCGCCGCCTGAATCACAGCGCCAGGCCTCGCGCTCACCAGAGCCGAGGCCTGCGCTTTATGCCCGGCACCTACGTCAGCGGGAGCGCCAGGCCTCGCGCTCACCAGAGCCGAGGCCTGCGCTTCATGCCCGGCACCTCCGTCAGCGGGAGGCGGCGGCATCGACACCGCCGCATCATCCGCCGTCAGCCCAGGCCGCGCGCTAGTCAGCGCCGCGTCCTGAGCCTCAGCTGTGGAGACGCTCCCCGCCGGGGAGCCCTCCGTCTCCAGCCCACTCGCCACCAACGCTTCTGGCTGGGAGCTCTGCAGGCTCCTGGCCTGTTCAATAGCCGGCCCCGCCACCGCAATCGACGCCGGAGCAGGAGAGGGGGAAGGGGGAGCCATTACAATTATTAACCCATCGACTGGGTTCCCTAAGGGGGCAGGCAAAGCCTCTGCACTGTCCCCAGCGCTCACCACTCTTACCCTTGGCCGCCTGTACCCCGCTAGGGGCCTGGCTGCATCCACCAAACGGCGGGGAGGGGGAGCAGAGCGTCTAGGCCTAGGCATGATGCTATCAAGAAGTTTGAACAAAGTTTGCACTTACCAGATCTGCGCAGGACCCACAGGATACCAGCACTTCCAAAGGTAAGAAGGTGGAGGTCACATGATCCCTAGGGCTTAAGTAGTGCTATAATGTACCCTCCCCCTTAACTCCTGATAGGCTAACTACTTCTGCCAACCTTATCACTAGGCAGAAAAACTGAACAGAGTTTTTTCACTGCCTGAACTTTTACTGACCCTAAGTCAGGGCTCTTATATTGCTTCATGCTTAGGCAGCCCTCAGCTCCCCTAAACATATGCATAGCATACAAACATTAAATCCTAGCATTTATGTACTAATATCCAGTTCCATTAGATGTATATCAAGGGGTAAGTTAATAATTTATTAAATTATATGAAACTTTGCAACCCATGTTGTTAATTTAACCCCCTAGGCGATATTGTATCCAATTGGAAAATCCATCTGGATTCAGCCTGTAACAGCAGTCTCCCTCTGTTATCCCCCCCTGACATTAAGGGGCATATGATCTATGATTTTTGATCTTATACTAGCTATGCCGTGCTTTTTCAATGCACAGTGCCTCGCAACTGGCTGGTCACTTGTGCCTGTGCTCAACGCATGACGGATGGCAGAACGATGGTTCGCCATCCGTTCTTTAAATTGACACTCTGTCTTGCCAACATAGTACAATCCAAATGGACAAGACAGAATGTATACAACGAATCTCGTTGAACATGTCACCGAATGCCTGATTTTTATTTTCTGCCCCGTGTGCGGATGACTCACTGTGTCCCCCGCCAACATGGAGCTACACGTGGTACATCCAACGCATTTATAACATCCCTTTGGGCGTGTCAGAAAGTGTTTGGGGGGCTGGTGTCTTGGTCAAATTGGTGACATCAGTTTTAACAAGCATATCAGCTAGATTGCGACCCCTTTTGTAAGCCGGCATGATCTTGGTCCCATGCAGGCTCTTGAGGTCTCTATCAGAAGAGACAATGGGCCAGAGAACTTTGACTTTCTTCGTGGTAGCATTGCTGTTGTCGGCATGCTGTGTTACCCAAGGAATTTTACCTACTAGCTGTCTATCCTTTTTTGTGGGTTTTAATCCCTCTTCTCTGGATAAGTTCAAAACTTTTTGTTTAATGGCAAGCAGCTCCTCAGTTTTGTATCCCCTTTCCTCAAATTTCTCTTGCATGTTATCCAAATCCTTTTTAACTTGCTCTTCCTCACTGGTGATTCTTTTTACCCTTAGCATTTGGGAAAATGGGAGGCCCTGTCGCAAATCCCTAGGGTGACAACTTTCATAGCGGAGGAGACCGATCAGTCTCCTTCACATAAATAGATGTATTAATATAGTTGTTCTCAATGCAAAATCTTTACGTCCAGAAAATGAGCTTCTTTTCTGCTCATAGTGAATGTTAGCTTAGCTGGGCAGCCACTCACATTATGGGCCTCCAAAATGCCTTTCAACTCTTCCTCGCTGCCCTGCCAGACTATGAGCAAATCATATATGTAGCGAAGGTATAATAACACCTTCCCTACATATGCTGTTTGGTAAATTAATTTCTGGTCGATATCATTCATATATGCGTTTGCATATGATGGGGCCACATTGGACCCCATAGCCACGCCTAGGCACTGGCGATACATTTTACCATTGAAATATAAATAATTCCTATTTAATACCAGTGACAGGAGATCAAGAAAATAAATGTGTTCTGGGTCTACATATCCAGGACTATCACGTATGAGTGCTTCTACTGCTTGCATACCCTCTACATGCGGGATGCAGGTATACAACCCCACTACGTCAGCACTACATATGACTACATCATCTGGGAGGGTCCCCAGATCTCTCAACCATTCCAGTATCATATTAGTGTCCTTTAGGTATGATTTAGTGGCCTGTACACAAGGATTCAAGTGTGCATCAAGGTAAGTAGAAATAGATTGAAAGAGCGACCCCCTGGCAGATATGATTGGCCTGAAGCAGAGAGGGGCAGGGCCTGCCGCCCAGCCACCGAGAGACTTGGACGGGCGTGCGTGTGAGACATACGTGCATCCCAGTCTGATGGAGTCCCTCTCTGACGGCTCTCGCCAGCAGGGACATTCTGGCTAGAGCCGAGCAAGAATGAGAGGGGCTCCATCTGTATTTCTTTTTTTTACACAGAGATGCATTGCATGGATCTGACTGATTCATGCAATGCTTCATGCTCCAAGAAAGAGGTAGAGGGAGGTCTGCACTAGATAGGGTTAAATAATTCAAGTGTACTGTAATTAAGGTTTTTTTGATCACAAGTGCCTGTGTGATCAAGCTCCGGCGAAACGCGCGTCACAGATTCGGTCACGTGGGCACACGTGACCGCTTGAGCGTTCTCCTGCATGAAAATTCAGAGGACCCATTTACGGCTCCAGGAGACCTCACTGATCGCAGGACTGGTAACGAGGGACCCTTTCCGTGTGGAGCACCACTACGCCGGCTAGCCGGCTGGTCTCCTGACACAGGACAGCGGTCCTTCGATTCACTTGTTTAACTATTTATGGCATATGTGTGTGATACCTGCTTTTTCTCCCTTTAATGTAAACTTGATCCCGTTGATTTTTGGGCGCATTTAATTATGATATGGCTAATATTTGTGACACTTAATTAACGGTTTGCCATTTCAATTACACCCTGTTCTCCTTCCCTGCTTCTGAGCGCTATAGCTGCGGGGATTTCACAAACATTTAATAGTGTCAGCATACGTGCACATATATAGCTTTATGCTGGGCACCGAGTAGGGCACGTCCTGGCACTTAGAATAATTCAGTGTACAATTATAATCATCTGCATGCGCTATAATTAAGGACCAGAGTGTATAACCTGGGCACTGTCTTGTTTCTTTGCGCAGTTTAGCTTCAGAGCTGGTGAATTTTATCTGATTACATTAGGGTTGTCTATTGAATTGAACCTGTACATATGGAGTGACTTTTGGTTTTGGCTTTTGTTTTTTGCATGGGAGTGTGCTGCATCTATTTGAGCATATGGGGTGTGTGTGAGACAATTTGTGAGGTAAAGGTGCACCAGTGATTGACATCTTACAAACTTACTAGTCCTCTATTAATTGCTACTATCACCTCAGCTGGGTTAATTAAGCTACTAAAATCTGCTACTATGTATAACAGCAGGTCTGCCACATAGGTTGATTTGTAGCTATTTTACAATAGAGTGGAAAGTTACTAATTATTGCAAACGTGTGAGGCATAGGTCTTTGATCTTATAAACCTCTTTATAAAAACTGCCACTTTCATTTTAGCTAGGGCAATTAATTTGTTAAACCCCACTCTGCTCACCAAATATAAAATTTGATAAAATTTGTTATAATGTGTGACAGCAGGTCTGTCACATAGTTTGATCTGCAGCCAGTCTTTACGTAGTGCAAAAGGTACCAATAATTGTATTAAATGTTAGTCAAGGGAGCTTTCTGAGAATAAAAAGCAAAACACTGCATATATGCCAATAATATTTTGATAATAACAATAATTTTTTGGTGTGTGCTGATGTCATTATTATTTTTCTATTTTTGAAAATTTTGAGTTACGCTGACCAATGATTATAATCCTTATCTCAAAATCAATTGAGATCACACTGACACTGCCTCTTGGTTAAAGGCATTAAGGATATATGATGGTCAGCCCTCATATTTTGTGTATATATATGGGCATTTACGCACACCAATTTGATAATCCTGCATCAAGTCAATAAATCGCCGAATAGATTCATTGCAAAATAAACCAGTAACTTTGGTTACTAACTTAAAACACTCAGCAAATATATTAAAAAATACACACTAAAAAATCAGAAATTTAAAAATTATATCTTTATTGAACAACTTTTGTGATTAAGATATTAAGAGTGCACCCCACCCGAGTTTCTTTTCCTTTTTGTTTTCCTTGTTAATGCTTCATGCTCGACAGTATTTGGCTGCCAAACAGCCAAGGTTGAATGACTTCACCATCGGAAAATACGAAGCCGTAGAATACGGCAGCTTTGTAAATTAGCCGTATTCGGATTACAGACGATCCCAATCATGTCCATTCTTACACGGGTTCGGCCGTAATGGGCCTTCTTAGTAAATTTCCCCCGTAGTTATTCACAAATCCCTGCGCATCTTTTTTTCACATTCCCTTATTCATCGGCACGCACACCACACGCGTTATAATGTGCTGCTCTAACTACCTACTGAACGGAGATGATTCTATAAAACGATGAAGATTCTATAAAACCATGAAAACCTTAATTACAGTATAGCTAACTAGAGGATACCATTGTTAAATATTTGACAGATTAATTTTGCTACTATTTAAATAGAAGGTTTGCTATTAGGCACATCAAGCATATGTGAAGCTACTGCATTACAATTACTAATACAGTAAAGGGAATTATTTTATACCGTATATCTAAACTACTCTATAATACAGTATGTTCTCTACAGTCCATTCTACTATTGAGGGCCAGGAAGGAGATTTACAGTGTCCAGACATTGTACAGTTCTTGAGTGAGGTGTTTTGGTTTTAATGTAGAACTATTTCTTAGTGCAGATCTTTTTTAAGATGTTATTCCTTATGCGTATGACAGTATTTTGATTAATTGTATAAATTCAGTTTTATTACAGTGGTGGGTATGTGTGTTTTTTATGATGTATGTCAACTGTTTATATGTACGTACTTGCAGCGGTCTCACACCCACTAGAGATATAAGCTTTGAAGGCGATTTAAGTGTATTGTTGAAGTTCTGGCGTATTTCAACGTCGCCATTAACATGGTATGCTTTATATACCAGATCAAAAATAGGTCGGTGTAAATTGATGTATTGGCAGGTGAATGGTAACCTTTCTAACATGGAATGTTAGGGGGATGAACGAGAGGGTGAAGCGCTCCCTGGTCCTAAAACATTGTAGAGCATTAAAGGCTGATGTTGTATGTCTCCAGGAGACCCATTTATTTGGGGAAAAGGTAGCCACGTTGAAACGGCCCTGGGTTGGAGCGTCTTTTCACTCTTGTTTCTCCCCCTCTTCGCGTGGAGTGTCTGTTCTCATTAGGAAAGGTGTTAGGTTTGAATTACTAAGCTCAAAAATAGATCCATTTGGGCGGTATGTTTTTCTTAATGGGTTAATTGAAATGACCAGGTATTGTATACTGGCAATATATATACCCCCCCCTTTTTCATTTGAAATTTTGAAATATGCGGTTGAGTTTGCAATAACAAGACCAGAATGTTCAACTATATGCCTTGGAGATTTTAATGCTGTTATAAATCCCGGATTAGATAGGTGGTCGAATAATGGGATCTATACTGAGGGTAGAAGTAACTTTGCTAACTATATTCGGGAGGTTGGATGGTGGGATGTGTGGAGGGAAAGACATCCCCTGGTTAAGCAATATTCCTGCTACTCCTCATCCCACCATGCATTCTCCAGAATAGATATGATATTTGTGTCTAAAAATCTGCTAAAGGTAATTAAATCGGTAGAATATAAATCGCAAGGGATTTCGGACCATGCTCCAATGATTATGCAAATAGATGGATGTGAATACGCTGGTTTTACGTATTGGAGACTACATCCCTCTTGGATGACGCAAATAGGTAAACTGGAAGATTTAGAAGAACTGGTCAATTATTTCTTTAGGACCAATGAGGGTACAGCGCACTTCAATGTTATTTGGGATACCTTTAAGGCGGTTCTGAGGGGTGACCTGATAAAAAAAATAGCGGGGGTGAAAAAGAAATCCCAGCTTGTTACATCTGATTTAGAAAAGTCAGTGATAGATAAGGAGCAGAGATATTTGACAGAAAAAACCGAGGTGGCTAGGTTGGAATGGACGGCTGTGAAACAGAAATGGGTTGAACACATGCAAACTTTGGTTAGCCAAAACCTGATTAAACAAACCCACCATTTTTACCATAATATAGATAGAGCTGGCAGGTATATGGCACACTTAACAAAAATAAATAAACCCTCTAATATCATAGTTAAGATATGTACTGAGACGGGTCAATTATGTGTAACTGCTAATGATATTACAGATGTGTTTAAAGAACATTTTAGCCAGATATATCAATCTAAGGTTAGTATAACTGAAGAACCCTTGATTAAATATCTTAGGGAAGCCAATCTCCCCCAGCTGTCGGAGGAGGAGAAAAATGCACTTGAAATCCCCTTTACTATGGATGAGGTAAATGATGCGATAAGGTCTCTGCAGATAAACAAGGCCTCGGGAATAGATGGCTTACCAGCAGAACTATATAAATCGTTGGCTGGGTCGCTGGCTCCTAGACTATTGAGTCTCTTTCAAGAAATGGATGAAAGTGGTAATCTTCCTAAGTCCATGTCTGAAGCCATTATTACGCTAATCCATAAAAGTGGTAAAGATCCCACATCTGTAGATTCCTACCGGCCAATATCTTTAATGACAGTGGATGCTAAGATATATGCTAAAACACTGGCCAATCGACTCAATAAAGTTATTAATAGTATAGTGCACCCGGATCAGAATGGGTTTATGAAGGGGAAGTCGACTGCAAATAATATACGCCGGGTTTATACATTCATCCAGATGGCAGAAATGTCGGGAAGGGAGGTGGGAATTGCTTCATTCGATGCGAATAAAGCCTTTGATTGTGTAGAATGGTTATATTTGAAACACGTCTTAATGGCTTTTGGCATGGGAAATAGATTTATAGATCGGGTCTTTACACTATATAACCAACCGACAGCTAGAATATTGGTTAATGGAAATGTTTCTGAACCATTTCAATTATTTAGAGGTACACGGCAGGGTTGTCCGCTCTCGCCCCTTTTATTTTCGGTTGCTATAGAGCCGTTAGCTTGTAGATTGAGAAGCATTATGGGGAAGGTGGGGATAGGAGATAATATCATCTCCTTATATGCTGATGATCTGTTAGTTGGAATGGCTGATTGTTCTGGTAAGCTACCTGGGGTTCTGGACGTTATCAGTGAATATAGCCGTTATTCAGGACTGACTATGAACTACAGCAAATCCTATATATTAACAACAGAGCAGGGTCAAAATAGTAATTTGCTAAGTGGGGATGGGATTCAGCGAGTAGGAAAGATTAAATACCTGGGAGTTGTAATCTCAAAAAATTCTAAAGAATACGTACAGGATAATCTGGAGCCAGTATTAAAAGAAATAAAAATTAAATTTAAAAGTTGGCAGAAGCTTCCTCTTACAGTAATGGGCCGTGCTAATCTTATAAAGATGTCGATTCTCCCGAAACTGCTCTATATCTTATTACAGTCTCCAATTCTTATTAGCGATGGTATTTTTCGTAGAATAAACTCCTTAATATCGTCTTTCATATGGCGAAATAGAACTTCTAGAATTCGAATGACCGCCCTATGTAGAGATAGGAATAAAGGTGGAATTGCGTTACCAAACTTTAAAGCATATTATTATGCTGCCCAAATGAGTCATCTGGTTAGTTGGGTTAATAACAGGGAGAATTCGGATGACTTGATATCTTTTATTTCCAGCTTTCAACCAGGGCTAACGCCATCACAAGTCGTGGTGATGAGGTCATGTCCAAAAAATACTCCCCCTATAATCAGGCAGGCCCGAACTATTTGGAAACGGGTAGAAAAAATGATGCAATTCCATGGGGTTGATTCTGAGGTAAATATTTTTACTTTGCCACAGCTACAAAAATTAAAAACATATGGTAGTGACAAGATATGGGCCCAATATGGTATATCCTCACTGGGTCAGATTATGTCAGGTAATGAGTTTAAAACATTTATCCAACTACAAGAAGAATTTGGGATATCACAAAATATGCTATTTCGACATTCACAACTGAGAAGTGCCATCATGCATGAGAATAAGATCAAACCCCTTGATGTTGCTGAGTCCCCAATTTAGAGAATTCATGAACAAACTTACTAATGGCAAGAGCCTTTCGAGATGTTATAAGTTTTTAAAGGAGGGTTCCTTAGGGGAGGACCAGTTAAATTTAATGTTGAAGTGGAAGTGTGACATACCTGAATTAGATGAAAGTAGCTGGAAAAGAGCATTAGGGGTTCCGGCTAAGGTTACAAAATCCCTTAGGATACAACAAATACAAATTAATATATTATATAGAACCTATTACACGCCAGATAGGATTAGTAAGTTTTCAAAAGATCTTAGTAATAGGTGCCCCAAATGTAGGATTATGGGTTGTAATTTTTGGCACCTATTGTGGGGGTGTCAAGCCCTGCAAAGTTTTTGGCAAGAAGTGGGGAACGTGTTAAAAAACCTTGGTATTCCACGGATTTGTATTAACTCTTTGGGTCTGTTACTGGGAGTGTGGCCAATTAATGTAATGCCAATAGAGGCGGAAAAGCTAGCTAGTACTCTTTGTGCAATCGCTAAAGTAATAATCGCCAGATCCTGGATGACGCAAAAAGGACCCGATTATAGGGCCTGGCTTAGCATGGTTAATTGCACATTTGAGCACGAGAGGAATGTTTATATCACTGAGCGGGCTGTGGGGAAGTTCCACGGGATTTGGCAAAAATGGATTTACTCAGAATATTGTACACATTGAATGAATAAAGTGGGATGTCATTTGACTTAAGTGGAATAGGTTTATTTTTTATTTGTTGTGTTATATTTAAATATTATCTACGTTGTTATCACTTATAAAATATATAATTGAATATAATTAAGTATAAGGGAGTAAATGAATATAAGTTGAGTGTGGGATTTTGAGGACTAATAATAATTAATGATCACTGTTGATGAGTATAATCCTAATTATATAATATCGGCGAAATATGTATTATTATAATGCACAGTAGGGAAACGGGATTTTTTATATAGTTGATAAAGATGTTGAGATACCATTATATAATGGTTGGTATTATGTATATGTTTTTCCTTTTTCCTTTTTTCTTTTTTCACGCTTTTTTTGATATGTCTAAATGTGGGGTAGACGCTCTGTAGATATATATTATATAAATCTCTAAATTTATCTGATTAATAAGCTATGATGTGCTTAATCCATGCGGTTGGGTATTAATGGGTCAGAGACACCTAGAACCTAAGCAATTTGGAAAACGATTCAAAGTGGGTGCGGAACTAAGCTGCAAGTACCTGTCCGAGTGTATTTTAATGTATTTTTTGGATATATGATACAAATGTTAGTACACATATACTGCTCTGTGTGGAGTCTATGTGATTGTGTATCTTTTTATGTAACGTCTGTTGAGAAAATCGAATAAAGAATAATTAAAAAAAAAAAAAAAAAATTGGCCACTGCAGAATACTGTAAAATATCTTTGTAGAGCCTAAACCATAATAGTGTACAGTATATGTCTATTTAACAATATCATAATTAAATACGTGTTTAACTTATTGCAAATACAATGATCAGATGGATTGATTTACAATGTTAAATATGTCCACCAAATATGAATGGCTATGACATCAGAGAATACGAAGCTTTGTAAATTTGCTATATTCTCCATTCGTATTGTTGGGCTGTATATTGCTGATTCCTGTCCCCATTGTGGCAGCTCTTTTTCACATATGGACAACTTCGTTGAAGTTTCACTGAGTCTCCAATTGAAAAAAAGTAACACTAACTTTATCATCTACAAACCAAAATGTATAGTAACATACAGTATTTTTCACAATTTATTTAAGAAATGGGTAGGTACTCTCTTCTTGGATATTGCTATTTCCCCATATTACCATGGATAAATTGCTATGATCTCTACTGTATTCCTAATCCATGCAGTGGCAGAACTGCCGGAGGCAATGGAGTCACCTGCCACCGGGCGTCTGCACCAGAGGGGGCACATCTACTCCATTGTCTCCGGCTCCGCTGTACTCACAGCCCTGCCTCCCTCCCGAAGTAGAGGAGCAGGAGGGACCCATCTTCTGCTAGCGATTACCTCTGCTGCAGCCTCCAGGTGGTCAGGGCAGTGCACTATTGGGGAAAAAAATCCCAGGAGGCACTGCAGTGGGGTCAGAGGAGCATGTGCTGAGTTCTGATTGGAGGAGAGCCCAGCACATGCTCCTCTGTCGTTCTGGACATATTAAGCAGCAGCAGGAAATGGGACTCCCCAGCCAGCACACAGCACCCAATGCAACTTCCAGCAGCCAGCACCCTGCAGGAGAAGACTTCCCCATTACTTCCCCTGTATATGGTTCACACAGGTCAGTGACATTACACATGTAATGGAGCTTATACAGAGCAGGGGAGGAGCAGGCAGTGGGCTACAGCCTGTCTCCTAACCCTAGCCTCCCCTCCTGCAGCCTTATCCTAACCTCTCCCCTCCTGCAGCCTTACCCTAACCTCTCTCATTACCTCCCTTCCTGCAGCCTTATCCTAACCTATCCCCTAACCTCTCCACTCCTGCAGCCTTACCATAAGCTCTCCCCTATCCCTATCCTCCCCTCCTGCAGCCTTAGCCTAACCTCTCCCCTTATGCAGCCTTACCCTAACCTATCCCCTAATCTCTCCCCTTGTGCAGCCTTACCCTAACTTATCCCCTCCAGCAGCCTTATCCAAAACCTATCCTCTAACCTCTTCCCTTCTGCAGCCTTACCCTAACCTTTTCCCTCCAGCAGCCTTACCCTAACTTATCCCCTCCAGCCGCCTTACCCTAACCTATCCTCTAACCTCTCCCCTCCTGCAGCCTTACCCTAACCTCTCCCCTCCAGCAACCTTACCCTAACCTATCCCCTAACCTCTACTCTCACAGCCATACTTTGTGGTACTTGCGGCGCTGGCATCACCAATTTACATATCTATCTATCTACCTATCAGATGGGGGCACCAACATTTATCTTGCTACCGGGCAGCTGGGACAAACTTACGCCACTGAATCCATGCTTTATTTTTAGCATATATAGGGAAATGTTCTATAATATTTACCATAATGGGTATCTTTCCCCTCTTCGCAGGTTCATAATATATCTGTTTGACAATGACAGCTACCCTAAGGACCTTATCTGGTCCACACGCAACGCTGCAAATGTCACAGCGTTGCGTGTGGACCAAACGCCGCCCGCAGTGGACTCATAGTATCCAATCTATGTATCTATCTTGTTTCAAGAAGAGGGGGGGGGGGGACCGAAGAAAAAACATCTACAGATTGAAACAAGAGGATACAAAGATTGGATACTATGAGTCCACGTGGCCTCAATGAGCAACTCTCATTGAATATGTTTATGTAAAATATTCTTAGGGATAATAGCCTCACTACTGTATATATTAGTAGAGCTGCTGATAGCTGGTTCATGGAATAATATTACTAGGTCTCTTTTTTTTTTAATTAATAGATACACATTTCTATTTTACTAATAGATATTAAGTATTATGGTTTTTGCACAGATGATATGAATATATTAATAAAATTATTTTTTATCACTGAAATAATAATTTCATTATGAATTTCTAATTTCCACAGTTTTTTCAATTTGCACTGTCACTTTAATGGTTGCCTAACAACGGAGATGCTATCTGACTAGGTGGCACCTATCGTTACCCGGGAGAGGAGACGAGAAGGAGGATGTGACTTAGCGTCATGGAGCCGGACTTCCAGGTGTGGGAGGCGGCCGGAGGACGGCGAATGACTGTAGAGGGTGGACCTCTTCTTTCTGGCACTATATACACTGAGTGGCCAAATTATTATGACCACCACCTAAATACTATGTTGGACCATCTTTTGCCCTTAATACTGCATGGATTTTTCTTGGCATGGACTCTATGAGATGTTGGTAGGTGGGATGAAGAATTTGAGACCATATCTGATGAACTGCACTTTCCAATGCCTTAAGATTTGATGGTACTGGATCCAGCTGCCTGATGGCCTGTTCAATTTCATCCCACAGATTCTCAATTCGATTGAGATCTGGTGATTGTGCAGGCCAAATAAGCAAGGTAAAGTCTCTGTCATGCTCTTCGAACCATCTGTGGACAATGCCAGCTTTATGACAGGGACAAATACCCTTGGCCATTCAGATGTTGTTCCACAGGAATCAAAGGACCCATACAATGCCCCAAAAAACATCCCCAAACCATAATATTACCTCCACCAGCTTGAAGTAAGTGGTAATGCATTTGGGGTCCATGCTTTTGAGCTGTTTTCTCCATATTTGCAACCTGCCATCTGCCTGGTGTAATTGAAAACACGATTCATCCAATCCTTGTGCTCCTTTGTGAACTAGAGACGTCTGCTCCTGTTCAAGGCAGACAGTAGAGGCTTTCAAACAGGGCATCGGCTTTCATAGGCTATATGGTGTAATGTGTGGCGAACCGTCTGTTCAGAGATCTTCACAGGTGCTCCTTGATTAAGATTTCCCGCAATTTAAAATACTGTTGCTCTTCTGTTGCACTGGACAACTCTGTCATGTCTCCTTTCAGACTAAGCATTCAGTAACCTGTGAAGACCACAAGCCTGACGTTGAGACCCAGTTTTCTGCTTGATAGTTCACTCTATGTAAACATTAACAACTGCTGCTCTCGAACAATTCACAAGTGCAGCTGTTTTGCTGATACTGGTTCTGACGGTTCGAGCGCCTACAATCATCCAGCGTTTAAACTCAGTTAAATAATGTTTTTTGCCCATTTCTTTGCAAACAACACAGTGCAGTTGATGCTTCACTTGTCCTGCATTCCCTTTTATAGCTATCTCGCCCTTTAGCGGCAACAACGTGAAGTTATGGACGATCTGCTTATAAGTGTCAGGTGGTCATAATAATTAGGCCGCTCAGTGTTCATTGTACCTGTTTGCACATTTTGCTTTGATAAAACGGGTAAAACCGTGAAACTTTAGCATGACTTCTGCGGTGTTGGAGTATTATTTGTGTGCCGATATCATGGGATCCATATACATAGATATATCTATTTATCTGGAAAGAAATTTGATAGCGACTGTTATGCATGTATTAAATTCACATGGGACAGTATTTATAAATATAGGTTACACAATTTATTATGCACAGGGGAAAGAATAAAAAGAGATACATAAAAAATGTTTTTTGTTACAAAAAAGGGGGATATCAAAATATATACTCACAAAAAAAGGGGGAATGGTGTATCAGTAAGACAAACGGATAAAACAATAATGGAGAAAAAAAAATATACTCTTTTTTAAAAAGAAAACATCTGATAAAAGATAAAAAACACCTGATAGGTAATAAAATGTGGGTACTTGTATACTATCACGGCTCCCATCGCATGCCATATGTAATGGCATGCGATGGCATGCGATGCGATTTTACTGGGTTTTTTATGCATTTGTGAAAAAATCGCATGCGATCGCACAGGTATCCGCGTCCCCTCGCGGGGCTCGCTGCGCTCGCCACGCTTCGGGCTCAGTGACGTGGATAGTGGGGGTATGAAAAGGTCGTAGGACGCGTACCGCCGCCCCTCGCGGGCTCGCTGCACTCGCTTCGGGTTGGCGTTGATAGTGGGGGTTATACAGTGTGAAAAATGACATTTGGGGTGCATTTTACATGATTTGAACACATGTCCATGATTTTTGTGAAAAATGGCATCGCATGCGATGCGATGCAATGCCATTTTTCCCTGTACGATGCCCATCGTGGGAGCCGTGATAGTATACAAGTACCAAAATGTGAATATAAAAATATATTTTTTTAAAAAGCAGCTTCGGGACAGGTGACCGAAGTTTTACCAACATGTTTCGTCTAACCGGACTTCATCAGTGGTAAGGGACATAATGACTGAGGCTGTGTAAGGGGCATTATGTGTGTCATGTATAAATGCATTAATAATGTGCAACATATGTGTAACAGGCATTATGTGTGTCATGTGTATAAGGGCATTAATAATGTGCAACATATGTGTAATGGGCATTATGTGTGTCATGTGTATAAGGGCATTAATAATGTGCAACATATGTGTAATAGCATTATGTGTGTCATGTGTATAAGGGCATTAATAATGTGCAACATATGTGTAAGGGGCATTATGTGTATCATTATGTGTATGAAGGGCATTAATAAAGGTTGGAATAATGTGTAAGGGGCATTATGGTTATAAGGACATTAATAATGTGTGTCATTGTAAGGGGCATTACTGTGTGGTATTATCAGGGGTACCGAGAGAATGGGGTAGGGGGACAAATTACCCAGGCCAAAGTCTGATGGAAGGGCCCAGTGGGGCCCCCGGGCCCCCTCCTCTTAAGTGACAGCAGCAGCTGCAGCTCTTCTCCTCTGCCCAGCACACACTGCTTTGTGCTGGATTGCAGTGTGGCCAGGGAGGTGCTTAAAATACAATATTTTCTCAGGATTTTTTTCTAAAGGCATAATGTGAATAATGTGAGGAGTAATGTATATAAGGTAAAGTGGTACTACTGTTTGATGTATCTTGAATAAGGGACACCATCGCATGATATAATGTGAATAAAGTTGCACTACTGTGTGGCATAATTTGAATTGGGGGTACTATTGGGTGGCCATGCCCCTTCCCAGCAAGAACACACCCCTGTTTGGGCTGCGCACCAAATGTGTGCACTGTTTCTATTTAAAATATTGCGAGTAGGAGCAACAAAATGATGACTGCTATAATGAGGGTTGAAGGTGCTGGGAAAGGGGTGCAGGGTCAGAGGTGGAACTAGTGGTGGTGCTAGGGGGCACCAGCCAAAATCTTGCCTAGGGTGTCATTTAGGCTAGGGCCGGCTCTGGCCTTGGTGATGATGCTGCACTTGTTTATTATAATTATTTTTAGCATGTAATCTTATTTCTCTATAGAATATGAACCAGGCTTAATATACTAAATACTCATTCACCAAAAACTGTTTAAACTTATTAATTTATTTTTCATACATTTTTTTTCAAATTTTTCATGAGGATAAAACATATAGGAATGCTGGTGTCCGCAACTACATGCCATCGGACACCTTAAGCAGTATCTCAAATGAATAAACAAGCTCCCAGATGAAATTAGAACACTGCTGCACAAGTGCAGCATCATCACCAAGGCAACTCCCGCAGCGCTGGTTAATAAGAAAATCCCGGAAAAATGGCACCCAGCCGCTGGATATTTCAAAGGACTGAGCAAAAATGCGCACAAGGAACACACAAGAAGAAGGTTGTGTGGCGCGTCACTTCCTGATGAACTGTGCGCACATGCGCACTAGCACCTTACAGATACCGGATGTGGGGCGGAAGTGATGTCATGCTCCATACTAATGGAGCTGACACACTTTATTTCAATTTACATACTGTTTCTGTATTTAGCACACTCGTTTTTGTAAACCAATAAACTGTCTGATATATGTGGTATTTGCAGCATATACTACAGGTCGAGTATCCCGTATCCGAATATCCGTTATCCGAATTATTCCGAAATACGGACATTCCAGAAAGTGAAAAAAAATAATTTTTTTGCTAAAAACTCACTGGGGACATTTGTAACAGCATCACTGGGGACATGATATGTAACTGGCACTATATATGTGCAAGACAATGATTGCTTGGCATTCAAATTCAGTGCTGAGATAGTACACACATTTTGTTTCACGTTTTGAAACCTTGTTTTTTGAACAATTAAAATATATTTGTGTGTATTTTATGTGGTAATAAAATATATTTGTGTGTATATTATGTGTTTATACAGCATAAATGCAAGATACTTCAAAATACATCATTGAAATATTAAAATATTCCAAAATACGGAATAATCCGTTATCCAAAATTCTCCTGGTCCCGAGCATTTTGGATAAGGGATACTCAACCTGTATTTGTCTTTTATACTGTTTTATGCAATACTCTAGGTCAACCAATTATTAGTGCTAATGAGGGGAGCGGCACCCAGGGGCGGATCCAGGATAAAATTACGGGGGGGACATGATAAAAGAGGGTTTGGGTGGGGTGGGGGAGGGGCGGTGTTAGTGGTGCCAGTGTACATGCTAATAGAGCGGCAGAGAGAGGGTGGGAATGGGATTAAAAATAGGCCCTGGCATTTAAAGTACGCAGGCTCACCATGGCGACAAAAGTGAAGGATGTAGTTGTGCGTGCGCTGAAGGTGCGCTCCGGAAAAGGGGGTGTGGTCACTCAGCATGGGGCGTGTCCTTGAGTATGGTGTACCACACCATATACAACTTCTACACATTATGCAACAAAATACTATACCCCATTATACTTGCCCATTACACATGATGCCAAATGGAATGAGCCAAAATTCACATAATGATACATGGATTGTGTCAAAATTCACATAATGCCACACGAATCGAGCCAAAATTCCTTAAATGCCATACGGATTGAGCCAAAATTCACATAATGCCACATGGATTGAGCCAAAATTAACATAATGCCACACGGATTGAGCCAAAATTCACATAATGCCACACGGATTGAGCCAAAATTCACATAATGCCACACGGATTGAGCCAAAATTCACATAATAACACACGGATTGAGCCAAAATTCACAATACACTTCATAAACAGGGACATTGGGAGTTATTCAGGTTGATTCGCAAGGCTGCGAATTCGCAGCCTTGCGAGTCCACCAAACCCCGCACGGCGAACGCAGGCCCCCCCCCTGCCGCCCCAGCAAAGTGCGGCTTCGCCAGCACAGCAGCGAAAGGATGTTTTGCATAAACACCCATTCGCTTTGCTGGGGTGTCCGCCCACATCATTCGATCACCGACCATCGAATGATGTTTAGCGTGCACGCATATATAAGTGACTTTTCAGTTGTGTATATATGCGTGCACGCTGGCGTGTATACGGCCGGGCAGCTGACATCCGATGATGTCAGCCACCCGCCCCCCACACCCACAGCACTGCCTCATTTCCATGAGAACGCCCAGCGTTCTCATGGGAACGCCATGTGGTAATGGGGCAGCCCGGCGCTCCCCGCCCATCTCCGCCCCCCCCTCGCTGCCATGGGTGCGTGCACCAGAAGTGATAGCCACTGACAGTGGCAGAGCCTGGCTGTATTCAAAGCACTGCAGGTCCCGGCTATTTGAAATAATACCCTCTCACACCAGAAAATGCATTCCCAGGTTTGCCCCTTTTACACCAGCCTAGTCCCTGCATTTTCTGGTGTGAGGGTGAGAGAAAACCACCCCTCCCCCCCTTTAACCAGTTATCTCATTTACTCACCAATATCTTCGGAACCAACTGACCCATTCACATGAGACAAGTATCATATTGAAGAACTTTTGAGTGGGCTTTGAATGATGTTGGTCCACTGAAACTGGAACGTTTGGTTCCAGGGTAATTTGCCCTCAAAGAACATGAACATCCATGAAATTACATTTCAAAAATAAAAAAATCGGTTTACCCGCAATATCTCTGGAACCGATTGACCGATATGGACCAACCTGGTATTATATTGAAGGCCCATATTTGGAATTGAATGAAATCAACCACAATCTTCTGTGAGGCCAGCGGGGGAACTGGCAGCCGTCGGAACCGGGTGGGGGTCGGAATTATCGGGTCCCATAGTATCCTAAGGGGAAAAACTTTACAGATTTGCCAGGCGATATCTCCGGTTCCCGGGGGGCTAGTGACACGGAGCTTGGCTTGTTGGAAAGCCCTAGTCCTCAGCTAAAAAATGAAATGACAGGGGGTGCACGTGCCCGGGTGCCCCCCCTGAATCCGCAAATGGCGGCACCTAAGACCCTATCCCAGGTATAAGAACAGCCTCAGGGGGAGATTCTCTAAGAATCTCCGCCCCCATTCGCCGCCCATCGCATACTTAATTATCGCATATGTTGTAACAAATGCGATAATTAAGGCAAAGGACAGCTCTTGCGTTAAGAGCTGTCCTTTGCGGTGAGAGTCGCCGCGTCCCAGCAGGTCCCGGCGGCTCTCCCCTCCCTCCCACACCCGGCGCTGCTGCTGCTGGGCCGGGCTCTCCTCCTTCCTGCACCCGGAAGAGGATCAGTGCAGGGAGGAGGTCACAGGTCCGGGCAGCACTGCGCTGTGCTGCCCGGACACAGGTGAGGGGAGAGGGGGCGATGCGGGGCGGCGGGGGGTCGGCGCGGGGCGGCGGAGGGTTGCGATAGAAGCCCATTGGCTTCTATGGGGCATCGCCAGATTTTTCTGGCGATGCCCCCCGCCGCGGTAACCCGGCGGGGGATGCTTACAGCATCCCAAAATGCGGTAAAAACCCCGATAACGGGGTTTTTACCGCATTTTTAGTTTAGAGAATCCCGCCCTCAGTCATTATGTCCCTTATCCCTGATAAGGTCTGGTTGGACGAAACATGTTGGGAAAACTTCGGTCACCTGTCCCTCACCGCACTGCCTAAGATAAGCTGCTTTTAAAAAAAAAAAAAATTATACTCACATTTTATTACCTATCAGGTGTTTATCTTTTATTAGATGTTAACAATGTTTTCTTTTTAAAAGAGTATATATATATATTTCTTCATTATTGTTTTATCCGTCTGTCTTATGCCCCTTTCCCACTGCAGGCTTTACACGTGTAAATGCCGTTTTTTTAGCCTTTTTAAACGGCTAGAGCTGCAGTGGGAAAGCTCCAGGTTGCTTTACACGGGTAACAAATACCGGTTTTTGTTACCCGTGTAAAAAGCAGTGTTTTTAACGTGTAAGAGCCGTTTTTTCGGCAGTGGGAAAGGGGTAGCCCTTACACGTTAAAAAAAAAACGGCATGGGGTCCCCCCCCACTGCCGTAACCAGCACCAGGCTGAAGGAGCCGGGGCTGGTATTAAAAAAATCAGGAAACCCGACAAATAGGGGTTCCCTGATTTTTTACAACCAGCCCCAGGCTCCAGGTCCGGGGCTGGTTCCCAAAATATGGGGGACAAAATGACTAGGGGTCCCCCGTATTTTAAGAACCAGCCCCAGACCAAACAAGCCAGCAGGGTAATGTCACAGCCGGGGGACACTTATAATATAAGGTCCCGCGGCCAAAACATTCTCCCTACCGACCAGTCAGCCTGGCCAGGGGCCCTGGGGGAGTGGGGACCCCCCCAATAAAGGGCCCCCCCCCTCCAGGACTTACCTGACCAGGCTGAAGCCTGGTGCTGTCCTCGATGCCCCTGGGCGGTGGGCATCGAGCTGATGGTATGGTGTAAAAAATAGAATAAAAACCATTGTCTTTTACTGGTGAACTATGAGTCCCAGCAAGCCTCCCCCGCAAGCTGGGACTTGGAGAACCACAAGTCCCAGCCTGCGGGGCATTAAAGGGCCCGCTGGGTCTTGTAGTGCCACAGTAAAAGAAAGAGTTAAATAAACACACTGACACACGTGAAAAATAAAAGTTTAATACATACATAACACATACATACTGATACTTACCTATCTTGAGCCCGTAGGTAGCCCTGGTCCTGATGTCCTGGTCCGTGTCGGCGTCTGTATCCATGTCGGCATCCCTGTCGGCGACGGCGTCGGCGGTCCGGAGTCCGAAGAAATCCATTTGGGAAGCTGTGGAAGGAAACCATACTCACCTGTCCCAGCACGACGTAGTCCAGGTAAGGTCTTTGCAAAAAAAACAAACCGACACCCGAACCAAGCGAACAGGCAGAGAGCCGCACGGTGTGTTTACATCGTGCGGCTCCGCCCCCGAATGCCGCTATTGGCCGCCTTGCGGCCTAGCGGCCAATCAGGAGCCGCTAGGCCGCAAGGCGGCCAATAGCGGCATTCGGGAGGCGGAGCCGCACGATGTAAACAAACACACGTGCGTCTCCGTCAGTCCGGTCTGGTTTCGGGTGTCGGTTTGTTTTTTTTGCAAAGACCTTACCTGGACTACGTCGCGCTGGGACAGGTGAGTATGGTTTCCTTCCACAGCTTCCCAAATGGATTTCTTCGGACTCCGGACCGACGACGCCGTCGCCGACAGGGATGCCGACATGGATACAGACGCCGACACGGACCAGGACATCAGGACCAGGGCTACCTACGGGCTCAAGATAGGTAAGTATCAGTATGTATGTGTTATGTATGTATTAAACTTTTATTTTTCACGTGTGTCAGTGTGTTTATTTAACTCTTTCTTTTACTGTGGCACTACAAGACCCAGCGGGCCCTTTAATGCCCCGCAGGCTGGGACTTGTGGTTCTCCAAGTCCCAGCTTGCGGGGGAGGCTTGCTGGGACTCATAGTTCACCAGTAAAAGACAATGGTTTTTATTCTATTTTTTACACCATACCATCAGCTCGATGCCCACCGCCCAGGGGCATCGAGGACAGCACCAGGCTTCAGCCTGGTCAGGTAAGTCCTGGAGGGGGGGGACCCCTTTATTGGGGGGGTCCCCACTCCCCCAGGGCCCCTGGCCAGGCTGACTGGTCGGTAGGGAGAATGTTTTGGCCGCGGGACCTTATATTATAAGTGTCCCCCGGCTGTGACATTACCCTGCTGGCTTGTTTGGTCTGGGGCTGGTTCTTAAAATACGGGGGACCCCTAGTCATTTTGTCCCCCGTATTTTGGGAACCAGCCCCGGACCTGGAGCCTGGGGCTGGTTGTAAAAAATCAGGGAACCCCTATTTGTCGGGTTTCCTGATTTTTTATTACCAGCCCCGGCTCTTTCAGCCTGGTGCTGGTTACGGCAGTGGGGGGGACCCCACGCCGTTTTTTTTTTTTAAATTCTCCCCCCCCCCCCCCCCTATCTTTACACTGCTTAAACGGGTTTTTAAACGGGTAAGTGGGAATGTGACAAAAACAGCTTTTAAACGGTAATTTACCGTTTAAAAGCTGCAGTGGGAAAGAGTCTTATGGCTCTTACCCGTTTAAAGACCCGTTTAAAAAAAACGGGTCATTACCCGTGTAGGCAGTGGGAAAGCAGCATTACTGATGCACCATTCAACCTTTTTTGTGAGTATATATTGATATCCCCCTTTTTTGTAACAAAAAACATTTTTTATGTATCTCTCTTTTTATTCTTTCCCCTGTACATAATAAATTGTGTAACCTATTTTTATAAATACTGTTCCATGTGAATTTAATACATGCATAACAGTCGCTATCAGAGTCCAAAACAAATTTCTCAAAACTACTCCCTGAACGACACACCACTGTTCTTGGACTCAGCTGACACCCCAAATACCCAAGGGGATTGCATTGTATGGGACTGGACTCCATTTACAAATACCTATTTGATACACCTTGGCGCACATCTCACTTAATCTACTTGGTTCACATATCTATCTATCTATCTATGTATATTTATATATATATATATATATATATATATATATATATGTATATATAGTTCTGGTGAAGGTCATACATTAGAGTTGCCCCATGTGTAGGCGCCATAAGAGTTGTGAAAGCTGGATATCTAAGTTTTGTTACTGCACATTTTATATATTTTGAACTTTTCCTTATTAAAGATCAATTACAATCAGAAAACAGACACGTATATAAATGATGAGATTTACTCTATTAAATCATGTTCTTGAAGAAGTGTGGTGGGAGTAATTAATCACATCCAAGTTGCATCATGTTACCAATATGCAAAACCTAAAATATTTTTTGTAGGCAGTTTCCACCAGCTTCTGCAACTTGCAACAGCTTATAAACCATTCACATTGCACTTAATTACTGGGCTCATGCCTGTTTCTTGCTGGTTTGACCCTGTCATTGGTGTGATGTGAAAGGGGTTATCGGATCCAGCAAACCGGTAGAAACACGGCAATACGAATCTGTAAAAAAGAAGGGATCTTACTGGTTCATTGCCGTGCTGCTTTGTGGTGTGAACGGGTTAATCGGGTCAAACGATCAATTTCCTGCTCACACTATGGAGGAGGCAGTGATTGGAGCAGCGTCAGCTCTAAGCGCTGCCTCCTCCCCTGCCCCGATGATGCTGTATTGCCGGTTCGCTGAAGCGATCTGAACAGTACAAAATGCAGGGTCGCACCGGGACTGAACCATTTCAAAGTCTGGGTGCAACCCTGCATTTTGCGATGTGAAAGCGGTATTTGAAAGCCTACAATGGTCTAGAACTCGCTCTCACTGCTGCTTGTTATACAAGGTGCTAGCTTACTGAATGCCAGGCTGGTTGCTGTTGCTTGGCAACAAGAGAACAATACCACAATGTGCTGTTTTGCCCAGGTACTTCTGCAGGAACTCATGTCATCCATTGTTACAGTAAATACAGGCTGAAAGCAGTGACTTGTGCTTTACTGGTGCTGTGTACAAAACAAGGGTAGTAAGAGAATCCTTTGTGTTATACATGGTTGTGGTAATAGTTGTGTATCACATTAGTTATTACATCACTTTGAGTGCACTTAGAAGTGTTTTTTTTTTTTTGGGGGGGGGGGTGGTTTGTTGCTAGCATCTAACTTGCAGGTGAAAAATGCATTCTGTTATATTGTAGCTTATATAACATGTAAACTGACAAATAATGGCCTTTTATGGCTATAAAACTGCTGTGTGCCTATTTTGTCAAACATAATTACTTCTTGACTGGCTGTTGTTCACTCATCATTGCATTTAAATACTCCTAAACTGAAAATGGAAATTTCTGTATTCCAATTGGCTAAGTACATCTTTTGAACAATGATAACATTTTGCTCTAATGCAGACCCTGACATTTTTCCCATCTATCAATGCACAATCTATAAAATCAGACTTAGGACCTAGTTCAGTATGGATTGCATAAGCGGTTCTCGCGCAGTCACAGAACACATACTGTACTTCGTACATGCAGATCACGTCCTGTGATTGCAGTGTAGAAATGCACTCGCCTATGCCTGATTGACAAGAGGAGGCATTTGCAGGGAGGTGTGTGCACCTAGCACCGGGAATCTAAAACACACAGATCTTACACTGGAAGCTGCTCACCACAAAGAGGCATGCCAGTTCTTTAGGACAAAAAGACAAAAAAAGAATGAGTGGGAGCACTAGAAGAGTAACAACATATATTTTTATTAATAACAGTCAGTTTATAGCATGCTAAGTAGCAACACATTAAAAACATAAAACTCTGTGTGCATATAAAGGCGCATACACACGGGGTGATTTTAACCCCATTTGTAAGCGATCTGACTAGATCGCTTAGAAATAAAGCATTGATCGTTCCATGTGTATGGCCCTGGGCAGCGGTGATGCACAGTCCCCTGCATCGGTATTGCTCGCAAAGATAAACAGTGCATGCAGTCATGGCCGGCACTAGCTGCTCAGCAGCGGATGTGAAGCAGGGAGGCACCGTGCTGGAGAGGCGCTCTCCCCGCTCTGCTACTCAGCTGTTTTCTGGACAGCTATTGGTGCTGGTTGCCACTACTACTATTAGCGCCGATAGCGTAAAACATGAAGTGTAGCGGTGTGACTGGCTAGTGCTGCGCAGATACTGTACATCAGCAGGGTGGGCCGGGCAATTACTGTAAGCAGCAGAAGTGCAAATAGCCAGCCAGTCAGCAGAGGGCACTGGTCAGCTCGGACAACATACTGCAAGCTTTCAGCTGGTGCACTCGGAGGAGCTGTTCAGGACAGCAGTAATGTTTCAGCTAGGGCTAGGAACAGTAAGTATAACGTGGCTGGGCTGGGAGGTCTTTACATGCCTTATTCCCTGTTGGGCTCCTTTACTTGTTGTGTATAATTGTTGTAAAACTGTTAAACTCTCCTGTAGCCAGCCTCCAATATAATGTATGTATTACCTGAGCTGCATGAAGGTAGACAGGTCTGACAGGCAGGACAGGGGGACTACAGGATCCATCATGCCCTCATAACTTACTGTATATCAGGATTGTGATGCAGCTAGCTTACGCAGCTGCTGGCTGGCTCAAACAGTTTGCTGTCAGCCATGTTTCCCAGATTGGCGTTCCACTAATGGTGGACAGGGGCAATTGCAGGATTTTCAGAAGGGGGTTTCCAGAAAGGGGCGGAGCAAAGCACGGAGATGGACACTTACTGTAGATGACCCAGTATATGCCGGGTCAGTTAAAGTATTATAGATAGAGCAAATGTATATAAATAATAATAATCGCACACATAAATATATATATGTGTTCCCCAACCTGCGCTCAAAGCCTGTAAAAGCAGCACCTCTAAAGGATCCTCTGTTAGGCAGAATACGGAAATAGGTATGGAAAGAAAAAGAAGTTTCAGATTGCGCTATGAGACAGTTTTGAATTTATATTATAACAATATTTAATAATCACTTTATATGAAATGGCATGAAAAATACTTGCCACTTGATGTCTCCTTTAATAAATCGTTAGCCGATGTTAGTAATGTTCTTTGGCTATTTGTTAGTCGGTTAAGGTGTGAATCCCAACGCGTTTCGTCAATAAGACTTCCTCAGGGGCAAGAACAAACATATATACTTCACGATTGAATAGGGTGTAGATATAGTTCCCATACAGTAGATGTTTCGTCTGATGGGACAAACCATATAAGCTGAGAGGACACCCAGTACCCTCTTGGTCTCGCTTCGCTCTCGATGCTTTACCAGAAGGAATAGATGGTGGAGTGGATAGTCAAAATGCTGTTCAACCGACCTTGCTGCTGCCACTTCTGTCGTGTGACATAGTATGTTCCATCGGTCATGAGGTCCAAAGCTGCATCCGCAGCTGGGGAGCTAGATGCTTCCCTGTGCATAGCCTGCTAGCTGCTACCCTGTGTGTAGTGTTTTTGAAGTATCATGCCTCTAGTGGACACAGAGCAAGACGAACAGTTGTTCAACATGTTTAACAGCAGATCTGCCCTCAAGGTGGAAATTACATGCCATGATTATGTAAATCCTCAAAGAAAGAAAAAATTGGGATTTATATTTGGCAGTGACTGACTTTTTACATTTGATCATGAAGTGCAGTTACACAATTAAAGAGGCTTTTAAGCCTTTACCACAAAGAAGAAGAACATTTTTGTAACATTACTTTTCTAGTAAAGTATTTTAATAATTGAACACCGTAGTTCTGAAAAGGGTTGCTATGTTTTTGTTTTTTTATGAAATTCAAAATAATGTTTTCTTTTTTGGGACTTCTCTTTCCATCTAAACACCAATAAATTCTGAGGCTAAAGATAATCCACCTCAAACAATGCTCACACTACAACAATAGCCACAACACACCCACAGAAAACTACCCATTGTCACTTCTAACCCTTTGAGTGGCAAGTGAATTTGTCAAAATAGGTGTGAAAATTGCCAAACAAACATTTGTATTCATCGTAATGACCTGTAATATTTACCTTATATAGGAAATAAATATTTTTTTACACAACATTTTTTATTTGAATTTATATAACAAATGTGAGCGACGCTGGCATTTTTAGCAGTTATTTTGAACATCTCTCACAGAGACATAGATTTATAGATAAACCAGTATAAAGCTTATAATCAGGCAAATGTATTGATAAGCTGGTTGTGATTAGGTAGACCATACAGCAGGTTTTATAATGAGTCCATTAATAATTGTAATGTATGTATGTATATATATATATATATATATATATATATATATATATATATATGTGTGTATATGTATATATATATATATATATATATATAAATAAAAGAAAGGGTTTGACTCTGTATTGCGCTTATTTGTATGTGCAGCACCACCAAAATTCCTCCTGTTAGTGAGGAACAGTATAGTAATCGAAGAAAAGAGAGGGGGATTGGGGTGCGCTACCTAATATAAAATCTGTACCTCCCAATATAACATAATAAAATCAATATAACATTTCAGAAATTTGTTTCCTTGTATTTTGGAGACATCCACAATGATTAGGCCCAGTCCATGTCTGGAAAAATAGTCCTTTTATTAAAGATGAACAAAACCAGACACGTTTCGTCTATAAGACTTCATCAGGGGTAATAACTATTAGAAGAATTAAATTTGTGCAGCTGATCCTGGTAGGAATATCTGCTGATCACTCAATAAATAACATCACCAATTAATTTTTTTGATAAGATCCAATTTTGGAAAAGACTTTTTCTGGACTTGGTAGATTGATGGGCTTCTGCTATAATTAAATGAATCCTTGCTAGGAATAATATCAGGACACGCTTTCTGTCAATAACCTCCTTGCTCTGCATTCAGAATAGTAATACTATTACTGCACATTAACCTTGACAAAGGGGTGTCACATACCCCGAAACGTTGGAAGCTATTTTTTTGCTGAAATATACCTGTTTCAAAAAATCCCCAGAGTGCCGCTGTTGTTTCTTCACCTACCTGTATATATATATAGATATATATATATATCTATATATATCTATCTATCTATCTATATATATATATATATATATATATATATATATATATATATATACAATTGCCGGCGGCGGCACTCCGACGATAAATAAACACACCAAAGGCGATGCAAGTTCAAGCCGACGTTTCAAGGCTGTTTAGCCCTTTTATCAAGGTGCAAAAGAGAGACAAACATACATTTAACATACCTGTATAAATACCCAAGGAGTCCATTCACGTTCCCCGCTGCGTCCGTCCGGGCGCCTAACCGTGACGTCACCTTCTCTGGGCGCCGCAGGAGACGTGGATTTCACCTGTGTCATGTGACATAAAGCAATACATAAATCACCATAGTAACGTGTACACAAACATACAAAGATGAAAGCAAACTGAATACAAATAACAAACTGCCTAAGAACATGATTACCATTAACCATACGTTGGAGTGCATTGATGCACATAAAACTTGCCGTGTTTCTTTTGCTCAGACGGCATCAATATAAAGGTATAAAACGGCAATATTACACAATGAAGTATACAAAAAAAGTATACTGGTTACAAACAAGCTCTCTACACATATGAAGACATGGCATAACAATCCTAAAAGAGAAACCTGCACAATTACATGAAACAAGAGTACCCAGGGTGTTCGTTTAAACCCTTTGGCGCTAACGTCTCTAGACGATGAATCCATCTGCATTCTGCACGTAACAACATCATTGACCTGTCACCCCCCCGTTTAAGAGGGGGTACATGGTCAATGATGCGATACCTCAGAGATGCCAATGAATGCCGTGCCTGCGCGAAATGTCGCGCTACAGGCTGTTCACTACGGCCTGTGGCAATAGCTGCTTTAATAGCAGACACGAGGGACCAAGACACGTTATCAGCCTTCTCGCATCCAAAAGAAGTAGTCTTCAACCTGTCCACACGTAACTTAAGCAGAATTGAGACCCAAGTTCTATCAAAAGGTCTCAATTTCGTTCCCACGAATAAACCTGATCCCTTCGTGGTAAAGATTGAACAGCTTAAGCTTATTAGACAGCTCAAAAGACGAGAATTCTTTCAGGACCGTGAAACGTTACAAACATCTACACAAGTGTCGACACAGTTGTTTCCTGACAAATTAAAGAAAAAATCCAAATTCGACCCTATGTCACTAAATCCTTCCATTAGGACTTTCGGCAGACTCATGGAGTATGATTCAAACAAAATCATCAAAGCACCTACTATGGGACATTCTAACTTCAGTGCTACAGACTGGAAAGCGGTCAAATCACTTAGTGAAGATCAAAACATTGTAATACGCCAAGCGGATAAGGGCGGCGGCATAGTCGTCATGGACACTTGTGACTATGTGGCAGAGTTAGACCGCCAGCTTAGTGATGTTGAAACTTACGCTGTATTACCAAAGGATCCCACGTCACAGTATAAACAGGAGTTGGATAAAATTTTGCTAAATGCCCATGTTTCTTCCATCATTGATGCTGCTACTAAGGATGCTCTTTCCATTCAACATCCTATCACTCCGTTATTGTATTCACTGCCCAAACTCCACAAATGTGCCAGTAAACCCCCAGGGCGGCCAATAATATCGGCTCGAGGGTCTTTATATCAAAATATCTCTATTTATCTAGACTCCTGGTTACAGCCGTGCATACAGGCAGAAGCCTCTTATCTAAAAGACACAAATGCTTTGCTAGCGAAATTGGCCAGGATTGGTAATGTGCCTGATGGTTGTGTTTTGGGGACCATAGATGTGACCAGCCTCTACACCTGCATCCCCCATGATGCAGGTGTAGCGGCTGTGCATACACTCATTAGTGATAATGTTTTGTACAATGGCCCTGATATTCAGTTTTTTTTGCAGTTACTCATGCTTACACTTAAACGCAACTATTTTTTGTTTAATGGAAAATATTACTTACAGCTCCGGGGCTGTGCGATGGGGTCCTCAGTGGCCCCATCGCTAGCGAATTCTTTTATGTTTGTAGTGGAAAAATCTCTCTTTTTTTCAGAACCTATGGTGACACGATCCGTGCTATTGTATACCCGTTACATTGATGACCTCCTGATCATTTGGTCAGGGGGGTCACAGGAGCTTGCTAAACTCCTAGAAGACCACAACCAAACAGAGTCTCCGGTAAAATTTACGTATAACATTCATGCCACACAGGTTCAATATCTTGATGTCAACATCAATCTAGTAGATGGTCATTTTGTGACCTCTCTTTACACTAAAAATACCGATCGCAATAACATCTTACTGGCTTCCAGTAATCATCCAACTCCCCTTATCAAGGGTCTTCCCTTCTCACAGATGCTGAGGGTTCATAGAATCACCAGCGATTCTGGAGAATTGGAGCAAGCCCTTGACAACATGGTCATGAAATTCAGGGAAAGAGGGTACTCTGAAAGTGATTTAACACACACTAAAAATAGAATTCTAGCCCTTCCTAAACCTGATCACACTGTGGATCCCCCCGCTAAAATTGACAAAAATGCAAATAAACTAATTTGGGTTAACTCCTTCCATCAAAAAAGCTCTGAGCTCAATTGCAGTGTTAAATCACGTTGGCCGATTGTTAAAACAGATCCTACATTACCATCTTTAGGCAATAAATCTATAATGTGTGCCTACACACGGGGACGTAATTTACGCGATCTGTTAAAGAATGACATTTCTTTCCCCCAAATCAGACCCTCCTTCCTTGGCACTCCCAAACTGGGGTGCTACAAATGTTGTGGATGTACCACCTGCAATTACATGGTAGCAGGGGACAGCTTCCATCACCCGTATTCGGGCAAAAAATTTTCAATCAGACATCGGGTATCTTGTTCTACAAGATACGTGGTATACCTGATCACGTGTCCGTGTGGCCGCAATTATGTGGGCAAAACGGACTGCTCCTTTAAGGAAAGGGCTACAGCCCACAGGTCTGCTATTAAAGCAGCTATTGCCACAGGCCGTAGTGAACAGCCTGTAGCGCGACATTTCGCGCAGGCACGGCATTCATTGGCATCTCTGAGGTATCGCATCATTGACCATGTACCCCCTCTTAAACGGGGGGGTGACAGGTCATTGATGTTGTTACGTGCAGAATGCAGATGGATTCATTGTCTAGAGACGTTAGCGCCAAAGGGTTTAAACGAACACCCTGGGTACTCTTGTTTCATGTAATTGTGCAGGTTTCTCTTTTAGGATTGTTATGCCATGTCTTCATATGTGTAGAGAGCTTGTTTGTAACCAGTATACTTTTTTTGTATACTTCATTGTGTAATATTGCCGTTTTATACCTTTATATTGATGCCGTCTGAGCAAAAGAAACACTGCAAGTTTTATGTGCATCAATGCACTCCAACGTATGGTTAATGGTAATCATGTTCTTAGGCAGTTTGTTATTTGTATTCAGTTTGCTTTCATCTTTGTATGTTTGTGTACACGTTACTATGGTGATTTATGTATTGCTTTATGTCACATGACACAGGTGAAATCCACGTCTCCTGCGGCGCCCAGAGAAGGTGACGTCACGGTTAGGCGCCCGGACGGACGCAGCGGGGAACGTGAATGGACTCCTTGGGTATTTATACAGGTATGTTAAATGTATGTTTGTCTCTCTTTTGCACCTTGATAAAAGGGCTAAACAGCCTTGAAACGTCGGCTTGAACTTGCATCGCCTTTGGTGTGTTTATTTATCGTCGGAGTGCCGCCGCCGGCAATTGTATGTAGAGCAAGCCCTTGCTGCTCACGGAAGGCACCCCAGTCCACTTGTTGTTCATCACTATCACGGCGCAGCAGTCCGAGTGCCGCCTCGAGGACTCTATATATATATATATATATATATATATATATATGGATAGCAGTAGTAAGTTGGCGCCCCGTTTGAACCCGCAATAATTGGTTCTATATTAGCCTTTAGTTATATTGGAAGTGAATCAAAGTAAAGTCCAATACTTAATAAACATTTATTAAAAAGTTTCTTTATTTCTCTTCATTCAATATAGGTGCTTTTTTCAGACCATAAAAACTTGAATGTTGTATTTCAGAAATTTTCAAACTAGCAAACAAATGTTTCCAACGCGTTTCGTCCTTGCAAGGGACTTCATCAGGGGTCCGCTACAAACATAAAAGTGTAAACTTAAAAGTACATAATAGTAATTTATACAGTCATCTTTTTATCTTTATAACAATGATAAAACATTCAAAGGACTTCACTATTGAGTAATCACGACAACAACTTAGTTGGCTAAAACAGCTTAGTGCATCAACTCTACAATTAAACAATGTTGGAAAAAAGGGTTACACGGAAAACGGATGAACAGGTGAAGAAAACTTCCAAAAAAGGTCATTCCAACTAAACAGGTAACATACCAGATGTTATTGACACAATTCTCGCAATTCTTTCACGTAGGGTATATCCCAACAGGACGTCGACTCACCAGATCCTCTATAGACTTTGAGGCGCCTGGTGGAGATAATGTACTGTTTTTAGGACATAGTCACATAATCGACCCAGCTTATTGGTCTGAATTTCTCGAAGGGAGCTTCAAAGCTTGAGCTTAATCAAGGTATTATACTTTTCAATGATTTAGATTTTTCAAATTGACGACACTTACACTTTAATTATGAAACTCCACTGTTAGGGGTTACACTAATGTATGGGGTCTTTCCTTTCCTGTCACAGATTTTTAACCGTATAGATTCACACGGACAGCTGTGGATGTATAAATACATTTGAATTACTACAGATCGTTCCCCTAAGTAGGTGTACAAATCTTCAATCATGGGAAATCTTTTATAATATGATATTTCATACTGGCAAGTGCTCAATTTCAGCTTTAGGACAAGTTTACCTTAGTGTTACTATTTGTCATGTGGGTATACCTACCACTGAGTGGTCAATTATGGGTATGCTCTGTATACCATCATAGGCCCTTCACAGTTGGGTCCTTTCTGTCCGGTGTGCTCCTTTTAGGGCCGACCTGTTACATGACATAAATATCCCATGAGCCAATTGTATAAGGCTTGCGGCCAGAGTATTCTGGTCAAAACATGTAAAATCTACTTATTTAGGGGGTTCAAATATTGCGGTAAATAATATAGTGATCACAAAACCACAATCATAAGAGATGCCTAATGTTGGGATTGTTCCCATTGAATGGCCTTTGTCAACATAAGTTCAAATGCTCGTTGGGGGAACATAGTCTCCCTCAATTGCTCATAATGATTTATACTGTAACAAAAAAAAAGGCATACATACCAATCTGCACTTAAAAACTGACACTGCTAGTGTAGAGTTGAGGTCCTGGTTCAAACAATAATTTTCACAGTCTAATAGAGAAGTGTAGGCCTGGATTAATTGATGTACATTACAGTGGGCTAACAATAACAAGAATATGTATATATATATATATATATATATATATATATATATATATATATATATATATATATATATATATATATATATATATATATATATATATATATATAGATTGTTTTACAAATATATACAAACATATAGCCATATATCCCCAACCACATAGACATTCTCTAAACACTTAACTCCTAAGAGCATTTATCCAACATGAGCAAAATCAGGTCCACTCAAAATGTGCACTTTGGCAAGATGACTTACCCCTTTAGAGATGTGAGCTGGTGTGAGGTTCAGTGAAAGTGAACTGACTCTTCCCCTGGCTCAGGTATATATAGGGCCATAGTATGACATCATTTCCTGTGAATGCTTAATTGATAGGGGTTAAGATTAACTCAAATCATAGATGTTCCTCCTCTATTATAATAGTCACCCAGACCTCTTGTGATAAGTTCAAATAATCCTTAAATACTATTTGTACATTGTCCTTTCATCAGCTGGGGGTCGGACTTCCCAGTCTGCTTTGCGGCTGCCATTCCGGTTCCCCTACTCGTAGGGCATTACTGATCATTTTAAAATGTTTATTAATATGTTGGTGACGTAGAGGAGGAGTGGGGGATCCTCACTGACTAGCTGTATCCCCCCTCCTTAACTCACGATCAGCGGCAGAGCTCGCCGCCGCCGTGCAGCGCCGCACTTCCGGGTTGCGTTTCAGCGCACCCGGAAGTGCGTTCCAAATACCGGAAGTGCCATGGTCCGGCGCTCCCAACAGCTCAGACCTTGAGGAAAGTAGCTGGGACCCACTATTAATTTTCCTAGTAGATTAAATGCCCCTTACTTTTATTCTATTCTGTTCTTGTTGCGCTATACCTTCCACTACAGTGTGGTTTAACCATATATATATATCTACGCCTCAAAGAACATTTTGCTGCCTCAACCAACAGCCTGACCACTCTAGATGAACCACATAATCGGTTTCGTCCAAAGTCGACGTTTGATCCCCCTAATAACAACATTTCCCTTAAATGCTTTCTGCGTGTGGTGGAAGAACAAGGGAATACTGCTGCTATCCCTCCACCTACAAAACGCAGTAACTTTAGTAAGGAAGACATGCAGGTCTTGAAAGATCTCAGCAAGGATCAAACCATAACTATACGCCCCGCCGACAAGGGGGGCGGTATAGTGATACAGGACATTGAGCAGTATCGCTCAGAGATCTACCGCCAACTGGACGACTCGACCGTTTACAGACGTCTCCCAGAAGATCCTACTATAAGGTTTAATCTTGAATTGGACACCCTACTCAAACAGGCTGTGAGCCTAGAGATCATCTCGGACAGCACCCGTCGAGCATTGTTCCAGGAAAATCCAGTGGCCCCGGTGTTATACACCTTGCCGAAGCTGCACAAGGACCCTGTCCAACCGCCGGGACGGCCGATTATAGCAGCTCGGGACTCTATATATTATACCATCTCAAAATATCTTGACTCATTCTTCCAGCCAGTGGTGCAGTCCCAGGCCACTTACCTCAAGGACACTACCACTTTGATCACCAAATTACAACAGTTATCTGTTCTACCCAGCGAGTGTTGGTTGTGCACCCTGGATGTGGTTAGCCTGTACACCAGTATCCCCCATGATGCTGGTGTGCAGGCGGCACGCAGGCTGCTGACTAACCATCCCTTGTACAAAGGCCCCAAAATTGAGTTCTTCTTACAGCTCTTAGAGCTCACTCTTAAAAGAAATTATTTCCTTTTTGATTGTAAATGGTACATTCAACTGCAAGGGTGTGCAATGGGATCTTGTGTGGCGCCGGCGTTCGCCAATACTTTCATGTTTGATGTGGAACATGAGATGTTTTCGTCGAGCCCGGATGTCGCCACCAAGATCCCATTCTTCAACTGCTATATTGATGACTTGCTGCTCATTTGGTTGGGCAGCGAAACAGAATTTCGAAACCTCATGGAGAAGGTGAACCTATCAGACACTCCCATTAGGTTTACGTATTGCATGAGTAGGACTAGTGTCAACTACCTTGATGTTTGTGTTTCCCTGAGGGAGAATCACATTCATACTAGTTTGTATAAAAAAGAAACAGATCGCAACACGATCCTTCACTACCAGAGCTCTAACCCGGTATCCACTAAAAAAGGTTTGCCATATTCTCAATTTTTAAGAATACACAGAATCTCAGATGACATCACTAACACTGAAAGAGAAATCGATCTGATGATCGGCCAATTTCAGGTACGTGGGTATCACCTGAATGATCTCCTTCTGGCTAAACACAAAGCCCTATCTGTATCCAGATAACAGGCCCTTAAACCCAAGGGCACTCAGGAAATTACGGGCAAAAAACTTCCCTTTGTTCAGAAGTTCCACGCAGGTAGCCAGGATATTAATAGGAAGATCAAATCTTTTTGGCCCATGGTAACCTCTGATAGGGACATTAGAGGCCTCCGAGAGTATAGCATCATGCCCAGTTATGCACGCACCCACAATCTGAAAGATTGGCTGGTGCACAATGATATATCTGCCTATAAAGCTGCCCAGCCTACTAACTTTCTCACCAAGAAGCCAGGCTGCTACAGGTGCACTGGCTGCACCTGCTGCAGCTTCATAGAAGTGGGTGAGACTTTTAACCACCCGCATTCAGGTACTAAAATTCCCATTAGGCAGGTGGTGACTTGTACTTCGACGCACGTCGTCTACTTCTTGCGCTGTCCTTGTGGTCTTTACTACATTGGTAAGACCACAAGGCAGTTCAAGGAGAGGATGGCGATGCATCGCTCTTCGATCCGTCAATCCCTTAGTGGCAAGAAAATCGATGCAGAACAGCCTGTGGCACGCCACTTCCGCGAGTGTGGCCACGGCTTCTCCACTCTCCGGTATAAAATTATTGAACAGGTCCCCAAAAAGATCAGAGGAGGAAATAGGCCTAAAATCCTCCTTCAACACGAATCCAAGTGGATCTTTAAGTTGAGAACGGTAGCCCCTGAGGGCTTAAATGAAAATTTACCCCTATCATGCTTCCTGTAAAAATGGGTTTACTACACATGTTTACTGCGAATCTTGCCTTGTCCTTTTTTGCTGTTGAGGCTCCATATGTTCTTGTCATATTTTCCATGTATTCACATGTATTTCCATTTACTCATGTTGGTTGCACTTAGTGCTTTTGCCTTTGTATGAATGTTTCCGTTTCTTTCACCATATTACTGCCAGTTAGGCACATCACGTGTTTTTTGGGACACGGTTATGCTCTGCCAGTGGGCACTTTTTGTGTTTGCCTGCTTTTTGCTGGCACATAGGATAGTTTCAGTATCATTCTTTAAGGTACTGAATAGTAATGATCGATAACGTTATGAGAACACACTGACATTTTTTTTATACAGCAGTGTTTCTTCGTTTCTTTGGATACCAGCCATTTGATCTAATACATTGGCTGATTACCTTGATATTGTACTGTCCTTTAGTGCAGGTTCCTTACATTGGTTACTGTATTTACATGTGTTTTAAATGTATGTATTCACGTATTATTTGTTGATTTGTTTTAGTGTGGTTGCTAGGCAACCGGTCGTCTGATCCCGGCAGCCACTGGCTGTGCATCCGCACAACAGTGAGCGTCATCACGTGCACCCCGTTGCGTGCGTCGCCGGCTGGTGACGGAGATGGACCCGGAAGTAGGAGACAGGAATTAACACACGGTGTCTGTATATAAGGTATGTTTTTGCATTATTTGAACGATCTTGACAAAGGTTAATAAACCGAAACGTTGATCGCACGCTGTTGCTGCATTTCCTGAGTTGATTGAGTCCACAGAGTGCCGCTCCCCCACCTCCGTTTACCGGACCTCTCTCCTGCATAGTAGCCGGTCAGGCTACAGAGAGGGCACCAGGGCGATTACCATTGCAAAGTAGGAGTGCCGGGTCATCTCGCTATATATATATATATATATATATATATATATATATATATATATATATATACCAGCAAATGATGGGCATCACTCCAGCACTTGTGATTCAAAAGTGAAATTGAATGGTGTTTCACGGTCTATGCCGCTTTGGGCATATGCCCTTCGTCAGGACCAAAACACAGCAAAGTGTACAAACAGTGTGTTATGCAAAAAATGACTTACATATAGGGGACCAGCCATGTAGCATTCTCCTCTGACCTGGACTGCCGATGATGCCTTCCGGGTTCACCCGGAAGTGACCTGCCTGTCCTGGCAGCGGAGGAAGTCACACTGGGGAAACACATATGTTTCCCCAGTTTATACTGTATATACCCCTCTGTATATATATATATATATATATATATATATATGGTGGTGTGCACATCTATATATATATATATATATATATATATATATATGAGGTGTGCACATCTATCAAGCTGAGCAGGTTCTGCCTTTGAGGAGCAAACTTACTATACTAAATATTTGAGGCTGATCACCCTTTATGAGGGCTAATTGCTATTCCATCATTTGGACCTTTACATGTATACTGGAGCATAGGCTATGCTCAACTCCAGAATTCAATTAAGTGGATACTCTATGATACTATCAAAAGTGGTAAGGATTACCCATTTAACACTGTGATTTGGAATTCCTAACACCACAGTGAAATTACTACCAGTGAGAAATAAATATGCTAAATAAAAAGCTCACAGTAGGACAACAGTACGGGTCCACACAAACAACAGCAAAGATTGGCAAAGATTTGTATCATACACCCCTGATGAAGTCTCGTGTGGAGACGAAACGCGTCGGGCTTATGTATACACCAACTGTATGAAAAAATCTTCTGGCAAGAAAAGTGCATACATTTTTGTTTTTATGTTTACATTTTTAATAAATGTTTTATATTTAAGAATCTTGTCCATATCTATAGGAGTATAAGAATATAGGGGAAGATTGCAGTAAATACTGGTAATTTTAGGGCGCTATTTAACACTTCTGTAGTGGTGAGATATATATATATATATATATATATATATATACTGTATATTGGTGAACATATTAGTAATTTGTCTACAAAATACAGTATAGGAAACTTGTAGCAACAGTACTGTAACTCCATTATTTCCATTTTTGCAAAGAACATCAAGAAACATGTTAAAAGCTGATCGAGGATCCCTAGGCTTCATTCTCCTTTCCAATTAATAAACAGATTATTGGACAAGATAAGGGGGGGGGGGGGGGGGGGCTTCTTCCAATACTCTGGAAAAGTTTATGTTTTTTTTACCCTGCAAGAAACCAAGGTGTCAGTGGGACATCAGAAGGCTACAAGAGGATCAGATTTAAGAGCAGACGTCAGATTGGGTAGTAAAGATAGAGACATCCAAAAGTACTGATATCTCTTTATTTCATATATGTACAGTAGAATGCTGATAAAGAAGATGATATTTCCTGAGAGGACTCCATGGAATTCTTGAAGATCTGAAGAAACCAGATGAAGGAACCCGATGAAGAAATCAGATGAAGGAACCAGATAACCACTATATATAGAGTTGGGCTCATACATTTACATAATCTAGTAGAATTTGTGACTTTCTGCCCATTTGTCAGAGAATATGAATAGTAACTCACAAACTTTTCTTTCACTCATGGTTAGTGGTTGGGTGAAACCATTTAATGTCAAACAACTGACAAATGACCCTGATCAAAAATTTACATACTTCAGTTCTTAATACCATGTATTGCCCCTTTTAACATCAATGACAGCTTGAAGTATTTTGTGGTAGTTGTGGATGAGGCTCTTTATTTTCTCAGATGGTAAAGCTGCCCATTCTTCTTGGCAAAAAGCCTCCAGTTCCTGGGCTGCCTTGCATGAACTGCACGTTTGAGATTGGCTCAATGATAGGTCAGGAGACTGAGATGGCCACTCCAGTACCTTCACTTTGTTCTGCTGTAGCTAATGACAGATCGACTTGGCCTTGTGTTTTGGATCATTGTCATGTTGGAACATCCAAGTATGTCCCATGTGCAGCTTCCTGGCTGATGAGTGCAAATTTTCCTCCAGTATTTTCTGATAACATGCTGCACTAATCTTGCCATCAATTTTGATCAAGTTTCCAGTGCCTTTGTAGCTCACACATCCCCAAAACATTAGCTATTTACCTCCATGCTTCACAGTATGAATTGTGTACCTTTCATCATAGGCCGTGTTGACTCCTCTCCAAATGTAATATTTATGGTTGTGGCCAAAAAGTTAAATTTTGGTCTCATCACTTCAAATACTTTGTTCCAGAAGTTTTGAGGCTTGTCTCTGTGCTGTTTGGAGTATTGTAAGCAAGATGGTTTGTGGCATTTGTGTAGTAATGGCTTTCTTCTGGCAACTTGATTCTTAATTAGAGTTTGAACACTGCTGATTGGCATTCTCAATTGTTTGGATATCTTTTTATATCCCTTTCCTGTTTTATACAGTTCAATTTTTTTCCCCGCAGATCCTTTGACAAATCTTTTGCTTTCCCCATGATTTAGAATCCAGACACATCAGTGCAGCATTGGGTGAAAGATGCAAGGGTCTTTCAGGAGACCAAAACCTCACTGACCTTTTATACACACACTGATAACAAGAAAACAGATCACAGGTGAAGATGGTTACATTTAGTAGCCATTCAAACCCGTTTGTGTCAACTTGTGTGCATGTTATGAGGCCAAAATCTCCAGGGTATGTAGCTTTTGAAAAGGGTCATGTGGGTAGTTTCTGTTGTCATTATGATTTAAAAAGAGTAAACACAGTTGTTTGACAATAATTGGCTTCACCCAACCACTAACCATGAGTGAAAGAAAAGTTTGTGAGTTATCATTCATATTCTCTGACAATGGCAAGAAAATCACATGTGAGCAGCGCTAAACTATAAAAACAAATAACAAATAACAAGTGTTGGTACAGCACTAAATATTAGACCATATAAAAACAACTACAGAAAACACCGTGAATTACATAAATGGAAAGTGAAATAAAAATTATTCACGCCACAGGATGGTGGTCGGGGGTGTGGGAATGGCCCAAAGAGGATAATGAGTCACAGGTAAGTGCACTTTACCGGTTCATAGGTGCCTTGTTGTTCAGTAGGCTCCACTTTTTGTTTGATGGCAATCTTCACTATTTGGTACGGTACTGTAATTACCGTTGGAGGAAGAACAAACAAAGGCTTCATCAATGACTGGTGTCCTCTCGCTTTGGTGGCCAATGATGATATATAGCCACCAAGGGGGTCCAAAGAGCGGTGTCCGCCAAGTGGAATTACGTGGGAGAAATAGTAGGGCTTCCGCTCACTTGAAATGGAATCCTCACAATGTGGTGGCTAAATAAATGTGAGCCACAGGAGGGGTCCAGGGAGCAGTTTCCACCATGGAAGAGCAAATGAGCGGGGGAGGGCTTTGGATGGTAGTATCTGGAGCCAATAAGCCCACATTGGGTAAGTGATCCACACTGATGGGTCCTGGGCGTGAAGGAATAGCTGTCCACTGACGCGGTTCACTGCCAACTGCAGCTGTGCCGAGCGCAGCGAGGCACCGGGCCCACTGTGTGGTGAGCGCAGCGAGATTTAGTACCAATCCCAATAATGTTTTGTCTAACTAAATGTACAATTAAGGTGTGATAGAAAAATGTCATAGTTAAAGGGATAGGCCTGTTTGAATGATTAATTTTGTGGACTATCAAAGAACGGACTGCTAAAGTCAAAATAGTAATGAAAAATAAAATAACATTATGGCCCAGGGGTGGCCAACATGTGGCTCTTAAATCCGCATGCGGCTCTTTTCTTAATGAGATGCGGCTCATGCCCTTGTGGCACTTCCACTTTCCTCCACTGACTGTGGCTCAGTCAGAGGAGGCAATCAGCATTGCTACAGGTGCTGGACCTGGCACACAGCAAGGTAGTGGGGTAGTGCACAATCGCAGTGGTCTCTGCTGACAGCTCTTCCAGCTGCCCCCTGCCATGCTGACATGCCACTGAGCTATCTGTTACCTACCTGCGGCTGTCAGCTTTTCCCGCTGCCCCTTCCCCTCCAGGCTGACATGCCTGCTGAGCTTTCTGTTAACCATGGCTGTCAGCTCTTCCATTTTTCCCCTGCTGTACTGATGCACTGCTGCACTGTTGACTTCTCTGTTAACAATGGGTGTCAAGTCTTTCATCTGCCTCTGGCGGCGCTGACACACCGCTGAGTTCTCTGGTGAGACAGGAAAGCTGGGTTTGCCTTTCAAGCCTTAGCAAATCCAGTCCTCTTGTATGAAATTATAAAAGAAGATGCCAAGGAGGACCATTTTAGTGGAATAATATACTGTAGTAATGTCTCTTTTGGTGTTTTATAGTGCTTAAATGGTTTGCTCATGTATACAGTAAATGGGCTGCCGGTTTAAAATAAAGATGATTAAAAGCATAAATGTGAGGTGTTACAAGATGATTTCTAATTGGAGACTGTCCCGCTGTACCTCCCATGGGTGGCAGTGTCCCGCATGTTCACTGCTGCTCTGCAGAGGAGTTATGTAAATGTGCTGCTAGTAGCTAGGCCACAACTGTTTTTAAATGGGTGTGGCCTTGTGGGAACAAGGCCACACCCATTTTTTTGCATGATATTGGCTCTTTGTCTTACCATAACATATTTTTTGTCTCATTGCCTCAGATTAGTTGGCCAGGCCTGCTTTGGATTGTTCCCAAATGCTCATTTATTATTTTGTCTCCCGGGAATTTGGCACGCAGTACCGGATGACAGATTTTCTTTCTCAAGAATGGTAATTCAAACAGTTTCTGATACAATGCAAGACAAGAAAAGCTACTGATGAGTAACAACATCAGCATTTGATGGACAGCAAATTCAGTTCTTAGCAAGAAGTTTCATTTTTAGGAATAGTATAAAATATAAATGGTGCTGGATATTCAGCATTACATATTGTACATGTTCATCAATAAGGGCAATGATTTAATGATAATTTATAAGAAAGCTTGCTATATACGACTCTATCATTATATTGCTTTGGATGGTGTAGCAGTTTTAAATCCTTTTATGAGGATTTCTCCCTTTATTCACTATTTCACTCCCACTTTCAGCGTAAGTAGTGGGAGGTGAAGATAGATAAGAAACATAAAGATAACAAGTCACTTACACTGTATGTGCAGGTCTTATTTGAGTTGCCAAGTTCTGTTCTACAGTGAAATGATCAAAAGATAATGTTGTTCCGAAATGTAATGTTCTCCTTATTACTTTCATTTAAGAATCCATAACAATTATAGCAGAGATATTGTGGACGACTGTCATTAGTCTTGGAAGCATCAACCACTCTTTGATCTCTCTTTTGATGGCAGTTTTGAAAATTCTACAGGTGTACACTGTCTTGCAGGATTCTCAGGCTCGCATGTATTCCTCTGCATGAAGGCTTAACAGTCTGAGTCCCGGATGACCTCCCGACAGTCATTATTCCGGCGGTCAGTAGACCAACAAAGGATCGCAATTGTTAAAAGCCAGACTTATAAGGGCTAATCTTCCTCGAGCAGATCCACAACCCCCATGAGGGAAAACTTAACCTGTGGCGAGCGCAGGGAGACACTGAGCCCGCAAGGGGCTTCCTTGCGCTTGTCCCACTGTCGGTGTACCGGCAGTAGAGATTCTGATGTTGATATATTGCCCGTTGGAATTTCTACTGTCGGACCCACATACCACACCCAACAGTCTACACCAGTATCCAAATGGTACTATTGCTGTCCATTTGGATACTATAATACTATATTTCCACAATAACTCAAGATACAGCATAAGGGTCACACATGGAACTCTTGAAGGGTTCTAATCAACATTTTGCAATTTTGCCATGCCACAATGTCCTTTATGCTTTTGTTGCTCCTCTGCAGATGTTTCTGGTTGACTGGCACTCCCATAGACTTAGCAAGTCAACTGACAGTCTAAGTAGAGTAAAGAACCATATTTATTTTGTTACACAACTTAGAATGTAGAGCATCCTTGTAGGCACATTTTGCTATTTCCTGTAAACGTATTCAATTACTAGAATGAGATTCTTTTGTGATCACTTTTGCATACACGTTGATAAATGCATGGGCTATTACACAGAACACTATGCAATCTTTATTTCTTGCTTTTCTTTGTGCCTGGAGAGGGAGAAAAGGAGTGAATGGTAAGTAGAGCAAATTAAACTCAATAGGGGTGTTCACAACTGAGTATAGCACCCCCTGGAGCTGTATCCTGGTTGGAATTGATCTGCAGCTACATCTCATATAGAACAAATCATCTGTGAATCTCAAAAGTCTGGTGTAAAGAAAACTGCATTAGCATACAGTATATCTATAGTATATTAGAAATGTAATACATAATGTGAAGCTAGTCACAGTAGTTTGAGGATTCTATAGGAAAATTGGAAAAAAAATCTAATTACTGAACTACCCCAGGGCAAACTAGTTATTTGCTGAAAAGCTTTGGGACATTCTGGCAGTGTCAGACTGGGGCATGACAGGCCCACCGGGGGAAGGGGGGGAATGGGGGGTGGCAGGGGATTTGTAATGTTAATGGACAACTTTTGGGTGGATGGCTAGTCCCCAGAGGAGGTGTAGCCAGGTACCACAGTAACTTGGCTAACCACTTGGCAGTAGAATTACAAGCATCAGCATGCTGCAGAAAGTACAAGTGCCATGACCCTCAGCAACCATAATAGATCATAGCGTTCCATCAATTAAAGTAATGCGAAAGTCTTTTTTACTTCTATATTAGCTTCCTAAATACATAGGAATCCTCTTTATTTGCTTGTTATTTAGACCAATTTCAATAAAAGTAATGGTAGAAATTGTAGAACTTTAGACCTTATTCTGGTTCCCTCCTTCTGGCAAATTCCTGCTTAGATGGACAAAACCATGTGCACTGCAGGTGGGGTAGATGTTACTTGTGCAGAGAGTGTTCGATTTGGGTGGGGTTTTACTTCAAAGAGAGATCTATATTGCAGTGTAAAAATAAAGCAGTCAGTATTTTCCCTGCACAGAAACAAAATAACTCACCCAAATTTATTCCCTCTGCACAATTTATATCTGCCCTCCTGCAGTGCATATGGTTTTGTCCATCTAAGAAGGAATTTGCCAGAAGGAGTTAACCAGAATAAGGCCCATTGTCTTTACGGGATCATTCCACAATCAACCAGTGACTTGGTCTGAAAAGAAAAATCAAATAGAAAGATTTTTATTTATCAAGTAACAGTGGTGGACTTCTAACATGGAAACAGCTGGAATTGCAGCACCATCAATCCACATCCATTAACCTAAGAAAATGTAACTGTTGGCTCATATGGAAAAGTAGAGATGTTTCCAGGTTGAACATTTCCTTTTTACACTTCTATGAACACGGCACAGGCCATGGAAATGATGCAACTACTGTATGGCAATTTCCCAGAAAAATACTGTTCATACTGTAACTTCGATTGAGTCTCCCATATCCAAAAAGCCAATATGCAAATATTTTAAAATCCAAGATGCTTTTAGAGCGGCTGGGATAGTGACACCTTAGCTGTCTTGTGGTTAAATGAACACCAACTTTTCATGAACATACTGTAATTATGACAAATATTAAAAAAAAAAATGACCTTGAGGCTATGTATTCCCAAGATATCACATTATTGTTTCCAAATTTTCAAAAATTCCAAATATTTCTGGTCCCAAGAATTTTCTATATGGGAGACTGAATCTATAACAATAAACAGTTTACTAAGAAAGTGAGCTTATATGTACAAACTTTTCTTTGTTGTTCTAGCATATTATGAGCCATCTTGGCTAAGAGAGGAACTGGAAAGGAATGCAAATGTTATACTAAAGAGGTTAAATGTCTGCAGTTAAAGTACATTATTTGAACTAATTCTAACTAGAGGAGGCTTCTAGAAATTGCATGTCATTCTCTCACAAGCTATTGTACTGTGCACTGCTGCTGTTATTCGCTAGGTAGCTATGTCATTACCCCCAACTGGATACACTTTCTCCTGAAATTGCTGTTTCTAAGCAACTAAAACAGGAGCTACAGATGAAAAGAATAGGAGAAAAAAAACTATTTTGAATAAGATTCTTTCTGACCAGTACTACCTCCTGCGGCACGTGGGCGTCTGAAAAACTAAGAAAAGTAAGGTTATTGGTACAAAAAAGTGTTTAAAATCTACAACAGAGGTGAGGAATATTCAGTATAGAGAGGTTACACACTGACTACAATAATCTAGTTATTTGATATTAGGTCACAATGACTTTTATTGCCATGTAGTATGTTTAGGCTACAAATGATTCTGGGATGTGAGATGCAAACGATAATGATCATGGATGAACCAATTGGTAATGGAAAACACGGTCTGCTTTTTTAAATAAAAAGTGGAAAAAACAAAAGACAGCATACAGTAAATGCTGTTATAATACTTACGATGTATCTATTTTTATCAAACTGCTGCAGCATTTATATGAACATGAGTCAAAATGGTGACCATTGTGAGAGACAGAAGCTGACCAGACAAAATGCTAAATAATCTATACAATCTATTGCTAACTAATTGCTCTAAAGTATCTCCCCGATGATGGGGGAGGGGGGGGGGGGGATGATGCGCAGCACTGTCACTACTGGCACTTCAATCTATTTTAAAAACTTTAGGGTCTGATATGCTTTATTTATTTGAAATAGTATTTATTTTAATTTTAAAAATGAATATATTATCATTTTAATCACAATGAGGATGGGTACATGTACATTGTTATGTCATCACATGCCTACTGTGCCAATTTTACTAAGCATTAATACTACATTACAAATTATATATATATATATATATATATATATATATATATATATATATATATATATATATATAAATAAATAAATGGACGGTGTCCCAGGCACACCGATGCCCCTATGGCAGGGGTGTCTTTGCCCTGGTGCCTTCCGCTAGTGGCGTCGCTGCCTCCTCAATATATGTGTCGGGTCTGGCGGCACTCAGAGTCAGGATCCTGACAAAGGGGTCTTGAACCCCGAAACGTAGAATAAAAGTTTCACTGCTAAAAAACTTGCACCTGACTCTGAGTGCCGCCAGACCCGACACACACACATATATATATATATATATATATATATATATATATATATATATATATATATATATATATATATATATATATATATATATAGGGACTTGGTGATGCGGCACTCCATCTGGCTTGTAATGTCCTGTATGCAATAATGCAGTGCCCCCCTCCCAAAAAGAAAAAGCCTGGGATGGTCCCAGGGTATGTGGAGACTGGGTAACGGCACTCCAGGGGTGTATCCGGCCAAGTTTGCATCGACATCATGTATGACATGTATGACATGTTAGTATATAAATTTGTTGGTAGTAAATTTTCCTCTCTTAACCATTGTGAAATGCTATATAGATCTGAAGTGCCTTTTCTTCTTTTACGTTGTTCACTTTTAGGACAGTAGCAGCCAGCATCCTGCACTAATGCTCCATTGTTCACACTTGTCTATAGACTGATCCATGATTGTTTAAAAAAAAAAACAGGACAGGAGTAAAGCCAGTGTTAATGAACATGGGGCCTAATTCAGACCTGTTCGCTAGGCTGTGTATGTCCAAAGCCTAACAAACAGGTAACCGCTGCCCGCCACCTGACCAAACGCCCTCACCCCCACCGCATGAATCCCTGCATTCACATCCCCTCGCATGCGGCCTAATGGAGGAGAAATATTCAAATTATTTCTGCAGGCTTTGGTCTGAAAAGTAAGTCAATACTTGGTTTTCAGATGGCCGCTGATCTTTGAATTCAACAGGGGAACGCACAGTGTTTTTATGGGTGTGCCCATAAAACTCTCCAGCCCCCTGCCTGCCCCCTTTCCTACCCTTACAGTGTGAGTGCCTTATCCCCATCAGTCTGGGTCTGAACCAGGCCCTTGACTGCCACAACACCAAATGAAAATACAATGAGATAGGGAAAGGGGGTATTACCTTTACCATGCACTTTTATTAAAAAGACTGGCAAATTTAGATGTCAATAGTTTAAAAAAACAACACTTTTGGGGTGCAGATGATGGATGTACCAAACACTACCCAGCTAATAATATTAGCTGTGCCTCTCTTAGGCCCTTATTCTGGTCGGTGCGGATATATCCGCGTGCGTTCGGCCCGCCGATGTTTTGTGTCTGCGTATGTGCAGAGGCGTCTCTGCGCATGTGCGAGCGGGGCGTACGGCCAAATCCCGCATGATATGTGAACACTCCGAACAGGGGGTGGAGAGGGGCGTGAAGGGCTATTTGGGCTCATTACCATATGCATACGCCCCGCGTTTCATGGGCGTTCCCATGCAAACGCTGGGCGTACGTATGGTAATGCGGCCGTGACGCACGTGTAGGGGGCGGACATATGACATCGCCGGATGTCAGCTGCCCGCCCAGATCCCTGCTTTTGCACGGAGAAATGTCCGTGTGGTCTGAGGTTGCGGGAGCTGGTGGAGCACTCGGTCCTGCATTCGATGGTCTGCAACTATCGAATGATGGGGGAGGTTCCCTTAGATGGAGGAGGCGTATTCCGTGTAAAATACACGTGCGGTCCGTTCGGCCAGCTTCTTACTGCGTACGGACGGAGTTGGCGATCCGTATGGAAGGCGGGGTTTCGCACGCACGGTCCTGGCCGCATAATCAGATCCGGCCGCACCGACCAGAATAAGGCCCTTAATAACACACTAGCTAATTATTTTTTAATTTACATATGAGAAAGAAAGATGACAGAATCTACTATAAATTTTAAAAGAGCAGGAACATTTGGTTGGCTTCCAAAAATAATAATACAAATAATTTTTTATCAGCGACTAGTCACCCCCACTTGAAACTAGCATCAAAGCATTCCTATGAAAGCAGGTGTGCACAAAAAGATGAGCATAGCCTCGTTTCTATGTAATGTACAGTAGCCCACTGATGGCAAACTGATGGTATGTTAATGGAATTATTTTTAATTATACAACATATTCTTTATCCATTAGCCATGTCATATGCTCTCACCCTCTGCTCTCCAGTTGGAAATGGCACCCAATCACGAGGGAATGTATAATATAGAATCCAAAACAAGCCACATATGCCTCCAGGGAAATCCAATCCTACTCATTCTGGGGTCAGATTTGTGGTGCTAACATCCAAACCTAGGGCTCATTCTGATTCTAGTTCAAGTGTGTTCGATTTTCAGAAAAGCCGAACAGCAGATCTTTGGAGCTCTGGAAATGTATTTTGGATAGCAAAAAGGACTAGTTGTTCATTATTATTTGAAGAATGATTGGTAAAGAGCACCAGCAGCAGTTCTATATGAATGTTTGTATATATTAGATAAAATTATACAATTACAGTTAAACAAATTGACCATGTGACATATTTATTTTTGTACAATATCTCCTGTATACTACATATTTGGTCTCATTTACAACTTCTCGTAGAATTTTGTATTTATGTTTGAGAGTTTTCTGCCAACCTGGCTTTGAGAAGCAACAGTCTATCACATTAGCGAACAAAATAAGTTCCTGATTGTCGTGTTTGGCTATTGTCCACATCAGCTCAGAATAAATAACCCAATCTAGCACTGTCTGTTATGTTCTTCCAGGTTTAGGTCAACATCCACGTGAAAGAAGAGAATCTTTCAGGTCTCGTAACAACAAAAATTATAGAAGTGATAAACAATATAGGGGGGGGGGGGAGAAATATCTATAAAGCTGATTTAAAATCTTCTACAAGGAGAATCAGAGACCAAAATTTCTCCAAGAATGAACACCAAAATATTGATAGATCTGAAAGAGAATACAGGCCACACAGAGTGAATGATTACAACTATAAAAGAGACAATGGACACCAATACTTTAGAAAAAATAGAAGGAACACTATGGAGAGAGAAAGAACACAATATTTGTCATATAATAACAACAGATATAAAGTCTTAGACAACTTAGACCAGGCATGTCCAAAGTCCGGCCCAGGGGCCAATTGCGGCCCATGCTGTAATTTCAAGCGGTCTGCAGCCTCCAGCCAGAAGTGGGTGGAGCATCAGATGTGGGACACACACAGCACTAAAGGTGGGGCCCCGGCGAGCGTACCTTTACCTTGCTGTCTGCAGCAGTGAGGAGGTGCCGGCTGCCACAGTGAGATGTGTTTGGCGTCTTTTGGGTGAGTATGCATCCAACCCCTGCAGCTGCAATTGTATATCACCCTCCTCCGCAATCACAGTGACAGCAGTGTGTGGGGAGGGGGTGCAGCAAGGGGGAAGCTTGCTCCTGTAACATGCAGAGTGGAGGAGGGTGGCAGCGGGAGCCCAAGCATCTCCTGTCCTTGCAGATCCTTCTTTGCCTCTCCGTCCTCTGGCTCACACAAGGGTCTGGGAAACATACAGAGAAGGGAGGGGGCATGCAGGGGGACAAACAGTCAATGGGGGCAGAGTGGGGGACATACAGTGAAGGAGGGGCAGGCTGGGGGACATACAGTGAATGGAGGCAGTGATGGACATTCAGAGAAGGGGGGGCAGGCTGTGGGACATAGAGTGAATGGAGCAGAGTAGGGGACATAGTGAATGGGAGTCATACAGTGAATGGGGGCAGATTGGGGGACATACAGTGAAGGAGGGTCAGGCTTTGTGACATACAGTGAATGGAGGGTCAGGCTTTGGGACATACAGTGAATGGAGGCAGTGATGGACATTCAGAGAAGGAAGGACAGGCTGGGGGACACAGTGAATGGGTGCAGAGAGGGGAACATACAGTGAATGGTGGACATACAGTAAAGGAGGAGCAGGCTGGGGGACTTACAGAGAAAGATGGTCAGGCAGGGGAATATACAGTGAAGGGGGCAATGTGGGGGACATTCAGTGAATGGGGGCAGGCTGGAGGAAATACAGAGACGGGGGGCAGTCTAGGGAATATACAGTGTAGGGGAAGGCTGGGGGACATAAAGTGAATGGGGCAGAGTGGGGGACCATTCTGATGTGATTAATGATTCAAAGAATTTCAGGCTGAATGGTTGGCCCCCCACATTTTCACCTCACCAAAACTGTCCTTCGTCGCAAAAAGTTTGGACACCCCTGACTTAGACAAAGAAGAAAGTTCCTCTTTTTTAGATCGCAGTACATACAGAGGGATAAACAGGTAAAAAAAGTCTTTGGGTTAAATAATAAAAAGAAAAAGATCCAAAAATGGGGAAAGAGAGGAGGAAAAAAGAGAAATAAAACTAATAAAACTAAAAAGAAACTGGTCATACACGATGTTGATGATGTAAAGATATTTCATTTGAGTAAGAGAAAACTAACAACACATGAAGAAAAAGTTTTAAAAAGAGGTCTGAAATATGCCCCTACCCATAAACTGGATGCTTTCGATTTTTACAAAAATACATATGCAAATTAACTAAAAAAAAAAAAAAAAAAAAAAAAAAGATCCATAAAATGAAGATACTGGGGGTCCACCCAGATCTGAATTTTGGAACATATACACTTTTTACCATAGCGGTCAAAAAGGTTGCTTTATCGATTGTTTTAGCAAAATGGTATTAGAAGAAGTTGAACAAACACTAAAACAGAAGAGGAAAAATTGCAATTTAACACAAAAATGACAATGACCTTATGAGTAAACCAGCCGATAAGGGTGGAGGGGTAGTCCTTGTGGATAAAGTAGATTATATTAAGTAGATTAATAAACAATTATCAGAAGGAAATACCTATGAAAATTTTAAATCGGATCCACTCACTAAAATCATAAGTGATTTATTAGATCTAACAACCGAAGCCTTAAACAATCAAGTAATCTCAAAAAATGAATATGATTATATTAATATAAAAAAAACCTCTACTCCAACACTATACACGCTTCCTAAAATTCACAAGGACCCCCTCCACCCTCTAGGCAGGCCGATAGTTTCAGGTACTAATAGTACCACGTCCAATTTATTGGCAGTGATAGATTTTTACTTACAACCATTAAATTAAATTAGAGACTAAAATTTATAGAAAAGTAACTGACTGCAATAGCTTTGTCAAAAGATCAAGTCATCATCATGATAATTGGCTAGATGGGATACCCTATAGCCAATTTATAAGAGCTAAAAGAAATTGCACAGAACAGGAGGAATGTGAAAAACAAATAAAGGAAATGGATGAGAGATTTCTTGATAAAGGATATAAAAAAGACATAATTGAAAACGCCCATACAAAAGTATCCACAGTGTCACGTACAGATCTATTAAGAGATAAAAATAAAGATAACCCAGCACTGACTAATGAGAACACTAAATGGGCATTTATCAGTCAATTTCATGTTCAACATAAGGAGGTTGAACATATTTAAAAAAAAAAAACACTGGAATATTTTGAAACCGGACCCCACTATAGGAAATTAATTACCTAATAAACCATTATTTTTTTTATAGAAGAGCTCCCTTTATAAAAGATAATGTGGTCAGGAGTGCAATAGAACCTCAAATTAGAAGCAGTATAAGGAGCAAAGGTTTTTTATAGGTGTGGGTCTTGTAAAATTTGTAAGTGCACTGAGGGAGTAAGTAAAATTAATGATTTTATTATTAATGGTATTAAATATCCTATAAAAAATTTTATTACTTGCAATTCTAAAAATATAATTTATGCTATAACCACTAGATGTATGAAAACTAGAATGGCCGAACATATATAGAACATACAAAAGGGACTTGATACACATACCCTTTCGGCCCATTTTAAGTTAACACCTAATTGTGATCCAAATAATATAAAATCCTTTTGGGGATTACAATCTTTAAAATGTAAGGTGTAAGGATTTAGAACAAAGAATGGCTAAGGTGGAGATGAAGTGGATATTTAAATTAAAAACATTAGTCCCAAAAGGTCTTAATTCTGAATTTGAATTAAAGTGTTTATTTTTTTATTTTTTATACATGTTTATTACAAACAATATTTTTTATTCATTCATTTTATACGTCTGAGCGATTTCTGAAGCTGAATATGGACAAAACCGAACTTATTATCTTTCCCCCACCCAGAGCTATGCCCCCTACTAATATCTCTATCACTGTTAACAACACCATCATCTCCCCTGTTCCCCAACTCCGCTGCCTGGGTGTCACTCTTGACTCCTCCCTCTCCTTTGCACCCCACATCCAAGCCCTGGCCCATTCTTGCCGGTTCCAGTTACGCAACATTGCTCGCATCAGGCCCTTTCTCTCACAGAGTGCAACTACGCTGATCATCCACTCATTAGTCATCTCACGGCTTGACTACTGTAATGCTCTTCTCACTGGCCTCGCTCAATCCCAACTAGCTCCTCTCCAATCTGTCCTCAATACTGCAGCCATGCTTATCTTCCTCTCCCGCCGCTCTAACTCTGCTACTCCCCTTCAACAAAATCTGCACTGGCTTCCATTCCCCTACAGAATCCTCTTCAAACACCTCACACTCACATACAGGGCCATCTCTAATTCCATTGCTCCATATATCTCTAACCTCATCTCCATTCATACACCCTCCCGCCCTCTATGGTCAGCTGACGACTGTCGTCTCTCCTCCACCCTGATCACTGCTTCCCATGCTAGAGTACAGGACTTTGCCCGTGCTGCACCCCTTCAGTGGAACGCACTCCCTCGCTCCATTAGACTCTCCCCGACCTTGCAAAGCTTCAAACGGGCACTGAAAACTCACCTATTCATCAAAGCGTACCCTTCCACTGCATAAACCAGCTGGTTCTCCGACCCCTTGCCTGTTTACATCCTGCTATCTAACCACCACCCCCTCGCTTGCACCTCTTGTAATCTGTCTGTCTCCCCTTCCTACTAGATTATAAGCTCCTCCGAGTAGGGCCCTCTTCCCTCCTGTTGTCAAAGCCCACTTCTCTTCACATTTCACTCACAGCTCTCCTTTACTCCAACACTCAGTGACCATCTTCATACTCATCTCCATCATTGGCCTCAAGCCTCTAGTTGTATGTTGATTGGGTCCTCACTACTTACATTTAAGCTGTAATGTGTATTGAACTGTGGTGCTCTTTATTTGTACTGTATTTTTGTTATTTATTCAATGTTATGCCAAGTTTTGTCTTCCTGTATTGTTCCTTTGTACGGCGCTGCGAAACACTTGTGGCGCCTTATAAATAAAATAATAATAATACGTAACTCCTTTCAGTAACGCTCGATATGTATTTTATTTATTCCTTATTTATTACATTTGGTATATACTTTATAAGCTATATAACTTATATATATTTTTTATGTCATATTCTCTTTTATATCATGGACCATGAGCTTATCCCCCAATTCGCTATGGAGGATATTTTTCTATCTTATTAAATTCTGAAAACAAAAGAGTCAAGCCATAGAAAGATCTGTACATCAAAGGAACGCAAAAACAATTAAGAGTACCGGGTATTTGGAACGCAAAGGACACTCTTACTGGATGTTGGAACGCATATACATCATTTACGCTTCCGCCCGAGAATCTCTTTTGGAACGCAGAAGCTGTGTTCTATAGTGTGGACTTTTGTTTATTACTCCGGAATTAAAAAATGTAAATTAGATGTAAAGAGTATATCACTGCCTGAATATTGTATATTTTATATTTGTCCTGCCTTGAAAGAACTGAAACGGGGAATGTATTCATGTATGCGCCGTTTACCTCCGGTGTAGATTAGCCTGGCCGGAACTTGCAAGCTTGTTCACCATCCCTGAGCATATAAAAAGGCTCCATGGAGATGGTGTGGTCAGCTTCTGAGGAAGGACTCTTTAGGTCCGAAAACACGTTTAAGCTTGAGACCAACACCACCTCACTGGACCTTGCGGAGGAGGCTGGAGACACTGCTGTAGGTTGAATCTCCTGCACAGAGTGATCTGTGCAGGACCTCAGTGTCCGTTCTCTCATATTTCAACATCATTTGACATGTGAGTGGGATGTAGAAATTATTTTCATTCTACAGTGTTCAGACCATCTGCACTATATATCTTTTTTCTCAAGTTGTTTTAGGATTACTATAAGGATTACATTGAACTATTCAAAAGACAAATATCAATAATGTAAGAAGAAGGAAACCCTTTTTCATTGTTCAATGGGATCGCTTAGTGTGACTCCATCTTGTTTTTTTCTGTGTATCTTTGAACTTTTGGTGAAAAGTTTATTCAGTGTCACTAATAGCTGTACCCCACTAGGTGGCGCAATAATGGTGTTTATAAAAATCTTGTCTATTGCAGGTTTAGGTCAAGCTTGATTAGATCAAAAAGGTACAATATTGTCATCAATATAAATCTTTACACCGCAACTTGTGGACTTACAAGAGATACCCCTACTGATATGCATATGGACCCTATTCAGACTTGATCGCTGCATTGTAAATTTGTTTGGTGGGAGTGCTAAGACAAATGCAAGCGTGCCAGAAAAACCGCTAGTTGTGTCTAGAAAAATACAGGTGTGCTCAAGTGTTTTAAGGGAGGGTGTGTGACAAAAGATCCAGGCCGGGTATGTCTGTATTCAACGCAGCTGCCAAGTAAATCTGGCTACTCCTAGCTTGCTATGACTGGTGCCTAGTGGAAAAATCATTAGATGGTGAGCCTGTAACAACAGATTTTGGACAAATTCTACATGAGGTGTACATATCCATTTGTACAGCAAGCACATTCATTCACAAGGTGGGATTTAACTCTAGCAGGCCAGTGTCTTCCTGATCACTGGATGCTGCTATATCGCGCAGCAGTGATCAGGTCTGAATTACATAGTATCTCTGGATGCATTTTAATAAGGCTTCTAGCTGGGAAATTGGCTTTCAGTGGCAAATGTTCTATGATAACTAAGCTATATATTGTACATCAGACAGGAGGAAATAGGTATTGGCTATGAAACAATGGACTCTGGCCTTTATAGAATACTCTATGATGTACAGTATATGGCACATTGGACAGCAGTGAATAGACTCTACATTGTTTTCTTTGCTACACAGAGGGCGGGATGTATTAAAATACATCGCCGCCCTTCGCCGCCATCCCCCCCCCCCCCCGCGATGCTGCCGTACTAACATATGCGGCTGGCATCGCGGTGCGGTGACGGAGGCCCCCCGCGATACCTGTACACTGGTGTGCGGGGGGGTCTCCATCACCTCCCTGCCGCCACGCTCTCCCCTCACGCCGGGGACAGCTATGCATGCTGTCCCCGGCGCTTCCTCCTCCCCCCTGCAGCCGGAAGGATGTCCGGCTGCTTCACTAGGGGGAGGCAGGGCTTACCTTCCGGGGTCCAGGAGGACCCTTCAGGAAGGTAAGCCAGAGGGGGGGTCGGCGAATCGGCGGGTTTGCGTCTGCGGGCGGCGAAAAGAAGCCCATAGGCTTCTATAGGGTATCGCCACCCAAAGGTAGCGATACCCTTCAGTGCGGTATCATTTTTGATACATTGGAAAATGCGGTAAAACCAGGGTTTTACCGCATTTTCCATTTGATACATTTCGCCCAGAGACTCTGTATTGTAAGCTGGTTACACAAAATAACTCTACATTGTTATGGTACAGTATATTGTGTCGATCACCTATAGTATAATGTGAAAAGTCACTGCTTCGTTTAATGTGTTGGGCACCTTCAGGTATAATGTTTGAATAGGAGTAGGCTAAAAAAAAGGGACGAGTAACATTATTAAAAGTGTTCTGTGGAATATTCTCTGTGTTCCAAATTTGACTACAAATTGTGTAAAGACCTGCTTTGAGTATACAGCAGGGAAGCACACTGCTCTCTGCCAGGCTGTCATGGCTTTAAAATGTGTGTGGCTGGTGACTGTCTTCCTTACAGTGAGCGGCAGCATTCAACTCCTCCTTGGCAAAGAGCATTTCACCCCCCTTGGCAATGCGCAAATCACTCCCCCTTGGCAATGAGCAATTCACTCCCCCTTGGCAAAGAGCATGTATTCCCCTTGGCAATGAACATGTATTTCCTTTGGCAATGGACATGAAACCCCCATGGCATTGAGCATGAAGCCCCTGGCACCGAGTAAGAATTCCTTGGAAATGAGCATGTAGGTAAGCAGCACTTATGTGGCAAATATGTAATGGGCATCATGGTGTGTGGTATAATGTGTAATAGGCATTATGGTGTGTGGCACAATGTGTAATGTGCAGTGTGTCTAAGGGGCGCTACTGTGTGGTGTAATGTGAATTGGTACTATTATATGTCCATGTCCTAAACAGTGGCAGCAATGTAGGGGCATACAGTATGTGTAACTGGCAGTACTGTGGGGGCATATTTGTAACCGGCACCATTTTGGCACAGTATGTGTTCTAAGGTTGTGAGGCCATGCCCACTTTTCCATGAGCACGTTCACATGGGTGTGTGTGTGTGGGGGGCGCTTTGACATTTTATTGCTCAGGGCGCTAGTAGGTCTGGAGCTGGAAATTATACTGAGAGGGTAGGCAATTATGTTTTATACCTTACATCATTTGTTCTTTTTGAGAATTACTTATTCTCAATGTGTGGTAGCATTGTTCTTTTTGGTTATTTAAAAGTAGTTTTTTGGGTGGATAGTAATAAAGCTCTGTATTGTATTGAAAATTCACAAAAGTGCAACTGCCTTTTGTAGCATGCAAAGGCAGATGCAGGGCCACCATGCTTTGGGATTAAGCAGCAGGGACACACCCCAAGAACAATCTGGACAACCTGTGTTTGTGTGAAAATGCTAACTTCTGGGCTGGAACTACAGTAGTAAGTAAAACAATGACATACCAACAGTGTGCCTCAGATTCCTGATCCCGAGAGGTGTAGACACATTTAAATATGCAAGTATAGGCGTAGTCTCTGTAACCATCCTTTTTATCAGTATTACAGGTTTAGTATCCCTTATCCGAATATCTGTTATTCAAATTATTATTATTTTTTGCTAAAAACTTACTGGAGACATTTGTACCAGCACTATTAAGGACATGGTATGTAACTGGTACTATATATGTGCAAGATAATGATTGCTTGGCATTCAAATTCAGTGCCTGAGATAGTACACAAATTTTGTTTCATGTTCTGAAATGTTTTTTGAACAAATCACATATATTTGTGTGTATTTATTGTGGTTGATGTGTTTATACAACATAAATGCAAGATACTTCAAACTACATCATTGAAATATTAAAATATTCTGAAATATGGAATAATCTGTTATCCAAAATTCTCCGGGTCCAGAGCATTTTGGATAAGGGATACTGAACCTGTACCAGCAGATGAGCGATGGGGTGGAAGGCTTTCCAAAATGTACTGTTATGGAAAGTCACCCACCCGTGGGAAAATGACTCAGGAGGACGAAAATTGCTCAGTGTGTATGCATTTCCAGGCTTTTACCCCCTGGCTTCTGTCTGACAGGAAGTCTATTATACAGGAGCAAGTAGTTTGGGGAGTAGGATGCTGGGGATGATTGTGTTGAATGCATATCATGGGCTGCGACCGCAGCAGCCACTGTTATTCATGTTCTGTGTGGGTTTTATGTGTTCACCAGATCAGTGCTCTGAATTTTGGCTGATCCACTTTGCCTTGTTTCCATGCATACCTTGGTCTTTGGGTGTGGCTGCCTCCTAGGCCACTTGGTATATAAGTATGCTGTCAGCATTGGGAGCCTGCCGGTTATAGTCCTGTTAAGTCCTGTTGTACACTTATTATATTGCTAGTTCCTGGTGATTTCTATGTTCCCAGAGATTCTCAGAGACCTAGTAAACTCCTGTCTGAGATTACTTTAGAGATCAGTTTATTGCAGCCTGTGTCTAAGTATTCCAGTAAGCACACCTGTCCGGTGTGCTGTTAGATCCTGCCTGTGTCCGAGATCTCCTGCGTCCAGTGTGTGAAATCATGTCTGTGTCCAGCTTCTGTGAGAACCTGTGGCTTCCCCACACATTGTGGTTGAAGTTGCATATTTCACTACAATCTGCTGTTGGTAATCTCACAGCATCATGGAGGTAGGTAAGGTGCACGCCCTAATCGCATGCCAACTTGTTTTGTGTACTGTATGTTTCTTGTTTGTCTCACGGCAGATTCCAGAGACAATCGTCTGGCCTTGTGATGGTGTCGTCTAGGTGGTTAGGTTGGAAAACTATCCGAAATACCTTGGTTAGTTCTTGTTTGGTTTATTGAGACAGATTCACATTATAGTGGTAAGGACGCAAATCCTGTGTTCAGTCCTTGTCTACAAGGTTGCATATCTTAGTCCATGTTCATGTGCAGAGCCTACTGTAGTTTATCTTTTAGTTATCTAGACAGTTTATCCTCTTACTAGTACCCTGACTCGGCTGGGACTTTGTGTCACCGCGAAAGACCAGGTGCCATCCGAGTACAGGGTGGAGCTAGTTTGTCCTGGAAAGGTGGCTATTAGTGGTGAAGTCTAAGAACAGTGCAAGTGCCAGCCAACTCAGGGTATAGTAATAGAGTCAGGGTCAGGCTCAAGTGCTGCTGTGGCTTCACCACCTTAGCCACAGAAGCACAATTCAGGCTGTAATCTACATCTTGCAGACATGCCAGTCAAAGCAAGGGTTACAGATGGAGCCGGGCTCCCTCTTGCTGGAGAATCGCCAGAAAGTGGCCGCTGGCGATCTGCCAGCCGCCTGGCGTCCATCTGACTAAAGGCCCCCATACACTAGGGCGACTTGTCCTTAGGACAAGTCGCCCCCGACTTCCCCCTGAGCTTCCCCGGCTGCTCCCCGGGGGAGCTTGATTAGATTGGCACTTGATGTGCCATTTTTTACATGTGATAAATCGTCTCGATTTATCACATGTAAAAAACCCGGGGAGCAGGGGGGGTGGGGGGGGGGGGCTAAGAGGTGGGAGCAGGGGGGCTGGGGACGCTGCGGGGGACACATCTGTGTCCCCCGCTGCTGGGGACACAGCGTCTGTGCGGCGATAAGGTAGAGGGAGCAGGGGGGGCTGGAGACGCTGCGGGGGACACGTCTGTGTCCCCCGCTGCTGGGGACAGCGTCTGTGCGGCGATAAGGTAGAGGGAGCAGGGGGGGCTGGAGACGCTGCGGGGGACACAGGCTGCATAGAGCCGGGCAGGGGGAGCCAGCCGGGAGCTGTCAGTAATGAATAAAAAAAAAAGCCCATACAATGAATGGGCAGCCTGTGATTGGCTGCTGAGCGCTCTCTCAGCCAATTGCTGACTGGCTGAGAGAGCGCTCAGCCAATCACAGGCCGCCCATTCATTGTATGGGCTTTTTTTTTATTCATTACTGACAGCTCCCGGCCGGCTCCCCCTGCCCGGCTCTATGCAGCCTGTGTCCCCCGCCCGCAGCGTCTCCAGCCCCCCCTGCTCCATCTACCTTATCGCCGCACAGACGCTGTCCCCAGCAGCGGGGGACACAGACGTGTCCCCCACAGCGTCCCCAGCCCCCCCCTGCTCCCTCCACCGCCCCACTAGGTCCCAAGTCGGGTGGTCGGACGTGCAGCAGGTCCGACCACCCGACGCAGATCCGATGCGCACGGGACCGCGCATCGGATCTGAGGGAACATCAAAACTAGACGATTTTGGTCCGATTTCGGCCAGATCCGACTGATCTGGCTGAAATCTGACCAAAATCGGCTAGTGTATGGGGGCCTTAAGACGCCATCGCCATCCCCTGCAAGGAAGAGACCCGCTCCATCTGTAACTCCGAGTTCAGCCCAGATTATCCTAACAATTCTGAGCTGAAGTCAAAGAATAGAACTCTTGTGTAAGCACCGGGGAGGTCCAGGTGCTGAAGGATAAAGTGCAGCCCAAGTTGATTACATCCTCAATGCATCTGTTTGCTTGGTAGGTGTACTGTAGAGGATCAAGGAGAGGGATGGTCACTTCCTTCAGATGGTTGAGCACCAGTTGCTCAAATGCTTTCATGACCACAGATGTCAGGGTGATCGGCCTGCATTCGCTCATGTCTTTGGCAGTAGAGTTCTTGGGGACACGGACAACTGTAGAGTGTTTTAAGCAGGAGGGGACCTTGCATGTCTCCAGTGAGGTGTTGAGGATCTTGGTTCATTTGGAGGCAAATTGAGCAGTGCAGATCATATGCAATCTGGCCCTGTGGTTTTCCTGGGCTTAGCCCTTCTAAACATCTTTTACATCCCCCAGCTTCACCTGTTGTGCCTGCGATTTGCTGCCAGGGTTAGCAAGTATGGCAGGCCTACCTAGGTTGAGGCAAGTTTTGCCATATGGAGTCTCCTTTTCGAACCTGCAGTAGAAGTTGTTCATCTTATCCACCAGTTCCTGGTGCATGACAGCAGGGTTTGGAGTTGTAGTTGGTTATGTCCAACATGCCTCTACCCCTGATTGTTTCTTGAGAGATTGTCAGTTTGTCTGTGCACCTCCATTTAGCTAACCTGATATGTATCATCAGAAAGTTTCTGGCCTGCTTGGACCTGGCCCTCTCCCCACTGTAGTAGGCCTCTTCCTTGGACCAATGGAGTTGTCTGAGCTGAGCGTTCAACCATGGCTTGTTGTTACTGAATGTGCAGAATGATTTTGTTGGCAGTTCCTCGCAGAAGCTGATGTAGGCTGTCACAGTATCTATCACAGTATCTATCAGTTCATTTAGGTCCTTGGATGGAGCTTTAACGACCTCCTAGTCCATACATTTGAAGCATCCCCGTGGCTCCAGCTTAGCTTCACTGGCCCACCTCATGAAAGTCTTGACCACAGGATTAGCAGACCTCAGCTTCTGGATGTAAGTCGTGAGAAGATGGACTAGACAGTGATCGGAGAGGCCTAGTGCTGCACAGGGATGGACCGGTCTTGATGGTGGTGAAGCAGCGGGCCAAGGTGCACTCTTCTCTAGTGGGGCATTCTACCTGTTGATTGAACTTTAGTAGCTCATGACAGGTTAGAACTGTTAAAATCCCTTACTACGATGAGCAGCATATGCTTGAGCGGGGATGTACACATCATCGTAGCAAACCATGCACTTATAGTCTGTCCTAAAGAAAAGGCATACAGCCTTGAAACGTTGAGAAGATGACTATACTGTAAAAAAAGCCTTGATTGTATCACTAAAATCTTTTTTCAAAATTCCGGAGGGTGCCACTTCTTCCTTGTGCGGTCAGGTGACTCTGTAAGATATCACTGCTATATATATATATATATATATATATATATATATATATATATATATATATATATATATATATATATATATATATATATATATATATATATATATATATATATATATATATATATATATATATATATACCAAATCTCCAATAACGCGCTAATAGTAATAACTACCAATCGGTCGGCAGCAATACTTGGCCCCCTACTAGTGGGGCTCAACAATCTAAATATACTCCCAATAGTATTGGCAGGCGTCCTGTGGTATTTAAATGGTGATTCCTTTCTCTCTTAGCTTTATAATTCATACACAATGAATTTTAAACATGAAACATTTATTAAAAGAAAATATTTAAAACACTTTTTCCATGTCCAGTTCTTGTCAGAGGTGAAATTTTCACAAGATTAAGGATGAAACACAAACCCAGCGCCTTTCGTCTCAGGGGTATAAATGTTTTAAACCAATCTTTAATGGGTCTATTGATGTGTTTTTCAGTTGCACAGAGAGAGTAATATATGTTGACCCTCTGGTGGAATGAATGATTCCTCCTGTGTTAGGTGGGACGCCTATTTTGGGGCACACTTGTAAATAGTCTAGAACCAGGAAGATATTTTCTCCTATAGATCCTTCTTAATATAGACACTTAATAGGGTACCCTTTTAAATGGGATAGAAGACATCCCTATTTCGCTAAGTGAGGACTCAATATTCAATATTGGAGTCCAGTTCAAATTAACATCAAATAATGACCTCTGCTGATCCTCTAATAATTAGTAGGAAAAATTAGTTGCCTACGCATGCGCAGACGGCTAAAATGCGCCCTCCGAAATAATTCAGAACGGACCGCACCAAGCAGAATAAGGCCCATAGTGCTATTGTCATATGTTACTGGAGCACATGGCCATAGACTTGGAGATAATTTGTTTTATCAGAGTTGTACATATTTTTAACTCTACTTCTGGCTGCTAATGTCGGCTTTTATAAGTAGCATTTCTGAGAAAGGATTTTGGCTGCGGTATAATTAATGAACCCTCTTCAGGGAGATGCTGCCCAGTTTGGGGGGTCGGGGCGGCGAGGTGGACCGGCAGTGATGGTGGGGGAGGTGGCGGGGACCCCGGCAGGCTCCGTAGCCATGGGGTCTCGTGCGCGCACACCCCTGGCTGTAACCGGCCGTTGGCGGGGGCTGGTGATGGAATCACCAGCCCCTGCAAAGATGTAGCCTGCTACATCTGTATATGTCTATTAGATTATGTTATTTTAATGTTTTGTCCTTAATTGATTGTTATTAGCACTAATCAATCAAATATTTATATGTATAAATTTTCGCTTGTATTTTATCAGATACTCACTGGTGAGATCATGAGACTTTCTTCTTGCATAAAGAACTAGGGGGAAATTTACCAATATGAAAAACCTAGTTTTTCGTATTGGTATTTTCCCTACGACTGCATACGACTGTTTAAGTCGTATGCAAAGTCGTGTTCCGGAGGATCAGTTACAAAGCAGTCAGATACGACTGCTTTGTAACCCTCCGATGGTGTAATGATTCGTATTAGCGGCCGTATATACGGCCGCTAATACGAATTATTTCTAGCAGTCTGCACGGATCAGTCAGATCCGTGCAGGCTGCAAGGTGTAAAAAAAAATAGAAAGAATAAATAAATAAAAAAAAAAACGGCGTGGGGTCCCCCTCACAGCCGAAACCAGCACCAGGCTGAAGGAGCCAGGGCCGGTAATTAAAAATCAGGGAACCCGACAAATAGGGGTTCCCCGATTTTTAACAACCAGCCCCAGGCTCCAGGTTCGGGGCTGGTTCCCAAAATACGGGGGACAAAATGACTAGGGGTCCCCCGTATTTCAAGAACCAGTCCCAGGCACAACCAGCCGGCAGGGTAATGCCACAGCCGGGGGGAGACTTTTTATGCAAGTCCCCCCGGCCAAAGCATTAACCCTACCGACCAGTCAGCCTGGCCAGGGGCCCTGGGGGAGTGGGGACCCCCCCAATGAAGGGGTCCCCCCCCTCCAGGACTTACCTGACCAGGCTGAAGCCTGGTACTGTCCCCGATGCCCCTGGGCAGTGGGCATCGGGCTGATTATGTTGTAAAAATAAGGTTAAACTATTGTTTTTTACTGTGGCACTACAAGTGCCAGCAAGCCTCCCCAGCAAGCTGGGACTTGGAGAACCACAAGTCCCAGCCTGCTGGGCATTAAAGGGCCCGCTGGCACTTGTAGTTCCACAGTTAAAAAAATAGTGCACAAAACACACTGACACACTTTTAAAATAAAACTTTATTACATACAAAGCCCACACATACTAATACTTACCTATCTTCTTCCCATAGGTAGCCCTGATGTCCTGTGTCGTCGTCTTCTGGTCCTGTGTCGTCTTCTTCCTCCATGTCGACCGTCGCTGTCGCCGTCCGGATCCGACGAAATCCATTTGGGAAGCTGTGGAAGGAAACCATACTCACCTGTCCCAGCGCGACGTAGTCCAGGTAAGTGTCTTGGCAAAAAAACAAACCGACACCCGAATCCAAGCGGACACGACGGAGACGCACGGTGTTTGTTTACATCGTGCGGCTCCGCCTCCCGAATGCCGCTATTGGCCGCCTTGCGGCCTAGCGGCCAATCAGGAGCCGCTAGGCCGCAAGGCGGCCAATAGCGGCATTCGGGAGGCGGAGCCGCACGATGTAAACAAACACCGTGCGTCTCCGTCGGCTGCGGTGTAATTAATGAACCCGCACGTGTGTCTCTGAAAAATTGTATATGGTCTATTGATGTAATGAAGGTATATTTTTTTAAGATTAGGGCGATAAGGTGGAACATATGCTTATATGTCTATTAGATGATGTTATTTTAACGTTTTGTCCTTAATTGATTGTTATTAGCACTAATCAATCATATATGTATCTGTATAAATTTTCGCTTGTATTTTATATTGTTTATTTTATTTTATAGAATTTATTATGGAACTACTTGTTGTACCATGCGGGATTCTTTCATTTATTTAAAAGGACATATGTCGGCTTTGTGTAGAACTAAGTAATTATTCTTGTGGGAAAGGTCCACGCTTGCTATAATGAGGGATCTGACTGACGCTAGGCCAGCCCTCTGACAAAGTCCGTTGATGATGAAACCGCATTGGGGCGTGGCCTAGCGTCGTTCTGCTGTCTGAGTGTATCCACTCCAACTCACTATGGGCCTTATTTTGGTTCATTCTTTCTGACAAAATCCTTCTTAGATGGGCAAAACCATGTGCACTGCAGGTGGGGCAGATGTAACACACCTTGACAAAGGGGCACAGCCCTGAAACGTTGGACTTCACCTGCTGTGAATACACTGATTCTTTTGCAAAGACCCACGAGTGCCAGCCTGTTTTCTTTCTACATTATCTTCATCTGATGGGCACCGGGGCAGTTGCTATAGAGGAGTGAGTGCCGGACCGCATTGCTGTATGTGTGTATATATATATATATATATATATATATATATATATATATATATATATATATATATATATATATATATATATATATATATATATATATATATATATATATGTCTGAGGTAGGCGGCACTCAGAGACGATGTGAACAATTTAAACCATAACACGGTTTATTGTGCAAAATGAGGCAACGTTTCGGGGATGAACCCCTTTCTTAAGCCAAAACAAAGCCCTGACGAAAATGCCATAAAGCATTGAAACGTTGGCGTCATTTGGCGTTCTGTCGTTTGTCATTTCCACTGAGTGCCGCTGAATACTGCATATACTGGGTCGGACCTAGTCTGGGGACAAGTCCGTCTATGTGAAGGCACCAGGAATAGTAATCTCTTGTATCTTATAGTGAGTGCCGGGACCTCCAATCAATATATATATATATATATATATATCAACAATATAAGGGTGGAAAGAATGGTGTGGGGATGACAATTATCTTGTCTCCGGGCAACCGGGACAAAATTATGCCACTGGTAAGAACTGAAAGGTCTGATTCCTGAGAGATATCATACTGTCACCAGCAACAATTGTATAGCTTTTGACATGGAGAACTGGTGCACCCAGCAGAGATGGAGCATAAGGGGAATAAATACCAGTATATTTCCCTGCTGCCCCTTGGCTTTTCTATACCTGTTAATACTACTTATTTGGAAGTACAGTATGTTTCAGATGGGCTTGACAAGCCACATGCTTCGCAATTTAATCTCTTGTCAGTTCTGATAAAATATTCCTACAATATCTGCAGTATTTCAAAACTAACCTTTCCAAGAGCAAAACGGGTTAATAGGAACTGCTGCATATAACTATTTAATCTTACCTGAACTTTCATGTGACTAGCGAAGACTTTGTTCCTTATATGATGCCTGACAACTCAGATCCCCAATTCCTGCTAACTGCCACCCTCAATTACCATATTAAACCTTCTTTGACATGCTTAATATAGATCTCTTAGCTGGTGAATTACCGTTCATTTAGACGTGCCCTTGGAATTAGCTCATGCCACGCAATAGGCACAAATGTGACCTATTTCTGCTCTCTATGCGGTACTCATATTGCTAGGGAAAATGTAAACGTTTTGGGTGTCTGTGTCTGAATAAGCTGTGATTCACCATTTCTATTTCATGGTACAGCTTCTGCATCTGCAGCGTGCGTGCTGTAAGTAGCAGTGGGGATTGTCAGACTGAAGTCTGTGAATACAGAATGCAGAGGATGTGAATATACATGAGTATGGCTAGAGAGAGAGAAATGTAGGGCGGCTGTGTAGATCAGGATGTAAATGTGCAAGGAAGTTCTTGCAGCATGGCCATGGTAGTCACACATGGATAGCTGTAAAGTCTGGAGAAGATGGCTGTAAAACTTTATAAAGGAGGACTGTAGGAAAACGTGTACATTTGGGGACTGTATTATGAGTGTCATCAGGATAAAACATTTCTGGGAAATGTAACAATATAGTCACCCAGAGACAGCAAAGAAAACTAAAGGCTTCTCCATGATCTCATTATTTGATGAAATCCTGGACTATGGTTCCCTGTAGACATGATTCGGGGTCTCACAACCACAAATAGAACCTCCAGCTATGACAAAAAAACATAATAGTACAATTGCTGTGGGATTATCAGAATCATGTATTTTACTGCACTTGCTCTCTTCAATTTGACTTATTCTGCTTTAATGCCTGATACACTATTGCTGTTCTCTACATCTCCTGCTTCCATGCCAATTGTGAATTGGAGAACCTGCGATAAATTACTTGATTTGCTCAAAATATCACTGCAACTGCAGCTTGAGAGTCCTGCTGGGAATTTCATGTTATGTGCTAAATAAACACACTTTTATGATTTACTCCATATTGCACATGTGCTAAATATATATGCAAGGGCTGAGTAAAAACTGGAGGCTTCTTATACTACTCAGAACAACAACATCTAAATATCATCTTGCGTGAATGCACTACAGTATGTCGCTTCTTCAGTAGACATCGCTAGCAAGGACAATGACCCCCGGCATGGCCCCCTGTACCCCCCCCCCCCATCTCTTATCACTGCCAGCATTCGCAAGTGTGTATGCACTTACTGATGCCGGCATCATTATTGCTGGATCCTATCGCCCCCAATGTCATGATGGGTACACAGTCTTCAGTGTGTACCTAGCACTAGATTTCATCTAATGTGTAACGATCAGATCAGGTGATCGATCAAATTAACGTATGCCTCCTGTTATGATTATCTGTTCAATCAATGTATGTCTGATATTGGTGTAATAGTTATGTCTCCTGTGAGTATTGGAATCAGGACATGTCTTGTATGTAAACTGTAGGTGACCCTGGTTTGAGTTTGAGGCCTGTATTCCCTCAGTGTGACATCTGTGGACTCCTCCGGAGTCAGGATGTAAGATAAGATCTGAGCCCCTCATAAACCATGGTCCAGAAGAAGAGGTTAGAGTTTGTCCCCTTCCTTCACATCTCTTATCAGTGGGTCTGCTATGCAAGGAAGGAGGATCAATCACTTTGAAAACAGCAGACTGTCAAAGATACATTGCCAGGGACCTTCCACACTCCTTCAGCATGGAAAGAGTGGAATCCCAAGGGTGGGAGGGATGAGGGAGTCTGCAAGGTATAACTAAGACCTTTCTCCCTATAGTCAGTGTCACTACCTGGGGGTCTAGCAAACAGGCTGTAGGCGACGAGAGATTTCTTGTGGAGAACCCCCCCACTTCAGGATTGTAAGATACGGTTCTGTCTTTTTCCCTTTTTATTTTATTTCTGAAATTTGCATTTAATCGTTGTGTGTACTTTTAAAATCATTGTAATGTCTTGTAACCATTTTGTTTAAAGCTCTGTAGTATTTCTAGGAATAAATAATACATATTCCCAGTTCTGGTTCTATGTTCTTAAGACTCATTAGCCTCAGGAGAGAAAGGCTGGAAAACGTTACCATTGTTATCTTGTATTGTGTGGTCAGGGGCGAGCCAAGCCGCCCCTTGCGCAGTTTCAGGCGCTAAAGTCAGGTTTTGGCTGGTGGCAGTGTACCTCAAGGAAAGGACCCGAGTGTCCTGAGTGAACCCCAGTCACGGCCGGCGCTGCTCAGATTGACGTATCGGAGCAGGCGACCGGTGGGTCCGTGACATTTGGTGGCAAGCGGTGGGGTGGAGAATTAATTTTTCTCTTTAAGAACTTAAGTGAGTGTGGGTAGAATTTTGTGAGAAATACCCACATCACCAGAATCAGAACTCAGAGCTTTACTATAGTTTTAAAAGTCACACAGTGAGTGCAATTTCTGTTCCCTCCCTTCTCTTGTTTTTCTTTCCTATCATTTTATTTGACAAGTGTGAGACTCAGGATGGCTGATTACCAGCAGATGAGGAGAGATGACCTGGCGGTCGTGTGTGTGCAGAGGAATATTCCTTGGTCTGGCCAGAGTAGAAAACGTATGATTCAGGCACTAGTGGATGCCGATCGGACTCTAGCTGCTGGAGGAAACCAGTCCATGGACAATCCTACCCCAGGGGCTCAGTCAGCACTGGACAGTACAAACGATTCCGCGCCAGGGTCAAACACTTCTGCTGGACCCAGCAAGTCTACACTGCAGAGCGACCTTCTAGCTGCTAGCAGGCAATTGAAGAATGTGAACCCCGTATTCGCTTTGCAGCTGGTGCAGTTCTGCCAAGGCATTGTCGACAGAGAGGCTGCGGAGCGCAAAGCCGTACGAGAGGCTGAGGAGCGCAAAGCCGTACGAGAGGCTGCAGAGCGTCAGGCTGAGCGTGAACACCAGTTGGTGCTGGGGAGGCTCAGAGGCCTGATCGCTGTTGGTGAACCAGTGGAGGATGATACAGGGCATCATGATGGCGAACCTTTACGTGAGACTTTATCTGCCGTGGCTACTGAGTTAGCAGGAGATGGGCTTCGTACTGAACTTTTACTGTCTGCGGAAGTAAATAATGTGTTGGATCATGATGTGGACTCTGTTATCAATCATGGGGAGCCTAACAAGGGACAGAGGTCCCAAATGACCGCTGACGCGAATTTCACCGGACCGCGTCATGCACAGTTCCCTGTCTTGGAAGCAGACAGAGGAAGCCAAGTGAGTGTCAGCTTGGTTGTGAGTAATGAGCTGGCCCTGGACACTACAACCGATGCTCAGAGAGGTGACATCTCTGCTAGCACCAGGGAGACTGTAGGATGTGTGGCAGTCAGGGAGACTACAGAGTACCAATTCCCTACAGCACCAGAAGAGCCCAGTGGGTATATTGACCCAGTGGAGGATGATGATATGTTTACCCTACTGAGCACAGAGGAACTAACGGAAGAATGCCAGCTGCAAGGTATCTCCTGCCACAACCATACTCGTGGGGAGATGATCACGCAGCTCACCCAGGCCAGGGACGATGAGTGCAATGCCTTCAGCCAGTATCGTGCAGCATTTCGTTTCTGGGGTCCATCCGCGTCTCCTTGGGTGCTGCTGAGAGAACTGGGACAATGTTACAAATTTGCGCAGCAGGAGGTCGATGCTTGGAGAAAGCTGGATACCCCATTTTGGGGAGATCAGTGCCGCCGGATAGGTGTGGAGTGGCGTCGCCTAGAACAGCTGCTGTTACCAGCTCTGAAAGCAAAGTTCCAGTTTAAACGGTTGAGAGAAGCAGAAGCTGAGGATGTCAGCAGCTTGCTCTCACCAGGGGTGCCCCACCAGGGCAAGGTGCCTCTGCCTACTACAGCAGTCATGGAACCTGCTCAGGAGACCTCACATCACAAGGCCCAGTTTAAACTGCTGGAAGATGTGAGCAGCATGTTCCCACCCGTTGCTCCAGATTTGTTGCCGGAAGAGGCTGGCTGCATAGTGAAAGTATGCAGGGGAGAGACTATGTCGGAAATAGGAATGGGACTTTCTGACTGTATGCACACAAGTATGTGTGGGACTACTGATGTGGGACTTTTATTAACTCCACACATATCTGTCGCTAACCCTTCTGAACCATATGATGCATCTCAGGTAGTATGTAACCATGCTGAACATTGCAATGTTGTTATTTTGTGTGAAGCCCCTGGGATGATCTGTGATAGTGCCGTACCTTCGGTGGAGGTGGAGGGTGAGTTAGAGACAGGTATAGTGGGTAATCCTTGCCAGTTTGTGGGGTTAAATGAATGCCCTAATCTAGTTGGGAATGAGACACCATCACTCACCAGTGGTAGGAGTGCTGCTGGTGATGTCATTAAGGTTGCTGTGCTAGACGTTAACCCTGTTCCTCCAGTGATGTCTGGTTGCGACATCGGGCCATGGGACTCTAACTGCACAAATGGGACAGATCTGAGTTGGTTGCAGGCAGCGCATGTACCTGCCAATAAGTTACTGGTGACAACATGCTCAGATAACGTCATTCCTGCTCAGAGACAATGGGATCCAGATATAGCGGGTTTGCCACGGTGCAATTGTAAGCCAGCAGGATGGGCCCCATGTGTTGTGGAAAATGCACAGGCTAATTTGCAGGTATTGCAGGATGTCTCCCCAGGTTATGATATTGATGTTACTGTTGATAATGTGATGTCTTGCGCTACTGTGGGAAATGTGGTACCAGGTATAATAAGTGACCCGGTGGGTCCTGTGTGCACTGTAGACCGGTCAGATAGGGAGAGAGTGTCCCTTACTGCAGCTTTCCCCCCAAACCCCCCTCCTTACTGTAGCCACACAAACACAGATACAGGAACACAGCAGGGGTTACCTCCAGACACTGAGAACTCTCCAGAGAGTGCATTTTTCCAGCATCACTGGATAACGGATGCCTCTCCTGAGAACCTCAGTGGCACCACCCCAGCCACAGAACCTGCGGGTCTGGGAGGGAAGGTCAGGCTCAGGAAGGTGTCCTGGACGGCCATGGAAAGCTTGGCTTTCCACGCAGAACTGAGAACCAACCCTGCACAGGCTGCCCCATACCTGGGAAGTGGGAAAGATACCCCTGGGTACAGTGAGAGGGTTGTTTCAGGAGTAGAGCCAGTGGCTAGTAGGGAAGCTGCTGTGTGTAACCAGAAGGGTGGGAGGGCCCGTGAAGCACAGGTAAACTCAGCTTCATTAACCTCGGAAAGGCTGAGCTGGGATGTTCCCAGGACAGGGGACAATGACCTGCTGGTATTCCCCCTTGCAGAAACGTGCCCCCCTTCACAATTCACACACCCAGACACAGAGAGCGAATCTCCTCACAAAAGGATGAGGTGTGAGGTGTTGAGTGAGTGGACCTTCCCCCCAGTGAAGGGGAGGGGGGGTCAGTCAGCTCAGGAGAGGTGCTGGGAAGACATTTTTAAGTCTGTATATAGTGCTGGGAGAATGCCCCACACCTGTGGTATAGTTAAACGTGCCGAGTTAAGAGTCCCAGGGGGATGGCCGTTTGCGGTGTGGCGGAATGGTCTGGTACTGATCTCAGTGAGTAAGGCCAAACTGCCAGCTGCAGGGGAGAATCCGTGTCCAGGAGTCCGACGCACAGCTGTGGTGGGCTGTGTCAATATCAGCCGGGATGGACACAGCTCCCACTATATCAGTGTGCTCACAGACTATGGGTTCGAGGACACCTGTGTGCTTTTAGTTTGCCATCTCCTGCGAGAGGGACAGGGACTATGCCCATTGCCCACCCTAGCCACGGCTATGGCGTCAGGTGGTGCCATGACAGAGGCCAAGTATAAGAAAGTGCCCACCCTAGTCACAGACTATGGGTCAGGTGGTGCCAAGTATAAGAAAGTGTTTGTACAGATCCCGCAGAATCAGTGGCAGTCTGTCTCAGCACAGAGACCACTGCTACCTGTCCAGGTGATGTAGTTAATAGCGCACTGATGAGACGGTGACGTGGGTCACCGCCTCTGTGCGCCATTTTAAAAGGGGGAGGTGTAACGATCAGATCAGGTGATCGATCAAATTAACGTATGCCTCCTGTTATGATTATCTGTTCAATCAATGTATGTCTGATATTGGTGTAATAGTTATGTCTCCTGTGAGTATTGGAATCAGGACATGTCTTGTATGTAAACTGTAGGTGACCCTGGTTTGAGTTTGAGGCCTGTATTCCCTCAGTGTGACATCTGTGGACTCCTCCGGAGTCAGGATGTAAGATAAGATCTGAGCCCCTCATAAACCATGGTCCAGAAGAAGAGGTTAGAGTTTGTCCCCTTCCTTCACATCTCTTATCAGTGGGTCTGCTATGCAAGGAAGGAGGATCAATCACTTTGAAAACAGCAGACTGTCAAAGATACATTGCCAGGGACCTTCCACACTCCTTCAGCATGGAAAGAGTGGAATCCCAAGGGTGGGAGGGATGAGGGAGCCTGCAAGGTATAACTAAGACCTTTCTCCCTATAGTCAGTGTCACTACCTGGGGGTCTAGCAAACAGGCTGTAGGCGACGAGAGATTTCTTGTGGAGGACCCCCCCACGTCAGGATCTGTATTTAAGTGTAAGATAGGTTCTGTCATTTTTTTCTTTTTATTTTATCTCTGAAATTTGCATTTAATCGTTGTGTGTACTTTTAAAATCATTGTAATGTCTTGTAACCATTTTGTTTAAAGCTCTGTAGTATTTCTAGGAATAAATAATACATATTCCCAGTTCTGGTTCTATGTTCTTAAGACTCATTAGCCTCAGGAGAGAAAGGCTGGAAAACGTTACCATTGTTATCTTGTATTGTGTGGTCAGGGGCGAGCCAAGCCGCCCCTTGCGCAGTTTCAGGCGCTAAAATCAGGTTTTGGCTGGTGGCAGTGTACCTCAAGGAAAGGACCCGAGTGTCCTGAGTGAACCCCAGTCACGGCCGGCGCTGCTCAGATTGACGTATCGGAGCAGGCGACCGGTGGGTCCGTGACATAATGGTAGTGGGTTTATAGAATAAAGACTCCTATTATGTGTTATATTATGGCATACAAGCAACATATTTGTTAGCAGATTAACCAAAAAATCACCAGTTAAGAAATCTCTCTGCTGTTTAGTACGAACTGAATGCTGTATAAAATACAGAGTTACCCTCAGGATGGCAATAGTTAAATAGCATGTTAATTATGTTTATGGCATATCAACCAGCTCTCTGTTACCTTGCGGAATGCTTGTACTCTTCAGTATTGCACAGGGCAAAGCAGAGGGATGGCACTGGTCATGATTACCTTGATTAACATAAGTAGACACTTTTTGTGCCCTGTGCCAGAAAGGGAATTGGTGCCGCGCCCCCCCCCCCCCCCCCCCCACCCATAGTCAAAATAGGAACAGTGCGCACTGTAGGTGCACGCAAAAATGTAGGGGTGTATAAGACCATATTGCCCATTACACATTATGCCACCAGTTGTGTGATCAGCCAATAGACTGACCAGGCTTGCTGGAGTGTTGGGTCCTGGTGGGGAGGGGGGGGCACAAGTGGCATGACAAGATGGTTGCATGTGAAGATGCTGTGACTGTACCTACTACAGGGTTCTCCAGTTTATTGCTGCTATAGGAGTCCAGCTCTAGGGAGACCCCGTACTGCATGATGAAGGAGCTGAGACAGAAAGTGGGCCAGGAACAGGAGACAGAGGAGAAGGTAATGGGGCACCGAGCACTGTCCTTACTGGTGCTGGTCACATTAAGCAGCTGCCTGTCCATGGTGTCATACCTTCAGTATAATGAGGCACAGCGGCTGCTCATTGGGATGCAGGGATTGGTATGAAGGTACTACTCTCCTCCAATATTAATGCATGTTATGATAGATTATGTACAATATTAATAGTCCCATCCTCCCACCATCAGCCTCATCCTCCTAGCAACACCAGCCCCATCTCCCCATCTTCCAATTTACACCAGCCCCATTCTCTTATTTGCACTTTTTGTGCCCATGTCGACTGTGATGACATTCGGGATACAAAATTGAATTCCCATGTCGATCTTTTGACTGTCAACCTTGCCCATGTCTACCTAATGCTTGCGTCGACGTATCCTCATGTCGGCCTTCAGACATGTCGACCTTGATGCATATCGACCTTCAGTGGTCCACCTAATGCATTTCGACCTTCCTCTTGTTGACCCTGTGACCCATATCCGGCATTAGCATTTGTGAACTTGCTGACTGTCCTCTTTTCAGAGAGGATTTCCATAAGATGGTTTAAGTACTGTAGCACACTTGAAGATCCCTGGTTCTGAGTTCAAAAGTTCGCATTTTGTATTGTTGACCATTCTACTGTTAGCATCATGTATGTAACCCTTTTAGACCCTCAATTTAATTCCATGGAAAAATGTATTGGAGATCATTTGTAAAACAGATTAAATAGCTTCTACATAATAATAATAATAATAATTTGTGTGTCTAAATTAGAAGATTGAGAGTTACACCCTTGCACAGAGTATAGATTTTTTTATAAATTACAATTAAATGAAATACCAAAACTCATATCCTCTGATCTCCGAACTGTGTGACCCGAGTAAAAATTTTGTCTTCTCTGGAATCGATTTGATAAGACCAAATGATCTTTTAGAACTCATTTTAGAAAATTAGACAAGTGGAAGACCAAATTAAATATATAATAATGTTCTTTTCTCCCAATAGGACTCAAAGTGCTTTACATTTGCCTTTACAGCACATAAAACATAACAAGGTTAACGGTGGATATTAGTGAAATGCTTGAGAGAACAGGAAATTCTTCAGTCTATTTTGGAAGGATTCTACAGTGGGGGCCTCTCGCACTGTGCGGCGAAGATAGATGCAGAGAGTCGGAGCCACAAAGCTGAAAGCTCTACCCCAAGATTTCAGACAGATTCCAGGCATTGTTAATAGTCCATCATCTGCAGAGTGCAGTAATCAAGTTAAGCAGTAAGGAATCAGAAGCTGCTTCAAGTACCTTGGGTTCTGGTCTTGAAGGGCTTTGAAAGTCATTAAGCCAATCTTAAAAAGCAATTTGCCATCTTACAGGCAGCCAGTGAAGGGAGCAAAGAATGGGTGTAATGTGGCTGGAGCTGGGCTAGTTGGTTAATAGCATGGCAGCTGCATTTTGTACCATCTGAAAGCAGTGCAATTCTTTTGCTGGGAGACCGAGGTAGAGGGCATTGTAGTAGTCTAGGCGTGATGATAGAAATGCATTGTTCTGGCTCGGTGATCCTAGGCTCGGTGATCTGCAGGCTGTACTTTGTATTGTGCATGGCTGTAGGGCCGCCGGGTGGGGGAGGCGGTATGCGGCTGCAGGGGTGGGGGTGGCATTGTGCTGCTGTCGCTGTGGGCAGCTGCTCGGTCCCCACCAGAGGCCTGGGACAGCTGTACCCACAGCACCCCCCTGTCAGCGGCCCTTAGCGACTCTACTACCGGCTCACAGGCTGCACCATCAGTTCCCAGACCGACCCTACTATTGGCTCCTATATTTATAATAGTTTATCCCTTGTTGTATAGTATGTTCTGATATTTTGTTACTTATTCATAAACCATGGATGTTTTTAACCAATAAATGTTTATCCAACCTTATTTTAAATGTATTTATAGTGTCTGCCGACACCACTTCTCCAGTAAGAGAGTTCCAAAGTTTGACTGCTCTGGCTGTAAAGAATTTTTTTCTTCTAGAAGAACAAAATCGTTTTTCTTCTAATCTAAACTCATGCCCTCGCGTCCTAGATTCCTTTCTAGCAGAAAAAAGGGTGTTTGACAGTTCCTTATATTGGCCCCTAATATATTTATACACTAGGTGTATAAATATACCCCCCTCCCTCGCGAATGGCGGGAGGGGGGGGTCGTGGGGGGGTGCCGCGAATGACGGGAGGGGGGTTGCGGGGGTGCCGCAAATCGCGGGAGGGGGGGCGGGGAGGAGTGTTTTGCCGCAAATCGTGGAAGGGGGTCGCAGGGGGTGGGAGTACCGCGAATCGCGGGAGGGGGGGTCGTGGGGGGTAACGCGAATCGCGGGCGGGGGGTGTTTTGCCGCAAATTGCGGGAGGGGGGGGTCGTGGGGGGCTGCCGCGAATCGCGGGAGGGGGGGTGTTTTGCCACGAATCGCGTGAGGGGGAGCGGTGGGGGGCGCTCACCTGGTGGCTGTGGAGTAGGTTCCTGGGCAGCATGGGGAGGCAGAGGGTGTCTGGCACTGTGGGCTCACTGGGCTGGTTCTCTGTCATGTGAGTGTGTCATGTGAGTCAGAGGCTCCACCCAGCGTTAGACACACACTCACACACTTTGAGTGACAGATGTAGCCAAATATATAAGAGATGTTGAGCATGACCCCCTTAAACGTCTCTTCTCTAGTGTAAATAGTCCCAAATTGCTTAATCTTTCCTCGTAGCTTAAATTCTCCATTCCCCTTTGCTTTGTTGCTCTTCTTTGGATTTTTTTTAAATTCTATGATGTCCTTTTTGTGTGGGGCCCAGAATTGTACTCCGTATTCGAGGTGCGGTCTAACCAATCATTTGTACAGAGGCATAATTACTTTTGAGTCCCTAGTTTCCATGCCCCTTTTAATACATGCTAGAGTTTTGATGGCCTTTTTTGTTGCTATATTACATTGAGCACTACACCCCAATTTGTTGTCTATTTGAAATTGCACACTGGTTATGTCTCCCAAGGTGCATGACCTTGCATTTATCCACATTGAACCTCATCTTCCACTTTTTTGCCCACTCATCTAGATTGTCAAGATCATTTTGAAGCATGGTGACATCTTCTGATGATTTAATAGCTCTGCTCAATTTTTTATAGTCCGCAAATATGGATACATTACTGAGTAACCCCATCCAAATATCATTAATAAAAATGTTAAATAAAATGGGCCCTAGAACCGAACCCTGTGGCACTCCACTTAGTACTGGTATAATATTTGATACGGCACTGTTCACAACCACTCTTTGTTCTCTATTACACAGCCAGTTCCCTACCCCTCTACAGATAATTGCTCCTAATTATTTATCAACCTCTTGTGTGGTACTGTGTCGAAGGCTTTAGCAAAATCTAGGAAAATCACATCTACAGCGTTTCCATTATCAATTTTTGCTAACCTCTTCATAGAAACCAAGTAGATTAGTCTGGCATGAACAATTTTTCATGAACCCATGCTAGTTATTACTGAGTAAACTATGAATGTCTAAATATTCCTGGATACCATCTCTTAAAAATCCTTCAAATAGTTTACCCATTATTGATGTTAAACTAACAGGTCTGTAATTAGCGGGATCCTCCTTTTTTCCTTTTTTGAATATTGGCACTACCTCTGCTATTCTCCAGTCTTTTGCTACCTTTCCTGATGAGAGTGAATTATCAAAGATATAATGTAGAGGGGAAGCTAATTCCTCCCTTAATTCCATTAGTACCCTAGAATGAATCCCATCTGGCCCAGGTGATTTATTTGTTTTGATTTTGCTGAGCCTCAATATTAATTTCTCGGTAGAGAAATCAATATTGAGGTCTGACTTGTTCATCCCATTTGTGGTACTGTATGGGTGCGTTCCACAGTCTGCTCTCCCTTAGTAAACACTGATGAGAAGAACTCATTTAACAGTTCTGCTTCTCCCTTATCCTCTGTAAAACTTTTTCCAGTGATATCGATTAATGGGCCTATGTTGTCCTAATTATACATTTACTATTTATGTATTTGTAAAACTTCTCGGGGTTTTTTTTGCTTTCAAAGGCTATGCGCTCTTCATAATCCCTTTTAGCTACTTTGATTGCCCCTTTGCAAATTTTGTTTGATTTTTTGTATTTGGTGAACGCCTCCTCATTTAAGTTATATTTATAGAATTTAAATGCTCTTGTTTTATTGTTGATTGCTGTCCTAACTTTTTTGTCCAACCATGGAGGCTTTTTTTATTGAATTTATTATTATTTACTTTTAGGAATGTATTTAATAGTTTCTAGTACATTTTTTAGAGTGTCCCACATTTCCTCAGCATTTTTCCACTTCACTAATGGTATATGGGTGAATAAGGATTTCAGGATAGAAGTCAGTTTTTAGGACTCCTCTTGGGGCATTGAGTGGTGACAGAGGGACTATGCACACCATGCTCCTCCATCTTGCTGACCTTTTCTTTTATCTGTACTAGGGCCGCCATGCTCTCATCACACAAACACATGTGAATGTACAACAGGCAGCAAGACTGAATAGGGGATGGTAAGATAAGGGGATAGATATTTAGTAGGTGTCAACAAAATACATATGTTAGAGGGACTGAGACATGTAGTTACTGAAGTGAGGGGAAAATATGCAACTTGCCATGGTGTGAGCTAACAAAATGTAAAGGGAAAGTTGGGTGGAAAAAAGATGTAAGTAAAGAGGTAAAGGTGGAATGACATTAGAAATGGAGATGGTTGAGGCGGGATCACGGCGCGGCAGACGTAGGGCGGCATGCAGGAGAGTTAGGAGGAGGTGAGCATGGACGCGCAGAGATGAGTCCCGTCCGCCCGCCTTGCCCCGCATAACCTGCCCGACCCTGTTGATGCTGACCGCTGTATGTAACGGCGCAAAGCGGACCCCTTGGCAGCCGCATCCAGCCGGTGGAACCAAAACGCCGGAGTAGTACAAGTGGAAGTGAGCGCCCAGATACTGAGACCCAGCCAGCCTGACGATATCCCACGGAGTTGGGGACTGCCTCAGCCAGCATCCCCTCATGCACTTAGCAGATTGAAGCTGCAAGAAGCTGCAGCCACAGACACTGCTATCCTGGATCTGAGCTGGGGGGACTAGCAGACTGTTCCGGGCTAGAAATGGCAGCCAGCACACAGTGAGTGGGAGTGCAGCCCAGCGTGCCAGAGGGAAGAGCATCCTGATTAACTTGTAAGCAGTGTGTACCTGAAACGAACTAGCTGTTGGCTTATACAAAACCCAGCACTGAAGTGTATGCAGTGTGACGAGTTTGACAGAGTGCTGGACCCCTGAGTAAATCCAACCAGGACTGTAAGTACTGACTTTTCCTCTTTTTTTTTTTTTTTCGTGTATCCTAAGTGTTTGGAAAATGGGGAAAACGGGACAGACAGCAGCTGCGGCAAAGTTAGAGCGGTTTGCAAGAAGTAACCCCAAAGAAAAATCAGTTACTGGGGAATCTCGGCAGTCCTTATTCCCCCAGGAAGCTGCATTATCAAACTCCACAGTGTCAGAACCTGCAGCAGAGACAACACTGCAGCAGTTATTAGATACAATAAACGGATGTGAGCACAGGCTGGGGGAAAAAATTGAAAAGACACAAGCTGAGATAGCTTTGCTGAGACAGGAGTTGCACACTGTCAAAGCGAGGGTAGATGAGACTGAAGTAAGGATCTCTAACTTAGAGGATATACAAGCCTCGTCAACAGCCCAAATTAATCAGCTAAAAGGGTCTATGGTGGGGATTCAATCCCAAATGTCCGAAATGGAGGGGCGCTTACGCCGTAACAACATCAGACTGGTAGGAGTACCGGAAAAAACAGAGGGTGACACCCCTGAGATCTGGCTGGAAAAATGGTTAATAGCACAACTGGGGAGGGAAGTGCTATCCCCCCAGTTCTGCATTGAGAGAGCACACAGGATCCCAGGAAGGCCCTTACCACCAGGTGCACCAGCGAGGATGCTTATTGCAAAAGTCATGAACTTTAGGGACCGTGACACTATCTTAAGAACTGCTCGAACCAAAACCCAGATGGAAATCAATGGAGTCAAAATTATGATATTCCCTGATTACTCCAGAGAGGTTCAAAAGGAGCGGCTGAAATATGTTAACATTAAGAAGAGGTTGAGAGAACTCGGGGTCCAGTATTCAATCATGTTTCCAGCGAAAATGAGAATAATAATGGACGGAGAGACAAAATTTTTTACATCCGCAGAAGAGGCGTCGGCATGGATTGACTTACAGAAGAAGACAAAGAAAAAATAGCCACAGCTGCTAATGAGTAAAAAGTGACAATATAGCACAGCAAGTCTGAAGACTATGGCCCTTATTCTGATCGGTGCGGCCCGATCAGAATATGCGGCCGCAACCGTGCAGGCGAATCCCCGCCTTCCATACGGATCGCCACCTGCCGTCCGTACGCGGATATGTGGCGATCCGCATGAAATTGGACGGGGATACGCCTCCTCCGTCTTGGGAGCTGCCCCTGCATTCGATGGTCGCCAAACATCGAATGCAGGGCCGCACGCTCCACCAGGTCCCGCAACACAAGACCACACGGACACTTGTCCGTGTGAAATCATGTATGGGGGCGGGCAGCTGACATCCGGCGATGTCAGATGCCCGCCCCGTACCCACGCGTCACGGCCTCATTACCATGCATACGCCCCGCGTTTGCATGGGAACGCCCATGAAACGGGGGGCGTATGCATAGGGTAATGAGGCTAAGTAGCCCCTCACGCCCCTCTACGCCCCCTGTGCGGCGTATAAAGAATCCGTGCGGCGAAATCGCCTGCACATGCGCAGAGTGACCTCTGCACATGCGCAGACGATCAACATCGGCGGTCCGTCCGCATGCGGGAATATCCGCACCGATCAGAATAAGGCCCTATGAGACATAAATAAGAGGATGTATATATTTTTTTTTTTTTTTTTTTTTTTCTCTTTGTACCCTTGGGGATGAAAAATTTTTTTGCTGGGAAAAAAGGGGGAGGTCGGGTGGGAAGTGTTGGATAGGGGTGGGGGGGTGGGGAGGTATAAGTATATTAATAGGCCATGCAGTAGAAATATAGAGATGTACACGCCAGAGAGCCCACTGTAAAGGTGATCACAGGGAAGTATTTCCCAATCTTGCTTCGGGAGGGTGTGATAGAGTTAAGTGGGAAGATAGGGTGGATGTTTGTATGAGGAAATTGAATGTAAAATAGGGGGGAATGGTAAAGAGGTATCCTTTTTTGGGAAAGGTATACAGGGAGGGGGTGGGGGGGCTGGGAATGGGGGGTTTGCATTATTTTATCCAAACTGAGGCTGTAAAAGATAAGTTTGTTTTCAAAAATGGAAAGGAGAAGGTACCTAACGGCATAGCACTTTAAAATTATGAGCACAGTGAATAGAAAAGATATAAGTGATATTTATGTTTATGTTATAGTATGGTAAAGGTAATATATTGGAATGTCCGTGGACTCAATGATAAAATTAAAAGAACCACAGTAATGAACCAAGTAAAAAAATATGGTGCACAAATAGTTTGTTTAAGTGAGACACATTTAATGGGAGATAAAGTGATGGCCTTAAAGAAGGCATGGGTGGGGGAAATGTTTCACTCAACGTTCACAAATTGCTCAAGAGGGGTCTCAATTTTGATTCACAAAAATGTAACATTCCGGTGTAATAGGAAAGAGATTGATAAAAATGGTCGGTACATATTTCTGGAGTGCCAAATTCATGGGGTGAATGTGTGCATACTAGCGGTATATATTCCCCCGCCATTCCAGTATGATATACTGGAACGGGCGGTGGAATTTGTATCTAAAACTAACGAGGTTGCAGTTATGTGTTTAGGGGATTATAACAACGTGATGAACCCTGTGTTAGATAGATGGAAGCGGGGAGGAAGTGGAAAGGTAGGAAATAAGGGAATGGATAGATTTATAGTGGATATCGGATGGAGAGATATATGGAGGGAAAAAAACCCGGAAAGCCAATCATATTCATGTTACTCAAGAACAATGGAAGCCCTATCACGTATAGACATTGTCTTTGTAAATGATAAAATGGTTTCTAAGGTGGAAAAAGTGGAGTACTTACCCCATGGAATTTCGGACCACTCCCCAATGTTAGTACAAATAAGGGTGGTGGAGGATAAAGGGTGCAATATGTGGAGATGCCACTCTATGTGGCTAGAGCAAATGGGTGCAGGAACGGAATTAGAACAGGAATGGGAAGAATATTTCAGCAATAATAAGGGATCTGCGTCACAGGCAGTGGTGTGGGATGCGGGAAAGGCGACTATTAGAGGATCACTAATCAAGAGAATTGCCCAAATTAAAAAGAACGCTAGGGCGAAAGTACAGGAGTTGGAAAATAAAAATAATATACTTGAAAAAGCTTACCTACAAAATAAAAATCAAGCTACTAAGGCCGCTTGGGCACAAGCAAACTTAAAGTGGAAAGTAGAACTTAGTGAGCAATCAATGAGACAACTCGGGTCTATAAGCCATAGTAAATATTATGAGGACAGATCAGGAAGTTACATGGCACAATTAATTAAAAACTCAACACCTAAGAACCATATTGTTCAAATACAGTCAGATCAGGGGCAGATTGTGGAGGGCAACTCTGAAATTGCACAAATATTTGTAAAATATTATAAGGGACTATACACATCCACACTAGAATGTGATGAGGAGGAAATTAAAGAATATCTAGAGCAGATCCAGATCCCCCAGATAAGTAAAGAACAATGTGAGACCCTGGAAAAACCTATTTTAGTGGAAGAAATAAAAGAAGCCATTGGTCACCTACCCCGTAACAAAGCGCCAGGGGGTGATGGAATACCTGCAGAATTCTATATAAAACGCAAGGAGAAAATAGCCCCATGGTTAGCAGATCTGGTTAATAACAGTTTGGATGAGGGTGGGTTACCAGACTCAATGGAGGAGGCTTTAATAGCTGTAATTCCAAAGGAGGGGAAAAACCCCCTCAAACCAGAGTCCTATAGACCGATCTCACTAATAAATGTTGACGCCAAAATATTAGCAAGAGTATTGGCACAGAGAATGGAGGCAGTCGTGAATGGTATCATCCACCCAGGCCAAACGGGATTCCGGCGAGGGATGAGTACGAGGGATAATATTATACCCCTTTCCCACTGCAGGCTTTACACGTGTAAATGCCGTTTTTTTAGCCTTTTTAAACGGCTAGAGCTGCAGTGGGAAAGCTCCAGGTTGCTTTACACGGGTAACAAATACCGGTTTTTGTTACCCGTGTAAAAAGCAGTGTTTTTACCGTGTTATAGCCGTTTTTTCGGCAGTGGGAAAGGGGTAGCCCTTTACCCGTTAAAAAAAAAAACGGCATGGGGTCCCCCCCCCACTGCCGAAACCAGCACCAGGCTGAAGGAGCCGGGGCTGGTAATAAAAAATCAGGAAACCCGACAAATAGGGGTTCCCTGATTTTTTACAACCAGCCCCAGGCTCCAGGTCCGGGGCTGGTTCCCAAAATACGGGGGACAAAATGACTAGGGGTCCCCCGTATTTTAAGAACCAGCCCCAGGCACAACCAGCCAGCAGGGTAATGCCACAGCCGGGGGACACTTATGATATAAGTTCCCGCGGCCAAAGCATTAACCCTACCGACCAGTCAGCCTGGCCAGGGGCCCTGGGGGAGTGGGGACCCCCCCAATAAAGGGGTCCCCCCCCTCCAGGACTTACCTGACCAGGCTGAAGCCTGGTGCTGTCCCCGGTGACCCTGGAGCGGTGGTCACCGGGCTGATGGTATTGTGTAAAAAATAGAATAAAAACCATTGTCTTTTACTGGTGAACTATGAGTCCCAGCAAGCCTCCCCCGCAAGCTGGGACTTGGAGAACCACAAGTCCCAGCCTGCGGGGCATTAAAGGGCCCGCTGGGTCTTGTAGTTCCACAGTAAAAGAAAGAGTTAAATAAACACACTGACACACGTGAAAAATAAAAGTTTAATACATACATAACACATACATACTGATACTTACCTATCTTGAGCCCGTAGGTAGCCCTGGTCCTGATGTTCTGGTCCGTGTCGGCGTCTGTATCCAGTCGGCATCCCTGTCGGCGACGGCGTCGGCGGTCCGGAGTCCGAAGAAATCCATTTGGGAAGCTGTGGAAGGAAATCCTACTCACCTGTCCCAGCGCGACATAGTCCAGGTAAGGTCTTTGCAAAAAAAACAAACCGACACCCGAACCAGACCGGACTGACGGAGACACACGTGTGTTTGTTTACATCGTGCGGCTCCGGCTCCCGAATGCCGCTATTGGCCGCCTTGCGGCCTAGCGGCTCCTGATTGGCCGCTAGGCCGCAAGGCGGCCAATAGCGGCATTCGGGGGCGGAACCGCACAATGTAAACACACCGTGCGTCTCGCTGTCCGCTTGGTTCGGGTGTCGGTTTGTTTTTTTTGCAAAGACCTTACCTGGACTACGTCGCGCTGGGACAGGTGAGTATGGTTTCCTTCCACAGCTTCCCAAATGGATTTCTTCGGACTCCGGACCGCCGACGCCGTCGCCGACAGGGATGCCGACTGGATACAGACGCCGACACGGACCAGGACATCAGGACCAGGGCTACCTACGGGCTCAAGATAGGTAAGTATCAGTATGTATGTGTTATGTATGTATTAAACTTTTATTTTTCACGTGTGTCAGTGTGTTTATTTAACTCTTTCTTTTACTGTGGAACTACAAGACCCAGCGGGCCCTTTAATGCCCCGCAGGCTGGGACTTGTGGTTCTCCAAGTCCCAGCTTGCGGGGGAGGCTTGCTGGGACTCATAGTTCACCAGTAAAAGACAATGGTTTTTATTCTATTTTTTACACAATACCATCAGCCCGGTGACCACCGCTCCAGGGTCACCGGGGACAGCACCAGGCTTCAGCCTGGTCAGGTAAGTCCTGGAGGGGGGGGACCCCTTTATTGGGGGGGTCCCCACTCCCCCAGGGCCCCTGGCCAGGCTGACTGGTCGGTAGGGTTAATGCTTTGGCCGCGGGAACTTATATCATAAGTGTCCCCCGGCTGTGGCATTACCCTGCTGGCTGGTTGTGCCTGGGGCTGGTTCTTAAAATACGGGGGACCCCTAGTCATTTTGTCCCCCGTATTTTGGGAACCAGCCCCGGACCTGGAGCCTGGGGCTGGTTGTAAAAAATCAGGGAACCCCTATTTGTCGGGTTTCCTGATTTTTTATTACCAGCCCCGGCTCTTTCAGCCTGGTGCTGGTTACGGCAGTGGGGGGGACCCCACGCCGTTTTTTTTTTTTTTTAAATTCCCCCCCCCCCCTATCTTTACACTGCTTAAACGGGTTTTTAAACGGGTAAGTGTGAATGTGACAAAAACAGCTTTTAAACGGTAATTTACCGTTTAAAAGCTGCAGTGGGAAAGAGTCTTATGGCTCTTACCCGTTTAAAGACCCGTTTAAAAAAAACGGGTCTTTACCCGTGTAGGCAGTGGGAAAGCAGCATTAGAAGGGTCTTCACAAACATGAAGATAAAACAAGAACAGGAAAATGAAAAAGCTATAATACTGCTGGATGCGGCAAAAGCCTATGACTGCATAGAATGGATATATTTATGGTCCGTCTTGGAAAAATACGGGTTCGGTCCAAGATACATAAATTGGATCAAGTTGATGTATAGAAAACCAATGGCAAGGGTTCAAATCAACGGGTATACTACAGAAACAATTGGGTTGACTAGGGGAACGAGGCAGGGGTGCCCTCTGTCCCCGGTCTTGTTCAATCTAGCGATTGAACCCCTGGCCTGTGTATTAAGGGCAACACAAGAGTTAGAGGGATTCAAACTGGGAGAGAATAAGAAAGAAATTATATCTATGTATGCAGATGACATGCTGGTCTACCTATGCAGTCATGGAACAGAGCTACCAGCAGTATTAAAAATAATAGAGACCTTCGGACAATACTCAGGTCTGAGAATCAACTGGGGAAAGTCTAGTATGATCCCGCTGAAAGGAAATAGCGTAGATCAATGTAATAACGGAGGGTCACTGGCCTGGGTGGATGAAACAAAGTACCTAGGGATTATAATATCCAATAAAGTAGAAGAATTTATAAAACTTAATATAGAACCACTCATCAAAATGTACCAGGGTAAGGCCCAAACGTGGACTAGACTACCCCTGACTGTATCTGGGAGAATAAATTTGATAAAAATGGTGATACTACCAAAATTCCTGTATTTATTTCAAAACGCACCCGTGTACATCCCAACTAGTATGTTTAAGAAAATCGATAGTGTTACAGCATCACTGGTATGGGCAGGAAAAAGAGTAAGAATAAAAAGGGACACCCTGACCAGGCCCAAAAAACAGGGAGGGCTGGGCTTACCGCACTTCCGGTTGTATTATATAGCAGCACAATTAAGCCATATTCAAACATGGATTAGGGGGGAAGAGAACACCCTAATAAATAAACTAATCACACAGAAAAGTGGTAATGTGACACCCAGACAGGCTATCATAATGGGTAATAAGAAAAAATCTAAGGATCCTTTAATCAAACAAGCAAAAACAGTATGGGAGTATGCAAATAAAATAATGGGATACGAAGGGGTGGATTCGGAGACACCAATATGGGTAAAGGGAAAAAACAAAGGGAAAATTAATACAGAATGGGAAGAGGAAATTAAGTCCAGTTGGGGGAAAGTGGGGATAGAAAATATAGGGCAACTATATAAAACAGGGAGTATAAAAATGTACAGTCAGTTGCAGGTCGAATATAAATTACCGAGAGGCTTCTTCTTTAGGTATCTCCAACTGAGGGGTCATCTAAATAGGGAATATGGAAGCAGTAATGTAAACATAGGGGACTCCCCAATTAAAAAACTGTTAGATAGAGAAAGAAAGGTAAAGGTGGCTGAAATATATAAAACCCTAGTAAAGGAAATCAAAAACCCTCAAATTGATAAAATTAAAGCAAGAGTGGGAGGCGGATCTGGGAAAACTGAATGATATAGAGTGGAAATGTGTATTAGCCTCACCCACAAGGGCGACTGAATCCATCCGGGTCCAGCAGATCCAACTCTATATCATCCATAGAGTGTATGTTACCCCGGTAAAAATGAAAAAAATTTGATAAAAACAAAAGTGACGCATGCCCGAAATGTAAAAGACACCAGGGAACATTCTTCCATATGATATGGCAATGTGAGGTGGTGAAATTTTTTTGGGATCAGATAGGATCAATATTAATAGACCTGGGGCTTCCAGAAAGTAGTATGAATCCAAGGACTTGCTTACTGGGTATTAAGGGTGATATGACTCTGGATGGCATCAATAGTCACCTAATGGAGAAGCTGGTAGCCACAGCAAAGGGTACAATCGCAAGGAAATGGCTGGCACCCGAAGGACCAGACGTGAATCAATGGCTGAAGTTGGTTAATGGCACAGTAGAGCACGAAAGGCACTTGTATATTAAAAAAAGGAATAATAGAGGCAAGTTTGAAAAGATATGGTCACGGTGGATAAATTCAGAATATTATAAGATTTAAACGGGTGGGATAGAAAAAAATAAAATAAAATAAATAAATCGCCGAAATAGGTAGGATACTGTGGAAGTTTAAGAACAGAAAGGCCTCGGTACAAGTAAGGAAATTAGAGCTAGGTAAATATATGAGTAATAAATGCAAATGGGGTGGGAGGGATACGGGGTAGGGTTTGTTAGGGTTTATGGCTGTGTAGAAATTAAATAGATGAGGAAAAGTCTAAGAATAAGGTTAATAGTGCTAGAAAGTTAGTAAAGAAACTGTATATCTATAACCTGAAACTTAATGTAGTTCTAACGAAGGAGATTATGTCGGATGGGATGTATTGAATGTAATGTATGTATTGTAAAGTGTGTAGGCCGCAAAGGCTTCTTGTTTCTTTTTTATATGTATATGACTGATATTCTGAATGTGAAGAGAAAGAAAGTAAAAAATCAAATAAAGATCTAAGTGTTAAAAAAAAAAAAAGAAATGGAGATGGGCATAAGACAAGTGAGTGAATTGGGGAAATGGTAAATTTAATGTTGTGATATGGTAAACAGTAGGAATAGAAAAGTATAACAGAAGAGGATGGTAGCAGAGAATTATGAGGGCTTGAAGTGACTATGCTCCTTAAAGACTGTGAAGGTGGCATGTACCAAGCCTTAGGGAGATAGAAGTGGAGGAGTTGTCCAAAGAAACCAATCAGCATTTAGGGCTCGTTTACCATTATATATTTGTGTTTATTTGAGTTCCAACATCTCTGTGTTATAAGTATAAAAATGTTGTGGAAGAAATATTATTTTTCCTTTATAAGGTAAACATTACAGGTCATTATGATGAATAAAAAAGTTTGCCTGGCAATTTTTTACACTTATTTTGACAAATTTACTTGCCAATCAAAGGATTAAGTAAACACTCTGGGGGAAATTTAATAGCATCTTCAAGGGGAACAAGAATTCTACAGTAATTGAGAAGTTTGGATGTTTCATCAGCAACTATTTAAACTAGCAAGTGGGGGCCAGTGAGCCAAATAAAAATGAAGAAATCTGCTCCCCCAACCTAGAGGTATTGTCTCTGCAGGCAAATGGAACAGGAAGCCTATCCACTGCAACAGAAGATAATGCCGATCAAAACCGAATAGATATAGGCAGAAAGATGAACATAGCTAGCACCAGGAGAAGCACAAACAAAACTTTAAGAGCTATGTGTGCAAATGCTAGTAGCTTAGGAAATTTCAGGGGACTTAAAGGCAGTTAGGTAATGTAACAAAGCAATGAAGAAGGCAAGTCAGATGTTTGGTTGCATAGGGAGAGGTATCAGCAGTAGAAAGAAAGAAGTAATAATGCCACTGTATAGGTCATTGGTACGAACTCATCTAGAGTACTGTGTTCAGTTCTGGAGGCCATATCTCCAGAAGGATATAAATACATTAGAGACTGTACAAAGAAGGGCAACTAAAATGGTGCATGGCCTACATCACAAAACGTACCAGGAAAGACTAACAGATCTAAATATGTATAGTTTAGAGCAGAGAAGGGAAAGGGGGGACATGATAGAAACTTTCAAATATATCAAGGGTTTTAACAAGGTACAGGTGGGAGGCATTGTTCCCAGGAAGAGGAGCAATAGAACACGAGGACATGCACTGAAACTAGAGGGAGGAATATTCAGGGAAAATTTGAGGAAGAATTACTTCACAGAAAGAGTAGTAGATAAGTGGAATAACCTCCCATCAGAGATGGTAGAGGCAAATACAGTAGAACAATGTATACATGCTTGGGATAGTCATATTGATACCAATACAAAAAAATAAGGATCAAATATGGTTTGAGGTAACATGTTTGAAAAAGGGGCAGACTAGATGGGCCAAGTGGTTCTTATCTGCCATCAAATTTTATGTTTCTATAAGAGATTCAGATAGTGAGAGATTTGGTAAAAAAATCTCCAGTTCTTTTTAAGGGCAATCATTTACACTGCCAAAATAGTTTGATTTCTATGGAAGATTCAATGATGCCCAATTTGCCAATATCGGGAGAGCAAAGCATCCTGGATATTGCTCCCTCCCCTGCTGCTACCACCAATTACAAATGGCAGCAGCCCGTTGTAGCCTATAGGATGCTCAATGCATTGCTTGCCAGTCAGATGGTTTCCGGGAACCCACCCCAGCAGTGGCCAGTTTGCAGTGTGGTAATTGCTGGCCGCGCATACACAGAACCCCCTGGTATATTGCAGACACTTTATATTGCAATGCCTGTTCCTGTGGGTGTACAATTGCTGATCCCGCTGATCGGAACACATATTATCATTGTCATAGTCAGTTTAAAAAGTCTGCTAAATAGATTGACAGAAGCTAACTGATTGGTTGCTATGGGCTTTTTCCTATGCTGTTTCTCTTTCAAATGCTTTATACATCTTGTCCTGGGAGTTTAACTAAAGAAACTAAGATATCAGATTTCAGAATTGAGAAGAGAGGCAGGAAACAGAAAGGTAATGGGGTGTCAAATGTAATCAAGGAACAGAAAAGCAAAAATACAATGGCAAATCAGTGTCAGCAAAGTGGCAGAAAAGAGCTAATGACAGTCACAATTCAATAGAACATGCAGGAATGACTAAAGCAAGAAAAACATTAGAAGCAAACTGGCATACTGTATTTCCCAACATAAACACAGATTAGTGGCGCTACCCAATATACAGAAATTAGCAATTAGCATAACCTTGACTGAATCAATTGAAATCTAAAGCTATTTTATTAAATATAAAAACAATACTACATAAAATCAAATGAATATAATTGCTGGGACAATTGGAAGATATATATGTTGTATAGAGGATTGCTTGTTCCTATAAAGCTCAGCTATTTCAATTAAACTTATGGGGAGATCTCAAAAGAGTTGATCATCCACTGTATATAATATATATCTCCAGTTTTTATCCGGACTCAGTATATATTAACCGCTGGAGGAAGAATTAAACTCTGGGTGAACTAGCAGTGAATGATGTCCAGTAAAATGGCTGGAGAAGCAGATGGAATCCAGGACCTAAGCAAGGGTAGGTGAGCAGAAGTAGGTGGATTGTTGGCAAATTGAGCTGGTTCAAGCAGAAAAGTCACAAAAGTGCACAGTCCTACAAATGTCCCAAACAGTAACTCCTGATGCAATTCATTGCACACCGGGAACTTTTTCAAAGGAGGGACACAATGCTCTTTTACTGGACTTCCCTCTGAATTTATGATTGCCATCACCTATATTGAATCACCTTTCTTGTTTAAAACAGGTGATAGCAGGCATAAATTAAGAGGGAAGTCCAGTAACAGAGAATTGTGTCCCTCCTGGAATGGGTCATGATGGGAGGTATGCACTGGGTGAGGTAGCTGGGAAGATTGGGGTATTCATAGGAAAGCAGTGAAGGAGAAGATGCTTTGGGCAGCAAAGAAGGTTGGAAGGCTCTGCAGCTGGGCCAGATCATGGGAAGGAAGGCATTAGGTCAGTGATTTTCAACAGTTTTCAACCCGCAGAACACCAAACAAAATTTTAAAATTGACAATTCACACCACCATACCCCATGGAAAAAAACACATTGGCCTCCACAGGACAAAAGAAAACAAACCCATTGGTCCCCACAGGTAACATACTGTAAATAAAATTCATTGGCCCTCACATGAAAACAAGAGTCCATTGAATAATGTTTGAACTGGCAGTGCTGTAAGATGGTGTGGGTATCTCTAGATCTGGTGGAATACTGGAGAACAAGTCCAGGCCACAGCATCGTGGTTGAAAAAACACTGCATTAGGTGAAAATACTTTTTTATGATTATAAGTATAATTAGCATAAACTGCATACATTTTCCCTGCCCGCAAGTTATAATAATATACAATAGTAACAGTAATATACCCACAAGTTACAGTAATATTCACTCACCTCCCCCTACCCACCCACAAATAATAATTTACACTCAAGCCCCCCTCTACTTACTCCCCATGGGACAATAAAATACCCTTGCTTGTTCCTCCCTATTGTGACAATAGTTTACACTTCCACCATTTCCCCATGTGCAATAATATACACTTACTGCCCCTCCCCATGTGGCAATAACCATGTGGCAATAATATACCCTTTCTCCACATTCCGATTTGACAATAAATTACCCCTAAACACCCCTTTCCCGTGTGACAATAACATACGCTTACTCCCTCTTCCCTATACAGTATGTCAATAATAAATTCTTACCCCCCCATGTGACACTAATATACACTTATTCCCCACTCCCCATGTGACGATATTGTACACTCCCCCCATGTGACTATATTATCCACTTACTGTACTCTCCCCATATGACAATAATATACACTTAAGGCCCCCATACACTAGTCTGACAGTTTTTTTCCCTTTGATCAACCTTCTTCACAAGGTTCCAGGCTTCCTCTAGGCATGTGCAGAGACTTCTTCCAAGGGAACTCCAGATCCAGATCACATTGCATGTGGATAGCAAGCAACATTACTATGTGGACGACCTTTCACAACCTTTTACCTCTTCCATGGCCTTGCATAATGCTTGTTTTAGGCCTAGAACAAGATCCAGATATCAATCCATAATAGATACATTTCTGGCCTGGTGGTCCTCTCACCCACCTTCTTCAGGCCCTCTTTTCTGATCCTAGTCTAACTCTGGAATTGCTAGCCACTAAGCTCAAGACAGGTTTGGCTTCTTCCAGGATATGCTCATTTGGCTTGACTTTAGCTCTCCTTCTCCCAGGCCTCACAGAGAATAAGGTTAATGAAAGGTTTATTTCTATTTAGACCTCCATGTCGATTGCATTCTACCAGGTGGGACATTAATCCCTTTCTGAACTTCTTGGCCACTACTAGATATGTCTCATATTTCCTTTCTGAACTTCTTGGCCACTGCTGAGTCTTTAGTGATCCATATACTCTATTAAACAAGTTACATGCAAACACCTCTGGTAGAATGTGATCTGATCAGAGACCAATCAGACTCAGATCTTTGTATAGTCAATTGTCTATCCACTTATTTATCCTCTGCAACGGCACCTCTGAGGAGTGACATCAAACCTCTCTCTCACATGCCAGGAACTTTTTTGTCCTGAAAGACTCTTCACATTCAGAAAGTGGATAGTTTCCACCATGCAGGATATGGAATAGACACTCCCCTTCAAAGTCCATCCCCTTACAGTGACATTATTGGAGGTCTTCCAATACTTAAAGAATAGCGTTTCTTATAGAAACCACCAGGTGTTTGGTAGTCTACCCACCAGCTGTTGCTAAATGGCAAGCCTCTTGTTCAAGCAAAAACTCGTTTGCAGGAATCTATGATCTGCAAAGTCTCTTTGTTCTAGGGAATAGGACTGCCATGGCAGTTATTTCAGTTGTTGTCTCATTGCTCACCCAGTTTTCAGTCTTACTCCTTCCAGCAGAGTTTCTCACATCTGATCAATGTTCGTTATGAATGTTCTATTTAACAGTTTCTTTTTACATACAATGGTCTTGACTCTTGAGTCCTGTCTTGGTATTCTTTAAGAAATGAGGCACATTTATTTCCCTTCTCTTTTCTTTCTTGTTCCACCTAGGATTTTCCTCTGTAAGCATCTGTAAAATCTGACCTCAGGGGGCATGGCTTTGGCTTATATACAGAAATTGCAATTGCAGACCATGCACTGCCTGTGCACAATAGTCACGCACCTACGGCTAAGCTCCCTGCTCCCCTGGCCGTGGGAAGGTAAGTGAAAGTTTTTCTTTCACTATGTCATCCCAGTGTATGACGGTAAACTTGCACCCTAACCCACCAGCTGTTACTAGGTGGAAATCCTATTCCCTAGGACAAAGAGAGTTTGTAGACCATAAATTCCTGCAAACTAGTGTTTACAGATGTGAATGTGAGCAAATACTCGTCAACATTTGTAATGGCAATTTTTGTGCAATGATTTTAGTGATCTTCTATGGTGCATTGGTGTATGTACATTGACAAGGACAGCCTTTGTCTACACAGTTAATCAACATTTGTTTTAAAGCTTCATTCAGTTGCAAGCATAAAAGCAAAGAGCATGCATGAGGAGCTCTTGATCCTTCCTGAAGCAATGCAGAAAGAGCTTGGTATGGCCTCACCATAGATTTCTTTGTCATATTCATGCATGCTTAATGTTAGATAAAACAAATATAACTGTTGTTCAGGACACACCTGGTTATTGGGTGACTGTTTATAGTGGCAGTAGTTGTAGAGGTGAGTGGCGGTCTGCCTCTTCGGTGTAATCATCCATGTAAATGAAAGTCATTAAGACAGGGAAAAACACACTTCAGCACGGTTACATTTTCTATATAATGGATAATGTGTGTCTCAAGTAATGAATTAATAATATTATTCTAGTTTATTTATAAGGTGCTTTACAGCTATGAAATATAACATAGAACATAAAGCGTCAATGTCCAACAAGAAAAATACAGAACAGGCAAAATATTGAACATTCAAGAAATCTAAATGCAATAATGGATCAAAAAAGTGTAATATAAAAGATGTGATCGATACGCAACAGGTCAAACATAATTATAGTAAAGAAAACGCAAGGGGCATTATAAAATAATACAGGATGAGGTGAAAACAGACAAGCAAAAAACAAGTGCAATGCCTGACCAATGAGAGATCAATAGAACAAAAAATTGAAGACCTTCTTCAAGGTTTGGATGAGCAGATGTGTCTTGGTCTACCACTGTCAGTACTACACTCTCCCACTATGTGGCCAACATTAATGCAAGTCTATACAGATATTTCAAGGAGTGTGAGATCGACCTCATTCCTCTGTCCTTCATGTACAGTATATTGGACCATATGTTAAGTGTACATTTTAGTCATAGGGCTTAGCTTAGCTGCTGTCAACATCTGTCCTTTGCTCCATTTCAATAATTTTTACAAGCAACATTGCCAACATTTTTTAAGAATTAGGTCATTTTTTTCTTGGCTTTGAGTTGGTGTCTGTCTGAGAGATGGTCCCTGACTATCCCTGGCTAATGGTGTGTAGACACGGTGCGAGTACCGTGCAATCAGTGGCGTAACTAAGCCTCCGCAGCCCCCGCCGTCGCGGGGAGGCGCAGAGTAACTATGGGCGCCGGGGGGGCTGCGGTGCTTTAGTTACCCGCTGCGCTGCTGTTCGGCCGCATCTGCGGTCACTGTCCCGTCACTCGCTCCCGGCGCCGGCTCCTGCTGATAATGAAAAGTGACACTTAGAAAATGGCTGCCCCCGTATTGCAGACAGTTTTGGCAGCCATTTTCTAAGAGTCACTTTTCATTATCAGCAGGAGCCGGCGCCGGGAGCGAGTGACGGGACAGTGACCGCAGATGCGGCTGTCAGGTATGGGTATGGGGGGGGGGGGCGCCGAAAAAGTTTGGCGGGGGGGCGCAAGATATATAGTTACACCACTGCGTGCAATGTGATCTCGATGCGATCAGATTGCATTGGGATCGCATTGCACGGCATGCATGCGATCTGCAAACAACTTTGACTATATAGTGCAGATCTGCACTATATAGTCTACGAAGCCAAGACTTTCTGCTTGTGATACATGAACGTGCAGCGGGATCGTATCGGGATCGCAAGGGTTAAAAGCCCATGCGATCTGCATGCAATCTGCATGCGATCCCGAAGATTTTGTAGTCAAAATCTCATGCAGATTGTACCCGTGTGTATTATTAATTATTATTATTATTTTATTTATAAGGCGCCACAGGTGTTTCGCAGCGCCGTACAAAGGAACAGTACAGGGAGACAAAAGTTGTCATAACATTGAATAAATAACAAAAATAGTGTACAAATAAAGTTCAATACACATTACAGCTTAAATATAAGTAGTGAGGACTCAATAAACATACTATGAGAGGCTTGAGGCCAATGAGGGAGAGGAGTATGCGGACGAAGATGGTCACTGAGTGTTTGAGTATAGGAGAGCTGTGAGTGAAATGTGAAGAGAAGAGGGCTTTGACAACAGGAGGGAAGAGGGCCCTGCTCGGAGGAGCTTACAATCTAGTAGGAAGGGGAGACAGACAGATTACAAGAGGTGCATGCAAGTGGGTGGTGGCTAGATAGCAGGATGTAAATGGGCAAGGGGTCGGAGAACCAGCTAGTTTATGCAGGACTAGTATATGCTTTGATGAATAGATGAGTTTTCAATGCATGTTTGAAGGTTTGCAAGGTCGGGGAGAGTCTAATGGAGTGAGGGAGTGCGTTCCAATGAATTGGTGCAGCATGGGCAAAGTCCTGTACTCTAGCATGGGATCAGGGTGGAGGAGAGACAACAGTCGTCGGCCGTCCGTAGTGGGCAGGAGGGTGTATGAATGGAGATGAAGTTAGAGATATATGGATTTAGAGATAGATGTGAGGTGTTTGAAGAGGATTCTGTAGGGGAATGGGAGCCAGTGCAGATTTTGATGAAGGGGAGTGGCAGAATAAGAGCGGTGGGAGAGGAAGATAAGCCTGGCTGCAGAGTTGAGGACAGATTGGAGAGGAGCCAGTTGGGATCGAGTGAGGCCGGTGAGGAGAGCATTGCAGTAGTCGAACCGTGAGATGACCATTGAGTGTATGATAAGCTTAGTTGCACTCTGTGAGAGAAAAGGCCTGATGCGAGCAATGTTGCGTAACTGGAACTGGCAAGATGTGGAGTGTACATAACGCTTGTGTGTCATCTTCAAAAATACAGTACTAGGGGGGTTATTTTGGTTCACACTTTCTGACCAATTCCTTCTTAGATGGACAAAACCATGTGCACTGCAGGGGGGCAGATGTAAAATGTGCAGAGAATTAGATTTGGGTGAGTTATTTTGTTTCTGTGCAGGGTAAATACGGACTGCTTTATTTTTACACTACAATATAGATCTCACTTTGAAGTAAAACCCCACCCAAATCTAACTCTCTCTACACAAGTTACATCTGCCCCACCTGCAGTTTTGTCCATCTAAGAAGGAATTTGTCAGAAAGAGTGATCCAAAATAACCCTCTAGGTAACAATGTTTCATATGAAAGCAGAATGAACACTGCTAATTGAAATGAGCGGTTCAGATTTTAGGAAACCCTAACCTGCCCGAATTTCCATGATCGAAGTATATCTGAGCCGCAGCTCAAGTTTTTCTTTCCAACTTGCTGGGTCCATAAAGTGTTTGTGCTGTGTCCAGACAGCTGACAAGTGGCTGTAGTGTCTCCATACAAGAAGCTGTGCTGTGTCCAGATTCCATACAAATAGCTGTGCTGTGAATATACAAATTAGACAAAAGATGGTTTGGAAGCCTGCACTCTATAAAACTGCAGCCTAGGATCCACACAGGGGTACCAAGCCCTAAATTTCCAAACACTCCACAGATGGTGAGATCTAAAGGTGCTGTTTCTGAACAAATAGTAGTCAATGTCAGATGTTCTCTCCAGAACTATCTAGAGATGAGCGGTCCGGATTCTGTTCAGTTTGGTTGTGCAGTGCAGAGGGATTGTGCAGTGCAGAGGGGTTTGTGCAGTGTAGAGGGGTTTGTGCTGTGCAGACTGCAGAGGGGTTTGTGTGCTAGGGTTTGTGCTGGTTTATATTTTATACTTATATTGTACTGGTCGTGTGTTAGGCAGGCTGTCAGTCGGCTTTTAATTTTTTATTTTGTTTCATTGTGGTGTGTGGTGTGCTGCACTGCAATCCAATACACCATATACTACAGTCAGAAGTTCTGTGTGTGATTGTTCTGCCTCCACGCAGTGTTATACAAGCCCAATCCATTAAAAAAAAATACTTTTTGATTTTCTTTAATTTTTTTCTGTGTGTACTGCACCCCAATAGTATACACCAAAAGTTATGTGTGTGATTGTTCTGCCTCCCCGTAGCGTTATACATGCACATTACAAAAAAATAACAGTAAAAATTTTAAAAAAATTATCTTTATTGTTTGTGTGTACTGCACCCATACTATTCTGTCAGAAGTTACGTGTGTTAATAACCAGCTTGCTGCAGATCTTGGCCTAAATTGAATGAAAACAACATTGTGCACTGTAAAGTGGTCAAAATTGTCTGGAAAGGGCTGGAAATTAATGTAATTGAGGTTAAAATTATTGTAGGGACAAAAAAACCCGCAAAAATTACCTGATTTCAGTGTTTTTTTTACCATTTAAAAAAAAAATCACCACGCTTAACAAAGCCAAAGCCAAATCCCGGCGACGAATCCAAATCCAAATCTTTGGTCCCGGCGCTCATCTCTAGAACTAACCTATGGGACCACACTTGATATAGGTCCCTGTATACGTATCAGGGTTTCTTTATATTCAACAGAATAGTTCCTCCACTTTTGAACCCACTTTATGGTTTGTGCTGACCTTGGGATTAATCTCTATTTGCATATTAATGTATCTTTATACTTCATCTGCCATCACATAGTGTACATGGTTATATGGATGAATATACCGACCTGGAACAAAATCCCTATGTTCACTTCAAGTCAACTTTCAACTAGAATTTGTATGAAGTAGTTGACACCTCCAATTCTCTGTAAAAAGGGGGTATTTTATTATTAACAAATATCCATAAAACAAAACATAGATAAAACTTTAAAAAAAAAAAAAAAAAAGATGGACGGTTTTCACAAAAGCGACCAGTGTACTGCTAAACAAAATGTTTTCCTCTCACCCGTACTGAGCTGAAAGCATCTGTGGCAGAACCCCGATGGTAGGGGGAAAAAAGGGGTACACTGGATCTTCCTGTGGTATACCCATCCTTACAAGAAGCACCAACGCGTTTCGGACAGGCTATGTCCTTCCTCAGGGTGTATACTAAATTCTCCTCCGTATCCCATGTCTATACCAAAATCACCAGGCACATGGTTTAACCCCTTCCCGACATTTGACGTATATATACGTCATGGCCGGGAAGTACTTCCCGACCGTTGACGTATATATACGTCATGGCTTCAAACTGTCACTGCGTCTAGAGACGCGGTGACAGTTTGGAAATGTCTGCTGTCCCTGACAGCAGACATCTCCCCTCGCCGCCCGGGGGGGGCAGGGATGCCCCCACCGGTCGGCGATCGCTGTGATTGGCTGTTCAAATGTGAACAGCCAATCACAGCTATTTCTGTGTTACCGGCGGCTAAGCCGCTCGGTAACACAGGGATCGGCGGTGATCGGTGCTGGCACCGATCACCACCGATCCGCAGCTCTCCCTCCCACCCGCCCGGCAGGCGCTCTCCCTCCCTCCCACCCGCCCGGCAGCTGCTCTCCCTCCGGCAGCCGCTCCCCCTCCCTCGCTCCCTGTCATCAAGAAGCAGCCGCAGCGCTCCCCCCCAGCTCCAACCCCCCCGCATGTAAAAATCTTAAAAATGTATAAAATGAAATCATATATATATATATATATATATATATATATATATATATATATATATATATATATATATATATATATATATATATATATATATATATATATATATATATATATATATATATATATATATATATATATATATGCAAACTCCTCAGAGCAGCACGACCGGCAGAGTAAAAATACTTTTAGAAGGGTGCCTGCCAGGGATCCTTGAAGCCAGGGATCTCACATAAACAGCGCATGTAGAGGCACTCCAATAATCAGACAATGACACAGGTCAAATAGCGTGCGTAACGTTTCGAGGTTTATTACCTCTTCATCAGACAACAAATGGCAAACAACATACAGTTTATATACTCACAACACCATCAGCGTGAAAGGTGTCCAGCGCGGGAGCGGCACCCGGTGACTTCCGCTACCGCCTATCACCTGCGTCGTCACACGTCCCTCAGCAGGGAGCGTGGTTGCGTCACGGCAGCCGGGCGGCTCCGTTGCCATGGCACCCTGAAAACAAAATATACAATAACTTTATTAAATCAAGACAACATAGACGTTCAATGAAAAAAATTAATAATATCAGTAAAAACATATTAAAAACGCAGAACAACATAAACCACTCGGACCACAGCTAATCTACACACTGCTGGAAAAGCAGCAAAGTAACACACATATGCACTACATTTATATACTAATGTGCGTCCTACCATATACGCCAATCAATGGCGAATGCTATCATAAATCGCTCTAAACATTGCACAAAAATGGAGCAGAAAGCTAAGATAGCAAAAGTAGCAAAAAGACAATAGCAGTAAAAGCTAGACGGGGTGGCAATGATAATACATGGTAATTAATAATAATTTACAATTTACAATAAACAGCGAAGTCCTAGCTGTTCATTAAGTCCCCGAGGGGCCAATGTCCCCAATCGATGTATCCACATCGTTTCACACCGGAGGAGCTTCAAAGATCTATCCCCTCTTCTGATAGAGGGGGGCACATGGTCAATTAATATATATCTCAAGGATGCCACACTGTGTCCAGCTTGCAAAAAATGCCGTGCCACCGGCTGGTCACTAGACCTGGTTTCAAGTGCGATCTTAATCGCATGCCGGTGGTTAGCCATTCTTTCCTTCAGGGTCCGATCTGTTTTCCCTACATAGCTATAGCCACAGGGGCAAGTCAGGAGATATATAATAAATTTTGTAGTACAGGTCAGGTTATGCCTAATATAGTATTTCTTCCCTGACAAAGGATGGCAGAAGGAGTCTGAGGCTGTCATAGATCTGCAGGTAATGCAGCCTAGACATCTAAAACAGCCATTACGTCTGGCTAAAAAGCCATCTCTAATCAGCTGGCTACTTGACATGCCAGTAACATCTGTGCGCACCACCCAATCAGATATATTTTTACCACGTTGGTAGCAGGACATGATTCTACTATCAGCAAGACCAATGCTGGGGTCAGATTTTATAATAGGCCACCATTTCTTAGCCACCCTATTGATTTGTTGGCTCTGGTCATTGTAGTGATTAACCCACGGGAGAAAATTAGATTGGGATTTTTTTGCTTGATTTTTAAGCAGATTACAGCGCTGTTGACTCATGGCCTTGTCCTTAGCCGCCAGTACTGAACTTTTTTCATACCCCCTGGAAAGAAATTTGTTAACCATGATCTGCATTTGCCGTTCAGCATCGGCATCATTGCTGCACACCCGCCTCACTCTTAAGAATTGGGAGTAAGGCAGCCCATATTTCAGGGGCTTGGGATGGAAACTATTGGCGTGTAAAATGGTGTTCCTATCCGTCTCCTTAGTAAAGAGATCGGTCGAAACACCATCAACACCCAATGTTACCTTAACATCCAAAAAATGTACAGACTCCTGGTCAATGCTATAGGTAAACTTAATGGGTGAATTAGACAGATTGTGAATGGTTAAATAATTTTCCAACTCTGCAGCCGACCCCGACCACATCAAGAATAAATCATCGATGAACCTGGCGTACGCAATAATGTTATCACGCACACCAGGAACATCTAGAAAAATCTCTCGTTCCGCCTGCAGCATGTAAGCGTTAGCGTACGATGGGGCCACATTGGACCCCATCGCACAGCTCGACAGCTGCAGGTAGAACTCGCCATCATGGATGAAATAATTGTGCGTAAGTATCAGGTCAAGGAGCTGCAGTACCAGGTCAACCGGAGGGCCCAAATAGCAGGGATTATCCCTAAGAAGTTTACCCATAGCATACAACCCATCAGCGTTGGGAATGACAGTGTAAAGACTTGTAATGTCGAGGCTGACCAACAAACTACCAGCAGGGGGGATGCCCACCGCTGCTAGAACATTAAGAAATGCTGTGGTGTCCTGTATATGTCCATGACTAGCTACTATACACGGCTGTATAATAGCATCCAGGTAAATCGCCAGGGCCTGAAACAAGGAACCCCTGGCGGAAATGATCGGCCGCCCTGGGGGCCATTGTAAGTTCTTGTGAACATTTGGCAAGGTATATAAAATGGCCACCACAGGGTCTGTTGGAACCAATGCATCTGCCAGTTTTTGGTCTAAAGTCCCGGAGCTGACAGCGGCCGCCAAGATGGACTGGAGTTTTTTCTTAAACAGGACAGTAGGGTCACCTGACAGTTTACAGTATACTGTCGTATCAGCAAGCTGGCGTGCAATCTCTTCCTTATACTGACTGAGATCCTGTATAACAATCGCTCCGCCTTTGTCAGCGGAGCGAATGACTATATCGTTGTACTTAGATAGATCTTGAAGTGCACGAAACTCTTCTTTACCTAGGTTGCTGAATTGGTGCTTCTGGTGGACAGGAACCACATTAGTGTCAAGCATATTACAAAAGGCTTTGATGGACGAATTATAAGATATTGGTTCAAATGTTGATCGTGGAAGTACCTTCCGCAATTGTGGAGGAATAATGTCAGATGTGGGGGGTTGTGGATTGTTGTGGAAGTATTCCTTCAGTTTAAGTTGTCTCTGAAGTCTATACTTCTCCGTCTCCCATTTGAGACTCTGTAACCCTCCGGACGGGACATATGACAGGCCGCGATTTAACACTTTAGTTTCGGCATCGGAAAGGGTATGAGAGGAGAGGTTAATTATCGTTGACGCCTGTTGCGATTCAATGGCGGCCGTCCCACCTTGCCTCGACCTCTCCCTTTTCCTCTGACCACCACGGCGGGTATGCCTCCTCCGACGTGGTCTGGTTGTAGACTGGGTGTTCCCCCTAAAGGGAACTGACCTTGGGAAATGGAAGGACCAGGTGCAGCATCAGAGTCACTTGAGGTGATAGCCTCGTAGGAGGAGCCTGCATCTTGGGGGGTCTCCATCTGCGACGGTTAGGCCCCCTACCACGATTATATGTGGACTCGGCTCTACCCCCTTGTACCCAGACGTACACACGATTTTGTTCATAGTCCTCAATCACCTTTTGCAGTTTTTGTTTTTTAAAAGCAATTAAATCCCTTTTATACAGGGAGATGTTTTTAGTTAATTTCTCCAACCAGCCACTCTCAACATCACTTTCAAATGAGGCTTTATGTTGTGCCTCAAACTCTGAGATCTTGCCACGGATCACACCCAACTCTCTGCCGGCCTCTTCCACCACCAGTAGTAGCAGATCCAGACTGCATTTATTTAAGATGGCGATCCATCTGCGGCAAAATGCAGCATTATGCCGCCCAATCGTGGGTATATTCTTAACCCTAAACCCTCTGGGTATACGCTTATCACGGAAATAGTCACTTAACGTGATCCCATGGTAAAGGAAATCAATTTCTTTTTGCTTTAATCGTTGCCAATCCTTAAACAGGTATTCCAGTGGTCGGGCCTCGGCCTCATCCACTAGATGCTCCTGAAACAGCATGTTGGTAGCCTGGTCCGCGGTAAATGTCAGGATAGTCCCCTGAGTCTGCAAAGACACATTCACCACACCCAGTGGGTCCTCCATGGACACAGCCTGGGAATCCGTGGTCATGGATGAATGGGTCAGATAAATGCTGATGATGAAAAAATGAGGTAAACGCTATAAAACAGCGGGTGCTCCGCTCCAGAATCTCAGCTCCCGTGGCAGCTGCAAATCCCAATACACAAACTCCTCAGAGCAGCACGACCGGCAGAGTAAAAATACTTTTAGAAGGGTGCCTGCCAGGGATCCTTGAAGCCAGGGATCTCACATAAACAGCGCATGTAGAGGCACTCCAATAATCAGACAATGACACAGGTCAAATAGCGTGCGTAACGTTTCGAGGTTTATTACCTCTTCATCAGACAACAAATGGCAAACAACATACAGTTTATATACTCACAACACCATCAGCGTGAAAGGTGTCCAGCGCGGGAGCGGCACCCGGTGACTTCCGCTACCGCCCATCACCTGCGTCGTCACACGTCCCTCAGCAGGGAGCGTGGTTGCGTCACGGCAGCCGGGCGGCTCCGTTGCCATGGCACCCTGAAAACAAAATATACAATAACTTTATTAAATCAAGACAATATAGACGTTCAATGAAAAAAATTAATAATATCAGTAAAAACATATTAAAAACGCAGAACAACATAAACCACTCGGACCACAGCTAATCTACACACTGCTGGAAAAGCAGCAAAGTAACACACATATGCACTACATTTATATACTAATGTGCGTCCTACCATATACGCCAATCAATGGCGAATGCTATCATAAATCGCTCTAAACATTGCACAAAAATGGAGCAGAAAGCTAAGATAGCAAAAGTAGCAAAAAGACAATAGCAGTAAAAGCTAGACGGGGTGGCAATGATAATACATGGTAATTAATAATAATTTACAATTTACAATAAACAGCGAAGTCCTAGCTGTTCATTAAGTCCCCGAGGGGCCAATGTCCCCAATCGATGTATCCACATCGTTTCACACCGGAGGAGCTTCAAAGATCTATCCCCTCTTCTGATAGAGGGGGGCACATGGTCAATTAATATATATCTCAAGGATGCCACACTGTGTCCAGCTTGCAAAAAATGCTGTGCCACCGGCTGGTCACTAGACCTGGTTTCAAGTGCGATCTTAATCGCATGCCGGTGGTTAGCCATTCTTTCCTTCAGGGTCCGATCTGTTTTCCCTACATAGCTATAGCCACAGGGGCAAGTCAGGAGATATATAATAAATTTTGTAGTACAGGTCAGGTTATGCCTAATATAGTATTTCTTCCCTGACAAAGGATGGCAGAAGGAGTCTGAGGCTGTCATAGATCTGCAGGTAATGCAGCCTAGACATCTAAAACAGCCATTACGTCTGGCTAAAAAGCCATCTCTAATCAGCTGGCTACTTGACATGCCAGTAACATCTGTGCGCACCACCCAATCAGATATATTTTTACCACGTTGGTAGCAGACGGATAGGAACACCATTTTACACGCCAATAGTTTCCATCCCAAGCCCCTGAAATATGGGCTGCCTTACTCCCAATTCTTAAGAGTGAGGCGGGTGTGCAGCAATGATGCCGATGCTGAACGGCAAATGCAGATCATGGTTAACAAATTTCTTTCCAGGGGGTATGAAAAAAGTTCAGTACTGGCGGCTAAGGACAAGGCCATGAGTCAACAGCGCTGTAATCTGCTTAAAAATCAAGCAAAAAAATCCCAATCTAATTTTCTCCCGTGGGTTAATCACTACAATGACCAGAGCCAACAAATCAATAGGGTGGCTAAGAAATGGCGGCCTATTATAAAATCTGACCCCAGCATTGGTCTTGCTGATAGTAGAATCATGTCCTGCTACCAACGTGGTAAAAATATATCTGATTGGGTGGTGCGCACAGATGTTACTGGCATGTCAAGTAGCCAGCTGATTAGAGATGGCTTTTTAGCCAGACGTAATGGCTGTTTTAGATGTCTAGGCTGCATTACCTGCAGATCTATGACAGCCTCAGACTCCTTCTGCCATCCTTTGTCAGGGAAGAAATACTATATTAGGCATAACCTGACCTGTACTACAAAATTTATTATATATCTCCTGACTTGCCCCTGTGGCTATAGCTATGTAGGGAAAACAGATCGGACCCTGAAGGAAAGAATGGCTAACCACCGGCATGCGATTAAGATCGCACTTGAAACCAGGTCTAGTGACCAGCCGGTGGCACGGCATTTTTTGCAAGCTGGACACAGTGTGGCATCCTTGAGATATATATTAATTGACCATGTGCCCCCCTCTATCAGAAGAGGGGATAGATCTTTGAAGCTCCTCCGGTGTGAAACGATGTGGATACATCGATTGGGGACATTGGCCCCTCGGGGACTTAATGAACAGCTAGGACTTCGCTGTTTATTGTAAATTGTAAATTATTATTAATTACCATGTATTATCATTGCCACCCCGTCTAGCTTTTACTGCTATTGTCTTTTTGCTATTTTTGCTATCTTAGCTTTCTGCTCCATTTTTGTGCAATGTTTAGAGCGATTTATGATAGCATTCGCCATTGATTGGCGTATATGGTAGGACGCACATTAGTATATAAATGTAGTGCATATGTGTGTTACTTTGCTGCTTTTCCAGCAGTGTGTAGATTAGCTGTGGTCCGAGTGGTTTATGTTGTTCTGCGTTTTTAATATGTTTTTACTGATATTATTAATTTTTTTCATTGAACGTCTATGTTGTCTTGATTTAATAAAGTTATTGTATATTTTGTTTTCAGGGTGCCATGGCAACGGAGCCGCCCGGCTGCCGTGACGCAACCACGCTCCCTGCTGAGGGACGTGTGACGACGCAGGTGATGGGCGGTAGCGGAAGTCACCGGGTGCCGCTCCCGCGCTGGACACCTTTCACGCTGATGGTGTTGTGAGTATATAAACTGTATGTTGTTTGCCATTTGTTGTCTGATGAAGAGGTAATAAACCTCGAAACGTTACGCACGCTATTTGACCTGTGTCATTGTCTGATTATTGGAGTGCCTCTACATGCGCTGTTTATGTGAGATCCCTGGCTTCAAGGATCCCTGGCAGGCACCCTTCTAAAAGTATTTTTACTCTGCCGGTCGTGCTGCTCTGAGGAGTTTGTGTATTGGGATTTGCAGCTGCCACGGGAGCTGAGATTCTGGAGCGGAGCACCCGCTGTTTTATAGCGTTTACCTCATTTTTTCATCATCAGCATTTATCTGACCCATTCATCCATGACCACGGATTCCCAGGCTGTGTCCATGGAGGACCCACTGGGTGTGGTGAATGTGTCTTTGCAGACTCAGGGGACTATCCTGACATTTACCGCGGACCAGGCTACCAACATGCTGTTTCAGGAGCATCTAGTGGATGAGGCCGAGGCCCGACCACTGGAATACCTGTTTAAGGATTGGCAACGATTAAAGCAAAAAGAAATTGATTTCCTTTACCATGGGATCACGTTAAGTGACTATTTCCGTGATAAGCGTATACCCAGAGGGTTTAGGGTTAAGAATATACCCACGATTGGGCGGCATAATGCTGCATTTTGCCGCAGATGGATCGCCATCTTAAATAAATGCAGTCTGGATCTGCTACTACTGGTGGTGGAAGAGGCCGGCAGAGAGTTGGGTGTGATCCGTGGCAAGATCTCAGAGTTTGAGGCACAACATAAAGCCTCATTTGAAAGTGATGTTGAGAGTGGCTGGTTGGAGAAATTAACTAAAAACATCTCCCTGTATAAAAGGGATTTAATTGCTTTTAAAAAACAAAAACTGCAAAAGGTGATTGAGGACTATGAACAAAATCGTGTGTACGTCTGGGTACAAGGGGGTAGAGCCGAGTCCACATATAATCGTGGTAGGGGGCCTAACCGTCGCAGATGGAGACCCCCCCAAGATGCAGGCTCCTCCTACGAGGCTATCACCTCAAGTGACTCTGATGCTGCACCTGGTCCTTCCATTTCCCAAGGTCAGTTCCCTTTAGGGGGAACACCCAGTCTACAACCAGACCACGTCGGAGGAGGCATACCCGCCGTGGTGGTCAGAGGAAAAGGGAGAGGTCGAGGCAAGGTGGGACGGCCGCCATTGAATCGCAACAGGCGTCAACGATAATTAACCTCTCCTCTCATACCCTTTCCGATGCCGAAACTAAAGTGTTAAATCGCGGCCTGTCATATGTCCCGTCCGGAGGGTTACAGAGTCTCAAATGGGAGATGGAGAAGTATAGACTTCAGAGACAACTTAAACTGAAGGAATACTTCCACAACAATCCACAACCCCCCACATCTGACATTATTTCTCCACAATTGCGGAAGGTACTTCCACGATCAACATTTGAACCAATATCTTATAATTCGTCCATCAAAGCCTTTTGTAATATGCTTGACACTAATGTGGTTCCTGTCCACCAGAAGCACCAATTCAGCAACCTAGGTAAAGAAGAGTTTCGTGCACTTCAAGATCTATCTAAGTACAACGATATAGTCATTCGCTCCGCTGACAAAGGCGGAGCGATTGTTATACAGGATCTCAGTCAGTATAAGGAAGAGATTGCACGCCAGCTTGCTGATACGACAGTATACTGTAAACTGTCAGGTGACCCTACTGTCCTGTTTAAGAAAAAACTCCAGTCCGTCTTGGCGGCCGCTGTCAGCTCCGGGACTTTAGACCAAAAACTGGCAGATGCATTGGTTCCAACAGACCCTGTGGTGGCCATTTTATATACCTTGCCAAAGGTTCACAAGAACTTACAACGGCCCCCAGGGCGGCCGATCATTTCCGCCAGGGGTTCCTTGTTTCAGGCCCTGGCGATTTACCTGGATGCTATTATACAGCCGTGTATAGTAGCTAGTCATGGACATATACAGGACACCACAGCATTTCTTAATGTTCTAGCAGCGGTGGGCATCCCCCCTGCTGGTAGTTTGTTGGTCAGCCTCGACATTACAAGTCTTTACACTGTCATTCCCAACGCTGATGGGTTGTATGCTATGGGTAAACTTCTTAGGGATAATCCCTGCTATTTGGGCCCTCCGGTTGACCTGGTACTGCAGCTCCTTGACCTGATACTTACGCACAATTATTTCATCCATGATGGCGAGTTCTACCTGCAGCTGTCGGGCTGTGCGATGGGGTCCAATGTGGCCCCATCGTACGCTAACGCTTACATGCTGCAGGCGGAACGAGAGATTTTTCTAGATGTTCCTGGTGTGCGTGATAACATTATTGCGTACGCCAGGTTCATCGATGATTTATTCTTGATGTGGTCGGGGTCGGCTGCAGAGTTGGAAAATTATTTAACCATTCACAATCTGTCTAATTCACCCATTAAGTTTACCTATAGCATTGACCAGGAGTCTGTACATTTTTTGGATGTTAAGGTAACATTGGGTGTTGATGGTGTTTCGACCGATCTCTTTACTAAGGAGACGGATAGGAACACCATTTTACACGCCAATAGTTTCCATCCCAAGCCCCTGAAATATGGGCTGCCTTACTCCCAATTCTTAAGAGTGAGGCGGGTGTGCAGCAATGATGCCGATGCTGAACGGCAAATGCAGATCATGGTTAACAAATTTCTTTCCAGGGGGTATGAAAAAAGTTCAGTACTGGCGGCTAAGGACAAGGCCATGAGTCAACAGCGCTGTAATCTGCTTAAAAATCAAGCAAAAAAATCCCAATCTAATTTTCTCCCGTGGGTTAATCACTACAATGACCAGAGCCAACAAATCAATAGGGTGGCTAAGAAATGGTGGCCTATTATAAAATCTGACCCCAGCATTGGTCTTGCTGATAGTAGAATCATGTCCTGCTACCAACGTGGTAAAAATATATCTGATTGGGTGGTGCGCATAGATGTTACTGGCATGTCAAGTAGCCAGCTGATTAGAGATGGCTTTTTAGCCAGACGTAATGGCTGTTTTAGATGTCTAGGCTGCATTACCTGCAGATCTATGACAGCCTCAGACTCCTTCTGCCATCCTTTGTCAGGGAAGAAATACTATATTAGGCATAACCTGACCTGTACTACAAAATTTATTATATATCTCCTGACTTGCCCCTGTGGCTATAGCTATGTAGGGAAAACAGATCGGACCCTGAAGGAAAGAATGGCTAACCACCGGCATGCGATTAAGATCGCACTTGAAACCAGGTCTAGTGACCAGCCGGTGGCACGGCATTTTTTGCAAGCTGGACACAGTGTGGCATCCTTGAGATATATATTAATTGACCATGTGCCCCCCTCTATCAGAAGAGGGGATAGATCTTTGAAGCTCCTCCGGTGTGAAACGATGTGGATACATCGATTGGGGACATTGGCCCCTCGGGGACTTAATGAACAGCTAGGACCGCTGTTTATTGTAAATTGTAAATTATTATTAATTACCATGTATTATCATTGCCACCCCGTCTAGCTTTTACTGCTATTGTCTTTTTGCTACTTTTGCTATCTTAGCTTTCTGCTCCATTTTTGTGCAATGTTTAGAGCGATTTATGATAGCATTCGCCATTGATTGGCGTATATGGTAGGACGCACATTAGTATATAAATGTAGTGCATATGTGTGTTACTTTGCTGCTTTTCCAGCAGTGTGTAGATTAGCTGTGGTCCGAGTGGTTTATGTTGTTCTGCGTTTTTAATATGTTTTTACTGATATTATTAATTTTTTTCATTGAACGTCTATGTTGTCTTGATTTAATAAAGTTATTGTATATTTTGTTTTCAGGGTGCCATGGCAACGGAGCCGCCCGGCTGCCGTGACGCAACCACGCTCCCTGCTGAGGGACGTGTGACGATGCAGGTGATGGGCAGTAGCGGAAGTCACCGGGTGCCGCTCCCGCGCTGGACACCTTTCACGCTGATGGTGTTGTGAGTATATAAACTGTATGTTGTTTGCCATTTGTTGTCTGATGAAGAGGTAATAAACCTCGAAACGTTACGCACGCTATTTGACCTGTGTCATTGTCTGATTATTGGAGTGCCTCTACATGCGCTGTATATATGTATATGTATATATATGTATATGTATATATATATATATATATATATATATATATATATATATATATATGTGTATATATATGTATATATATATGTATATATATATGTATATATATATGTATATATATATGTATATATATATGTATATATATACGTATATATATGTATATATATGTATATATATATGTATATATATATGTATATATATATGTATATATATATGTATATATATATGTATATATATATATATATATATATATATATATATATATATATATATATATATATATATATATATATATATATATATATATATATATATATATATATATATATATATATATATATATATATATATATATATATATATATATATTAGATTCGAGGAACCGCACTCCATCCATCTTCTATGGACAACTTTGTGGTGCTCCGCTCTAAAGGAGGATATCCCAAATATAGTACTTTTGTGGAAGCAGGCACTCACCATAGACACCAAATGTAGTTGAAGCAAGGATTTATTGCATTGTATTGGTCGACGTTTCGGTCCTCACAGGGACCTTTGTCAAGACACGAATCTGTCACATCAAAGGACCAAGAACACCAGGCAGTGTACTAATGCAGCGTCTGAGACAACTATTTATGGCATCACAGGTGTAATGGATAGTGACACCCACTTCCTGTTCCACAAAAAACCGGAAGTGTGCCCTAAATGGTATATAGACCTAATTAAGAGAGTCACTGACCAACTAAATGTGTTGTGCCCATAGCGCTATAGTCCTAAAAAAATAAGCATCTCAGAAAATTATATAAAAAGTCAAAATTTACATCAGAACACTAAACTCCGTTAAACCGGAAATAGCATGCGTTCCAGCGCCGTGGAACGCACAACATACCGGAAGTAAGCGCCGTTTCCTGGTTGGTTTTTGCGCGCCAAACGGCGCTTACTTCCGGTATGTTGTGCGTTCCACGGCGCTGGAACGCATGCTATTTCCGGTTTAACGGAGTTTAGTGTTCTGATGTAAATTTTGACTTTTTATATAATTTTCTGAGATGCTTATTTTTTTAGGACTATAGCGCTATGGGCACAACACATTTAGTTGGTCAGTGACCCTCTTAATTAGGTCTATATACCATTTAGGGCACACTTCCGGTTTTTTGTGGAACAGGAAGTGGGTGTCGCTATCCATTACACCTGTGATGCCATAAATAATTGTCTCAGACGCTGCATTAGTACACTGCCTGGTGTTCTTGGTCCTTTGATGTGACAGATTCGTGTCTTGACAAAGGTCCCTGTGAGGACCGAAACGTCGACCAATACAATGCAATAAATCCTTGCTTCAACTACATTTGGTGTCTATGGTGAGTGCCTGCTTCCACAAAAGTACTATATATATATATATATATATATATATATATATATATATATATATATATATATATATATATATATATATATATATATATATATATATATATATATATATATATATATATATATATATATATATATATATAGACAGATAGATATTCCAGACATATGACGTATATATACGTCATGGTCGGGAGGTACTTCCCGACCGTTGACGTATATATACGTCATGGCTTTGAACTGTCACCGCGTCTATAGACGCGGTGACAGTTTGGAGATGTCTGCTGTCCCTGACAGCAGACATCCCCCCTCGCCGCCGATCGCTGCGATTGGCTGTTCAAATGTGAACAACCAATTGCAGCGTTTTCTGTGTTACCGGCGGCTAAGCCGCTCGGTAACACAGTGATCGGTGGTGATCGGTGCTGTTAAGTACAGCACCGATCGCCAGCCCCCCCCCCCTCCCACCCGGCAGCCCCCCCTCCCACCCACCCGGCAGCCGAAGCGCCAGCACCCCTCCCACCCCCCACCAGTCGCAGCGCCAGCCCCCCTCCCCCACCATTCATTCCACCACCAAATATCACTCCTTCCCTTCTGAGTCCTGCCATGCACCCAACTGGTATTTTTTGGTCACATATGAGGCATTGCCGTACTCGGGAGAAATTGGGGCACAGATTTTGGGGTGCTTTGTCTCCTTCATTCCTTGTGAAAATGAAAACTTTTGAGCCAGATCTGCATTTTTGTGTAAAAAAATTTAATTTTTTACACAAAAATGCAGTACTGGCTCAAAATTTTTCGTTTTCACAAGGAATGAAGGAGACAAAGCACCCCAAAATCTGTGCCCCAATTTCTCCCGAGTACGGAAATGCCTCATATGTGACCAAAAAATACCAGTTGGGTGCATGGCAGGACTCAGAAGGGAAGGAGTGATTTTTGGTGGTGGAATGAATGGTGGGTGCTATGTCGCATTAGCAAGACCCCTGAAGCACCCATACAGTGGAACCCCCCCACAAGTGACCCCATTTTGCAAACTACACCCTTTAGGGAATTCATCAAGGGGTATAGTGTACATTTCAAACACCCAGGGGTTTCACCAATTTTGATACAACTGAGCTGTGAAAATGAAAAATTAAATTTTTACATTTTCACAGCCCAGTTGTATCAAAATTGGTGAAACCCCTGGGGGTTTGAAATGTACACTATACCCCTAGATGAATTCCCTGAAGGGTGTAGTTTGCAAAATGGGGTCACTTGTGGGGGGCTTCCACTGTATTGGTGCTTTGGGGGTCTTGCTAATGCGACATAGCACCCACCAAAATTCCACCAGAATCTGAGCTGCAAAATCCAAAAATCATTCCTTCCCTTCTGAGTCCTGCCATGCACCCAACTGGTATTTTTTGGTCACATGTGAGGCATTGCCGTACTCGGGAGAAATTGGGGCACAGATTTTGGGGTGCTTTTTCTCCTTCATACCTTATGAAAATGAAAAATTTTGAGCCAGAACTGCATTTTTGTGTAAAAAAATGTAATTTTTCATTTTCACTGCCCAGTTGTATCAAAATTGGTGAAACCCCTGGGGGTTTGAAATGTACACTATACCCCTAGATGAATTCCCTGAGGGGTGTAGTTTGCAAAATGGGGTCACTTGTGGGGGGTTCCACTGTATTGGTGCTTCGGAGGTCTTGCTAATGCGACATAGCACCCACCAAAATTCCACCAGAATCTGAGCTGCAAAATCAAAATATCACTCCTTCCCTTCTGAGTCCTGACATTTTTTGGTCACACATGAAGCATTGCCGTACTCGGGAGAAATTGGGGCACAGATTTTGGGGTGCTTTTTCTCCTTCATACCTTGTGAAAATGAAAAATTTTGAGCCAGAACTGCATTTTTGTGTAAAAAAATGTAATTTTTCATTTTCACTGCCCAGTTGTATCAAAATTGGTGAAACCCCTGGGGGTTTGAAATGTACACTATACCCCTAGATGAATTCCCTGAAGGGTGTAGTTTGCAAAATGGGGTCACTTGTGGGGGGGTTCCACTGTATGGGTGCTTCAGGGGTCTTGCTAATGCGACATAGCACCCACCATTAATTCCACCACCAAAAATCACTCCTTCCCTTCTGAGTCCTGCCATGCACCCAAATGGTATTTTTGGTCACATGTGAGGCATTGCCGTACTCGGGAGAAATTGGGGCACAGATTTTGGGGTGCTTTGTCTCCTTCATTCCTTGTGAAAATGAAAAATTTTGAGCCAGAACTGCATTTTTGTGTAAAAAAATGTAATTTTTCATTTTCACTGCCCAGTTGTATCAAAATTGGTGAAACCCCTGGGGGTTTGAAATGTACACTATACCCCTAGATGAATTCCCTGAGGGGTGTAGTTTGCAAAATGGGGTCACTTGTGGGGGGGTTCCACTGTATTGGTGCTTGGGGGTCTTGCTAATGCGACATAGCACCCACCAAAATTCCACCAGAGTCTGAGCTGCAAAATCCAAAAATCACTCCTTCCCTTCTGAGTCCTGCCATGCACCCAAATGGTATTTTTTGGTCACATGTGAGGCATTTCCGTACTCGGGAGAAATTGGGGCACAGATTTTGGGGTGCTTTTTCTCCTTCATACCTTATGAAAATGAAAAATTTTGAGCCAGAACTGCATTTTTGTGTAAAAAAATGTAATTTTTCATTTTCACTGCCCAGTTGTATCAAAATTGGTGAAACCCCTGGGGGTTTGAAATGTACACTATACCCCTAGATGAATTTCCTGAGGGGTGTAGTTTGCAAAATGGGGTCACTTGTGGGGGGGTTCCACTGTATTGGTGCTTGGGGGGTCTTGCTAATGCAACATAGCACCCACCAACATTCAACCAGAATCTGAGCTGCAAAATCCAAAAATCACTCCTTCCTTTCTGAGTCCTGCCATGCACCCAAATGGTATTTTTTGGTCACATGTGAGGCATTGCCGTACTCGGGAGAAATTGGGGCACAGATTTTGGGGTGCTTTTTCTCCTTCATACCTTCTGAAAATGAAAAATTTTGAGCCAGAACTGCATTTTTGTGTAAAAAATTTAATTTTTCATTTTCACTGCCCAGTTGTACCACAATTGGTGAAACCCCTGGGGGTTTGAAATGTACACTATACCCCTAGATGAATTCCCTGAGGGGTGTAGTTTGCAAAATGGGGTCACTTGTGGGGGGGTTCCTAAATTTTAGCATCTTATGGTGCCTAGAAACCTACATGGTGCCTAAAAAATAATCTCATAAAAAGGAGGCTCCAAAATCAAGTAGGTGCTCCTTCTATTATGAAGCCTGTGGTTTGGTCAACGTGCACACTAGGGCCACATATAGGATATTTATGAAAACAAAAGAATTGGGGGAATCAATTTTTAGTCACATTTCTCTAGTAAAATGTACTGTGTTCCTTAGAAAAATGTATTAAAATTGCAAATCTGCAAAAAAAATGAAATTTTGAAATTTCACCTACACTTTGTTTTAATTCCTGTGAAACACCTAAAGGGTTAACAAACTTCCAAAATGCTGTTTTGAATACTGTGAGGGGTGCAGTTTTTGAAATGGTATCATTTATGGGGGTGTCTCACATACAAGTCCCTCAAAGTCACATCAGAACTGAACTGGTCCCTAAAAAAATCAGTGTTTGAAATTTTCTTGAAAATTTGAGAATTTGCTATTCATATTGTAAGCCTCCTAGTGTCCAAAAAAATTAAAAGGAAGTTGAAATAATGATGTCAACATAAAGTAGACATATGGTCTATGTTAGTTATTAACTATTTTGAGTGGTATGATTATTTGTCTCACAAGCAGAAAATTTAACATTTTGCAAATTGCTAAATTTTCCATTTTTTTACGACATTTTGGTATTTTTCACAAAAAAACACAGACTGTATCGACCTAAATTTACCACTAATTTGAAGTACAATGTGTCACGAAAAAAATCACTGGGATAAGTAAAAGCAAAAAAAAGTTATCCCCACTTAAGTGAGACATGTCAGATTTGAAAAAAAGGGCTCTGTCAGGAACGCAAAAACTGGCTCTGTCAGGAAGGGGTTAAGTCTTATGTAAAACCAGGGATGGATAAAAATGTTGACAAATACCCTAAACAAATGATACAGCTTTCGTTTGTTCACAAAAACATTATTTACATACATAATGACAAGACATCTCCATACACATAAAAATATATCAATAACACCATGTGTAACATAATAATTAAAGTCCCAACTGGCGCTTAAATTCAGGAGTTCAGATTCTCAGTCTGATCTCTGCTATACCGGACGCGGAAATACGTCATCGGAAACCCCCCTTGACGATGACTTCCGCTTGTGTGGTGCGCATATGCATTCCACCAATCACTTCCTGTCTACTACATGCGTTCCACTGCGGAATGGGTGATTTCCTGTATAATTTTTCAGGTTCAAACAATCCAGCACCCATTTTAAAGTGAAAAGGCTATCTTTTCATAAATGGGACTTTGTAATTTATTTTCATATGTACAGTACGTACGCTATATATAAAACAAAAATAAAAGACATACTGTATATTAGAATTACATAACACAATTACCTACTGAATAAAAACATACAATTATTAAAACCATTTCATTTCAAAATTGACATTCAACCCCCTTGGAAACAATGTACATTTCTGTACGTGCTAAACATTGATCCCTTTCTTTTGTCCTCCAGTGGGCTTGAACTACCTTAATACCAGAAAATGAAAACAAATGCTTAATATCTGCACTCAAGTTGATTTTTAAAGCGCATGGACAAGTTCTGAGTGTCCAAATCTTTTTTAATATTTTGGATATGTTCCGATAGGCGTAATTTAAGCATTTGAGAAGTTTTACCTACAGTATATACTGTTGGCAACAACTGCACTCTAATAAATAAATGTAATATTTTGTACCACATGTAATAAAACTCTCAATATCGTAGAATTTTCCTGTTTGAGTGGATTTTTATTGCAAAATTTTAGACTCCTTGTTTTTACATGTTTTACACATACCGCGTACTCCACATTTATAAAAGTCTTTGGATATCATAAAATTAGGAGCAACTGGTATATTTATAGCACTGGTCACAATTTGATCCTTGATATTCTTAGCCTTTCTATATATAAAGCGGAGATTTTCCTTGATATATTCTTTCAAGGCGGGATCACCCGTTAGGATGCCCCAGTGTCTCTTTATAATTTTTTCTACTTGTTTGTACTACTATTACATTTTGTAATGAATGGAATGCCAAAGCAATTGGCTAGCAATGACTCAATGGATTCATCATCATATCCTTTGCATTTTATGTCCCCACTGCCGGTACAGGTGGTAGACAGGTAGTAGATGAGTGGTGGAATGCATTCCCGCCGCCAGAACCAGAAGGCTTGTGGAATGCAAAACGTCACTTCCTGTTTCAAAACCGGACGTAGGCACTGCGGGCCCTGAGATTTTCGTGCCAGGATGTCACACAGTGGCAGAAAAACTTTCTATATATGTTATATGTGATTTTATCTGTAGTTGATTCATGCCTAGAAATAGTTTTTTTGTGTTTGGGAGAGGTATAAAGATAGCCTATTGGCCCCTCCTCAGAATCAAGCCTTTAGAAAGATAGTTCATCTATTGAAATCGGTCGGCTGTTATGAATTCTTATGCAGGAGAAGGACTCTACCTGGAGGAAGCTTAAGCACCAACAGGGATGCCTGTGCTTTTACCATCTTATACCTTTAATATCTACTTTTGTGGTGGACCAACCTGTCTGATGATAGTTTGGTCTGCATTTAGACCCCTGTGTTTTTACTGAATGTTTTTTTTTTTTTTTTTTTTAAACAGTGGTACACTATTTTTTAATCTATTTTATTGCATATCTCCATCCACATTGGAAACGTGTGAGCTGTATGCTTATGGTTATGTCAATGTCTCCCCACATGTGATAGTAGTCTACTTTTTAGTAGACCATCTCATATGATACGGGTTATAATCATTATAATCACCTTGTGATATATCTTATTAGTAGTGTTAAACCTTTGTAAACAATACTTCACTATTTTGTTGTATTTTTTGTTTCTTTTCTCTGGCCGAAACATCCTCTATGAAAACAATATTGTAAGGTGGTCAAAACTGGAAATTAATGTTATTGAAGTTAATAATACTGTAGAAACAAAAAGGCCCAAAATATTTAATTTTAGTTTGCTTTGTAAATTAAAAAAATGACAAAACCAAACTGGAAAATGAATTAGAACCAAAAGCAAAACCAGCAAAAAATGTTCTTCCGCTTTTATCCAACTGTGTGATGCAAATGATAACATGCAACATAAATTTTGAGTAAATCTTGGAGCCTCATTTTCATTTAGGAGCATGTCCAGCTACAGATTCCAAATTTATAATGAGTCAATTAATTTTGCAATGCTAACATGAGAATCCAAAGGCAGACTGAAAAAAAAAAACAGTGGTGCAGGGTTTACTTTTTTAAACACCTCCACAGCAAGTGTGACTTTTTCTAAAATCTGGGACCCGGGTGGCATTCCCATTGTGGATTAGTTAAGCAATTGGAAGCTCTCAATTAGCTTAAGTGGTCAATAATTACTATCTTCTGGACCTGCAACTTGGTGGGACTGCTATGCTATTACTGGTGCCAGTCCTTGTGTTTCCTACTATATCCCTATAGATTGTAAGCTTGCAGCAGGGCCCTCCTACCTCCAAGTCTGTCTGTTGTTACCCAGTTTGTTTTATCACTGTCTACAATTGTAAAGCGCAACGGAATCTGCTGCGCTATATAAGAAACTGTAAATAAATAAATAATTACCTTCCATAACAGGATCTTGTGTTCCAACATCAAGAGTTGGGTGTTTTGTGAGTATTCAGTGTATGTGAATGTTTCCAAATGTGTATGTGTGTAAGTGTGTCTATGAGTGAATGTAGATGTGTGTGTGTGTCTGTGAGTGACCCCCGGTGTGTGTGACACCCCCCCCCCCCCTCCCATGTAGTGTAATCAACACCATAGACCCCATTCCTAAGCGGCCTGTGGGGATGGTAAAGTATGAAAAAGTTTAAAAGAAATAAAAAAAAATTGCACAAAGGCGACATAGGCCCATCGGTCCCAAGGAGCTCCAAAGAGATTTTCCATTCCGCCCATACATTCCTATTGGAGTATTACATCACATGGATTTGCCACATTCCCAAAGTCCTTTTGATGTTCTTTGAGAGGATAAAAAATATTTGGATACGCAAAATGGATTCATCCACTGTATGTGAGCAGTCAGTTTGCTTTAAATGTGACACAGGCAGTGGCGGTTTTAACCTATTGGCAGGACTGCAACTACCCAGTTAAAATCCACCATTGTGCTCAGCCTAAGTGGAGCCAGAAGCAATCTATGAGACTGCCTTGGCTTCACTGTGACTAAAAGTCTATTGGAAGTCCAACCTGCCATCACCAAAGGTATTCCCATTGGGAGGTGTTCCCTCTAAGCTGCTTCTATTGGCTGCAGTCGCAGCAGCCCATATGACCAGCATGTGCAGTATCTAGGTAGGTATTACGCATGTGCCAGTACTGTCATCTGTATTGTACAGGTGCTGGGACCATGATTTAACTTTTACAGGCATTTCTGAAGCAGCCCATAGAGGGTGGGACATGTACATGCGCAGTACAGATGATGGTGCACATGCTCCAGTGTCTGTCATCATCCAGGTGCCGGGACTGCAGTAGCAGCAGGGACTGCCCAGGAGCAGCGGTGGTGGGCATTACCCTGGATAAGTGGGGACTGGCTGGGAGCAGGAGCAGCAGCGGAGGAGGGGACTACCTGGGATCAGTGGGGACTGGCTGGTTGCAGAGCATCAGCAGCGGCAGCAGGGGGTGGTGTGTGTGTGCCACCACTGGACACAGGTATTATGCCCACCTCCAAAACACCTAGAGGCTGATTCAGATTTGTGTGCAATGCCAATGTTCATGCAGCTGAGCATTTATCAATAGACTGTACACTCGCTACAGTAATGTATTTATGCCGGCTGCAGTCCACAGCAAAATTATAGGGCTATCATTTTAAAATCTTGTTTTCTGATAATGGTGGTAATATTTGTAAAATACTGTATTAATGTTGTTGTGGCTTTCAAATACTTTTTTCTCTTTGAACAATGGGTTGTAAGATACTGTCCAGACAGAGAGATCATTTACCATCACACAGACCAGCTAGGTTTATCTGCCCTTATAAAAAACTAGTCTTGCACAGCAGGTGAGGAATTTGCTACTCCTTCTCTTCTGCCCCCTGATCAGCTTATGGTGATAAAGCACAATACAAACAAAAGCAAAGCAGCGCTAATAAATTTAACAAAAATACATGGGATTGCCTGTATGATACATAAAATGTATTGACACAAATAGAATTGATAAACAATTATTAAAAAAATATAAAAAAATGACCCTCTCCTGCTATATGACCAAATTGGCAGTTGACTGGCTATTGGTATGTCCCTTCCAAGTTGGCTAGGATATTGAGGCAATAAGCTGCAAATATGTTCATAACATCTCACCATCGGATGGTATATGGGTTTTCCGGCTGGGGTCCAAAGTCCTCACTATACTGCGGTTGTGCACAGATGGTAACAGGCTGCTGGAGGGTTTTTGGGGACCTTTCCAGTGCAGTGTTGCCAGGATAGGTATCAAGATGTGGGTCATGCAGGGGGTCCTTGTAAATAAACATTGATGTGTTTCGCTGGACTGTGTCCGCTTTTCACCTTGATACGAACTCCAGCTTCAGAGACACCCAGGGTGCAAAGTTCACTGCTTTCAGGGTCTTCCGGTCCACGTCTCCTAGCAACCAGGACGCCGAAGACGCGCAGCTTCTCCGGGGTCCTTTCTCAGGTCCTCTCTCCGGTGCTGTCCACGTGTTCTCCTGTTGTGCGTAGCTGCTGGTGTCCTCTCCTGTGTAATGGTGATGCTGCAGCCCATCTGCACCTGGACCTCGGCGCAGTCACTGAGTCCTCCAGTAATCAGATTTCTTTCCTCTGGGGTAAGACTCTCACTAGCTTCCCTGCAGGGCCTTATATTCCCCACTCTGGGTGATTCTCCCCTCCTCTCCTAAGGGGCGTATAGTAGCTAATTGGGTCCCAGGGCCCCAGCAACCCACTCCCACAGGGAATTTTACCCCACTACATGGGATACCCAATCAGCAGGCAGCTGATTTTCCCGCTTTCCAGATGTTGCTGGCCAGAGGTTTTTTCACCCTAGAAGGTGACATCACCAAAAGGTCAACCAAGTGTCATGTACAATACAGCTATAAAGCAGAGGGTCTACCGTATAACTCCTGGAGTATCTATGAACTTTTTATTTAACCCCTTCCCGACGAGGCCTTTTTTGTTAATTTTTTTTTTTTTCCTCCTTGCGTTCAAATAAGCGTAACTTTTTTAATTTTCCGGCTATATAGACACATGAGGGCTTTTTTTTTGCGGGACAAGTTGTACTTTTTAATGGTACCATTTACTATACCGTATAATATTCTGGGGAATCAGGAAATAATTCAATGTGGGGTAAAAAAAAAAAAAACGCCATTCCACAATTTTGCGCTGGTTACGGTTTTTTGGGAGTTCATAGTTCGTTTAAAATGATGGGTTATCTTTATTCTATGGGTCGTTACGATTCTGGTGATACCAAACTTATATAGTTTTCGTTACGTTTTAGCACAAAAAAAAAAAATAGAAAATTGTACGGTTTTTCTAATTTGCGTCACGTCGCCATGTTCTGCGGCTTATAACTTTTTTATTTTTCCACCTACAGACCTGGATGAGGGCTCATTTTTTGCGGGCTGAAGTGTACTTTTTAATTAATACCATTATGGGATATGTGCGACTTTCTGATCTCTTTTAGTTACATTTTTTTGGGTAGGCGATGCGACCAAAAAACGTAGTTTTGGCGTTGGGAATTATTTTCCGTTTACGCCTTTAACCGTGCGGGATAACTAATGTTATATTTTAATAGATCGGACTTTTAGGAACGCGGCGATACCAAATATGTGTATTTTTTTTATTTTTTATTTATTTTTATTTGTGAAATGGGGAAAGGGGGGTGATTTGAACTTTTAATATTTTTTTTTTTTTTTTTAACTTTTTTTTTTTTTTTTTTTTACTTTTACTACAAGGCCCCCTAGTGTACTTGACCACTAGGGGGCGCGATCGCCTGTACTAGGTTCAGCCATAGAGCTCTATGGCTGAACATAGTGATTTTCAGCACTTCCTATTACATCCTGCCTCAGGCAGGATGTAATAGGAATGCTGACATGGCCAGCACAGGGGTCTACATTAGACCCCTGGCTACCATGGCAACCGATCGGCACCCTCCGATCTCGCCGCGGGGGGCCCCGATCGGCGCCGGAGGGGGGCGCCCCCCCTCCGATCAGCTATTAAAGCACTGCGGGCGCTTTGCCCGCGGTGCTTAAAGGGTTAAACGGCCACGATCGGCGAACTCGTGGCCGTGAGAGCAGGTACCTGGCTGTAATATACAGCCATTACCTGCTCTCTTTCAAGCCAGCTCACTCCGTGAGCTGGCTTGATTCCCCCGCAACCGGCATATGACGTAAATGTACGTCATATGTCGGGAAGGGGTTAAAAAATAATAATTATATAGGGGTATTACATGAACATGATCTTACTTACCTCATCCTATGATGGGGAAATGAGTCATCAATATGCACATAACTATATACAGATATATGTGTACACATTTTTGGTGTACATACGGATTTATGTATTTTAAAATCAAAATAGACATAAATCATAGTTACATAGTAGATAAGGCTGAATAAATACTTGTGTCCATCGAGTTTAACCTAGGTTATTATAGCTTATCCCTTGTTATATAATATATTCAACAATCAAACATATACAGATGTAGCCATGGACGCTACATCGCAGCTTCGGGTGCCCGCTATCGCGCCTAGTTGTACCAGCGACTCAGGCCGCTGGGATGCACCGGACTACCGGCTAATACATTTTCAATGGGCGCAACTATGATGCATGCATGCGGCCAAGCATGCAAGCATTATGCCATGCATGTCACACCCTCAACAAAATGGAACACAATGAGCATGGCTACATTTGTATCAAACTATAACTAACCCAACAATCTCTAGTTATGCCATAGTACCTGGTCTTTCTGTCCCCTAGTCCAGGAGGGAGCAACCTGGTCAGTGCATGTTGTGGCTTTGCTCCTCTATACAGTGTCGAAAACCAGCCATATACATTTCGAAATTTAGCTTTCCATTTCTCAATTGGCAGTAGTAAGGCAAAGTATTATATTATAAACTTTCAATTTAGGATTTTGACTTTAAAAGTCAGAGTTGTACTGCAGGTTTCTAGACTCAAAATCCTATTGTTTAAAACCAGTATTTTACAGTACAGTATATATTTTTTCAAGTGCCCAAGATTTTCTCCTTTACAGCTGAGACTTCCATCTAGAATGTATGCACTCTGAAAAAATTACTTTTCTGTACACTGCACCATTGTGACATTAATCAATGTCTCCTTTAACACTGTGTTATTCATTACCAACATACAGTAAGTGTCAAAATAGACATCCAAAGAGTTTTTCATGAACACGCTGAATGCTGCAAAGTGCATTTTTCTATACTTGTCACTGGTGCCATTAGCTATCTGCTACAGTAGGTGTAGAAATACACAGATGGTGCATTGTGCCTTTGCAATCTGGTAGACTAATATATAACACTTGTCCTTGTATATAAATGCCTAGATCTCTATTGATTATACCCTGTAAGCTTGCGAGCAGGGCCTTACCACCTCTGACTATCTGTAACTACCCAGGTTTGTTTTATCACTGTTGCTTCGGATTATAAAACACAGGCTGGAACCTCGAACACGATCAGGATGCTAATGCCAGAACACTGACAACCAGCATCACGACCGGTAAGTAAGAGGGGTGGGCTAGCATGCGGCCAGGGAAGGGAGAGTTGGGTTTAGGCACTAGTGGGGGGGGGGGTCTTAGGGTTTGGCTGGGGGGATAGGGTGGGAGAGTATGGGTTAGGCTGCGGGGTTTGAAGGTTTGGTTTAGGCACTTAGAAGCGGGGGTTAGGCTGTGGGCAGGGGTTGGTTTAGGTGGCAGAGTATGCGGTAAGGGTTAAGCACTAAACAGGGAGGGTTAGGGTCAGGCTACAGGGTGGGGGGTGAGGGTTAAGTTAGGTCTTTTGATCTCCAGCATCCGGACCACCAAGATAATTTATGTATCACATTGACTACACTATGCTACACTATACCCTAGGTTAGTCTGTCTATCTTCTCTGTACTATAAGGCCATAATATCTCAGTTACTTGTAGTAGCTGATAGTTAGAACCAGAATAAATTATTTGCAAATACTCCACACTGTTGTAAATAAGATTGATAGCAAATACTGCTGCTACTACTACTACTACTCCTACTACTACCACTACTGATACTACTACTGATACTACTACTGATACTACTACCACTACTACTACTACCACTACTGATACTACTACTACTACTACTACTGATACTACTACTACTACTGATACTACTACTACTACTACCACCACTACTACTACTACTGATACTACTACTACTACCACTACTACTAGCACTACTACTACTACCACTACTCCTACTCCTACTACTGATACTAACACTACTACTACTACTACTAATACTACTACTGGAGGAAGTAAATCATACATTTCTTGGTCAAATTCAATTAGACACAAGTTTTGTAATGTCTGATTATGGGTCACATTAACATGCTCTTCACATGATATTTTCATAAAGCACACACCAGATTCCCATGTAGTTTAATTGAAAATATGAAATAGTGAGCATTTTGCCTATGTCACACTTTATCCCTGCAGTGTGCAAGGGAAAGGTGCTGTTTTTTTACATATATTAATTGGGTAAACATATTGAAACCTTACAATTCTGGTCTGTATCTCTGCTCCTGCAGTTTTTGAAAGGTGCCCATACACGTTACAATTATAGTATACAATATTGTATACAATATCGCATCTCATCACATCTCGGTTTTGCGATGAGCTGAGATCTAGTACAAAAATGTGCTGCACATACTTTTTGTACAAGATCTCATCTCATCGCAAAACCGAGATGCGATGAGATGCGATATTGTATTCAATATTGGATACAGTAATTGTAACGTGTATGGGCACCTTAATCATACCTCCCAACATGACCCTCTCCAGAGGGACACAATGCTCTGCTCCTGGACTTCCCACAAAGTATGATTGCACTCACCTGTTTTGAACAGGTGAATTCATAAGAAAGGTGTCTAAACACAGGTGATGGCAATCACTAATTAAGAGGGAAGTCCAGGAATAGAGTATTCTGTCTCTCCTGGAGAGGATCATGTTGGGAGGTATGAGTAAATACATTGAACCCTTACAATTCCATACCCTCCAACATGACCCATTGCATTCGGTACACAATGCTCTGCTCCTGGACTTCCCTCTTAATGTATGAGTGCTGTCACCTGAGTCGAAGCACCCTTCTCGTCAATTACCTAGTTCCACACAGGTGATGGCAATCATACAGTAAGAAGGAAGTCCAGGAACAGAGCATTGTGTACCGAATGCAATGGGTCATGCTGGAGGGTATGCAATTCTGGCCTGTATCTCTCCTCCTACAGTTTTTGAAATATATTGATTGGATAATTAATGACACAGTTAATATTTTATCCAGATTTTAGAGGTCTTTACTAAGTTTAAACTTAATTTTACATTCAAGTGTTGCCAATCTGCTATTTCAATATTTGTTTATATTGGAGTTTTATTGCTTCAGCTGTAATTGGGGAGGGGTGCTTGCTCAGCCTTGATTAGTGGTATTGAATTCACATGGACAGGATTCATCATTCTTAAGTGAACTCATTAGGCTGGTCAAAGTCGTATGCTGGGCAAAGGATTTATTTGAAAGGGTTATGTAATGCATCAACAAATTCAGGACTTATTCAGGACTTGAAAAGAACAAAGACAGATGAAAACCCATCTCCAAAACATCTTCATGCCTAAGAACCCACCATTAACCTCCTATCTCTCAACGTTTTGCTAAAACACCTCTATATTTGGCCATACAGTATGTACATACAGTAGCTTGCATTCTAAGACCCTCACACTTTCACTATGCTGACTATTTGTATATGTGATACAGCATTTATAATACAATAATCTGATTTCATATTGTACTACCTGTGTTTGTAAATTTAGTCAATAATACCATACTAATTGGAGCCGTACTAGGCTGGTGTCTGCTAAGCCAAATACAGGGTAAAGGTGGCTATACATCTACAGATTGATTGTCAGATTGGGCTGATTGTAACAAAATCCTGGTAATGGATGAGGTGCAAATAACAGTTGACCATTGGCTTTGAATTGCTCAAAACTGCCAAAAACTGTCATTCAGATAGTACCAGGTTTTTGTTGCAACCAGCCCAATCTGACAATCGATCTGTAGATGTATGGCCACCTTAACTCTACAGCTTTAAACATTTACTTCACTTGTAAGCCATAGCATTGTATACAATCTATAGTCAGCTGTGCTAGCTAGTGTGCAATCACATAATGTATATGAAGTGTTTAAAAATGACCATCTAAACAACAGCAGTAAGCCATGGTTGCCTACCTGACCATCTCCTTCAGGGAGAAAATTCGGTACTTGTTTCCTAGAACGGCGCCCACTAAGCAATTTGATTAGTGGGCTATTCTGCATAGGAAAATCGCATCGCATGGGCCATTTTATAGCCATGCGCATCGCATCTGCCGCAAAATCGCATGCAATTTTATAGGGTGTGCGATACCATGACATTATGTATACAATAATTTGATTGTATGTCCCCAAAATAGGTTTAACGCACCCCCCCCCCATTATCCACGCCACCCCAAAGCATGGTGAGCGGCGGCGGAACGCGTTCTCTGACTTTTTCATTACCCCACTATCCACGTCTGCGTGGAGTTGATCTTATATAGTGTGGCGAGCCCGAAGTGTGGCGAGCGGACACAGAATACATCTAAAGTAATCTGCTGCGCTCGCCACGCTTCGGGCTCGGTGGCTCGCTGCGCTCGCCACACTATATAAGATCAACTCCATGCCGACGTGGATAGTGGGGTAATGAAAAAGTCAGAGAACGCGTTCCGCCGCCGCTCGCCATGCTTCGGGGTGGCGTGGATAGTGGAGGGGGTGCGTTAAACCTATTTTTGGGACATACAATCATAATATTGTATACCTAATGTCATGGCATTGCACACCCTATAAAAACGCATGCGATCGCATGTGATTTTGAGGGACATGCCATGCGATATATTGGGGTACAATGAGCATAGAAAAATGACATTAAAAAATCGCATCGTTATAATGGCCCATGCGATGCGATTTCCCTACGGTGCTATACGTAGGAAATCTGGGCGCCGTGCTAGGAAACAAGTACCGAAAATTCTCTGTTCCTGGACATCCCTGGTAATGTATGATTGTCATCACCTGTGGTGGGCTAGTTAATTGATCAGAAAGGTATTTCACCACAGGTGATGACAATCATACATTACCAGGGAAGTCCAGGAACAGAGCATTTTCTCCCTGAAAGTGAAGGTAAGGTAGGCAACCCTGCAATACGCCAATATTAACAATTGCAAGTCTTTTCACTCAGCCTACACAACTCTTTATTTCAAATACACCATGTACTACAAATTATTTCTCTGCATCGCTCTCCATGGTATTCTCTCAAAATCAGTCTCATTCCTATCTCCCCCTGAAACTCAGCCCTCAAAACACATTTCTGCCTTGATTATTCCCTCATATTAATATTCATGCAATTTGTACTTATCTCTCTACCTTGACAATAACATCCACAACCTGTCCCCATAAATAACATTCACAAACCACCTGCAGCTACACCTATGGGCTGTTTCACATTCTCCGGCTCCTGTTGGGCGGCGAAACCCCGCAGTGCCGCACACTATAGTTAATAATGGACACAAATGTGCAGCCGGATCCCACCACTGGAAGGGATGGCTGCCGGGCTGTGGCCATCCCCACCATTGTAAACTGCTGTGTGGGGCACGGCTTCCTGGCCGTGCGGGGTTTCGCCGCCCGGCAGGTGCCGGAGCATGTGAAATAGCCCTACCTCTCTCTACTGCTTCTATTAGCTGGTGACATTTCACTTAATCCTGGCCCCAGCTGCTTGCTCTGCTCACAGATGCCTAACTTTCAGGAACAGCTAACCTCATACACATTAAATGTCTCCCTTCACCCCCCAAATCATTATATTGTGCTTTATGGAATGCAAGCTCTGTTGGCAACAAATTAACTTCTATCCATGACCTCTTCATTTCAAAAAACTTCAACCTGCTGGCTATAACAGAAACATGGCTGACACAATCAGACACAGCCTCCCCTGCAGCCCTGTCACACGGTGGTCTCCACTTCACACACATCTCCAGGCCTGGTAACAGTAAAGGAGGCAGGGTTGGACTATTACTGTCCCAATCCTTCACATACACAGTTCTTTCTCAGGTTCCATCACTCACATTCACATCATTCTATCAGAACGTACACTCCTTTCTCGTTGCATGTTGCAGCTATCTATCGCCCACCTGGGCAACCCACACAATTTCTGGAATGTTTTTCTGCCTGGCTCCCTCACTTCCTTTCCTCTGACATCTCAACCATCATCATGGGTGATTTCAACATTGCTATTGATAGCCCAAAATCTGCTGCTCATGCCTACAAACTACTCTCTCTAACCTCCTCTCTCATCCTCTCCCAATGGACTGACTCTTCTACTCATCTGGAGGGCCACTGCCTTGATCTTGTATTCACTAAACTATGCTCAGTCTCTGAATTCACCAATACTCGTTTACCTCTCTCAGATCACAACCTTATCACCTGCATGCTCTCCTCTATTACTTCAAAGTCAAAGACAGTGAAATCCCTCAATCCACCTCAAGCATGCAGAAATATTAATACTCATTTTCAAGAACTCTCCTCCTCTCTGCAACAACAGCTTGCAATTATTTCTGCATTCACTACTCCTTAAATGGTGGTATCACACCTGAACCTAATTCTTGACACAGCTCTTGATGAAGTTGCTCCAGTTTCTCACCACACTCCACGTAGGCCCACATGGCACTCTAAATTAACAAAACCCCTACAAAATCTCTCACAGAAAGTTGAAAAAATATAAAATATAAATGGCATAAATCTCACAGTCCAATGGACTTACTCACATATATAGCTATCTACCAGTCCTATAGAAATGCCCTGGAAACTGCCAAGCAAACATATTTCCAAACTCTCATTTCTGCTAAAGGTTCTAACCCAAAATATATTTTTTACTACATTGAAGTCACTTCTCAACCCTCCCTCACCCAAGCCACCAGCCACTATCCATGCACAAGATCTTGTTTCATACTTCAGGGACAAAATTGACAAGATCCGAGATGAATTGGTATGCCCCGATTTAGTTAGTGATCTGCTCAATTCCCTACCTGAAACTTCTGACACATTTACTTCATTTGATCCAACAAATAAAGATGAAGTATCTGCACTTTTCTCTTCCTTACACTCTACTACCTGTCCTCTTGACCCTATACTCTCATAAATAAGTAAATCTCTGTCTCCTGTGCTCAACCTTACCTAAAACCGGTAACCTATCTTTCTCTACTGTTGTCTTTCCTTTATTGTTCAAACATGCATTTATAACTCTGATTCTGAAAAACACAATTCTGACCCAAGCTTACTCTCAATCTACCATCCTATCTCCCAGCTGCCATGCACCTCCAAGCTTCTTGAGAGACTTGAATACACTCGCCTGACACACTTTCTTACTCGTAAAACTTATTGGACCCACTTCAGTCAGGCTTTTGTTCCCAACACTCCACAGAGACAGCACTGACTAAAGTGGTGAATGATCTGGTCATGGCAAAATCTAAAGACCGCTAGTCACTACTTATTCTTATAGATCTCTCTGCTGCTTTTTACACTGTTGACTATACACGTCTCATACAATTCCTCGGTCTTTACATTGCCCTTTATTTGTTCTTATCCTACCTATGTAACCACTCCTTCAGTTTTGGTTTCTCTGATACCACCTCCTCTTCACTACCTCTATCAGTTGAATACCTCAGGGTTTAGTCTTACGTCCTCGCTTTTCTCATTCTATATCTCATCTCTGGCAAACTAATCAGCTCTTTTGGATTTCAGTATCATCTGTATGCAGATGATACTCAGCTCTACCTATCCTCCCCAGACCTGTCCCTATCTATATTGAGTCATGTTTCTGAATGCCTTTCTGCTGTTTCATCTTGGATGTCACCTCACCACCTCACCACCTCAAACGGAATATTTAAAAAACAATATTAATAATATTTCCACCAATAAATAGTAGTAACCAACCAGATATCTCTATCGCTGTTGAGAATATGACAATCACTCCTACCACTCATGCTCTCTGCCTAGTTGTCATCCTTGACTCTGAACTTTCCTTTGTTGCCCACATTCAATCTGTCTTGAAATCATGCCATATGTACCTAAAAAAAACATATAAAAAATTCACCATTACCTTACACAAGACACTGCTAAAACTCTAATCTGTACACTCATCATCTCACGCATTGATTATTGCAATAGTCTCCTTATTGGCCTTCCCCAATACAGACTCTCACCACTACAGTCCACCATTAATGCAGCTGCAAGGCTAATCTTCCTAGCCAGATGTTCCTCTTCTGCAAAGCTACTCTGTCAGTCACTTCATTGGTTACCTGTATTTTACCTTATTCAATACAAAATACTTTTACTTACCCAAAAGGCCATAAATCAAACTACACCAACATATGTATGTTATCTTTACTTATCTCTAAATATCTTCTAACCCGACTTCTTAATTCCTCACAACATCTACTGTATGTCTCTCATCCAAACTCATTACTCACTCCCATTCCCGATTGCAGGACTTTCTTCTATCTGCACCCACTCTGTGGAATCCCCACCCAAGTACAATAAGACTGTCCTCCAGTTTCCAAACCTACAAGTGTTCATAGAACACTTTCATAGAAAACTCACCTCTTCAGGCATGCTTATCAAATTCCAGAACCAGACATTTATCCTTCATATACTGTTCCTATCCAATCACACCCCCATTGTACAGGCCACACATATCCACTCTTTATTTTTCACATTTGCCACCCTCCTGACCCTTAGCCAAACTGCTGGGTCACTGTATCATACAGCACACCAGGAACCTTTGCATTCTGGTGGACTTTATTCAATAAAGAACATCTATCCTTGTATATCAATGCCTATTTCCCTATAGATTGTAAACTTGCGAGCAGGGCCCTCTTACCTTTCTCTTACCTTTGATGGTCTGTAAATACTGTACCCAGTTTGTTGTATCACTTTCTCCTATTTTAAAGCGCAATGGAATATGCTGCGCTATATAAGAAACTGTTGATAAATAAAAAAAATAAGGAAATCATCCTGAACACCAAGAATTGTCCAATAAGATAGTAGAAGGCTGATAGTGAACTTAAAGACAGTTACAGTGTATCCCATGTGTAATGTTATAATTAATGAAAGAAACATGATATCCAGAAATAAGCTTAAATGCATTTTCAGCTGAAAAACACAATCTGATAGCATGATCTATGACCATTGGACATTACCAGGCTATTCAATTAGAGCCTGTTTTTTTTTGGTTGAAAAAGGGACTCATTATAGGGTGATCAGACATGGAATCCAGTATAACTTCTTGGACCCATGTGTTATCAGGGATCCGTGATAAGTGCCGCCTGATCATGGCTAATTGGATAAAATGGTCAAATTCATTAGCTGCTATAATTAACCTCAGCTACCATTAACCCTTAAGTATCCCCAACAGTTATTATTTCAGGATTTCTGTCTTTAGAAGCAGGTGCATGTTCAGAAATGTATGAAACATGTTGGTGGTACTTGAGGATTTATTTGGGATCTCCTGGTTTAGATTATTTTTGGATTAACTGGGATTTTCAAGTGTTTACACACAATCTGGGGTTAAAGTGAGGGGAAATGGGGTGGAACTGAGTTCCACTACCTCTAATGGTGAGGTGGAACATTTTAATCTCGACATTGGCCCTGCACAGTAATTCTCACAGAAAAGCATTGTAGTTTGCAGGAGGATGCCAAAAACCCTACCAATGGCCCTGTCTCTGCCTAATGTGGGGACGGGAGGGGTAATTAGGTGGCATAGGGAATTAGTTCCCCCACCTCTGCATAACCACAAGTATGTAGCATATTGGAAACAAATCTTGCAACATCCATTTGATTGTTCAAAAATCTATTTACCCTCAATACAATATCTAAACATACAATGTCCGACATCATTAAACCCATTTTTCTGCTTTTTAGCAGAAAAATGACATGAAACATTACAGAACTAATGCCCAACAGAGTCATTTTGACTCTGCCAAACCTTTTTTTTTTGTAATCTAATTTCTTTTCTAACCATTTTATATGACCTCTTGGGACTTTTATTTATTTGTTATGACTTAACGGAATGAAAGCATTGAAATAAGTGTTTGTCCAATTTTATGCTTTATTTTTCATTATCACCTTCAATGCCTAACGGCGTCCTGTGGACCTTTTTTTATATCATCATACATACTGTAACTTTGTAATTTGGATGAATTTTGTCAATGCACATTGTCAAACATATACACAAATCAACAAAAATCTTAACTCCATTGTGATATTAGTCAAATGAGAAAATAATGAGTGATCCGCAATCCTGCTCTACACACTTTGGGGTAACTTCAATAAATGGGAGTCTATTGAAGATGGGATGTTGCCCATAACAACCAATCAGATTCTACTTCTTATTTATTTAACTGTTATGGATCTGGGTGTGAACCCACCGTTAGAGTCCTGAGACAAGGACGTGAGGATGTTGGTGGTGGGCTGAGCCCACAGCCGGGACCGCTGTTTAGAACGGCCACTGCGAAGACCTACACTAGCTCTGTTGGCCGCCCCGGGCAGGTGACCGCAGGCTACAGGGTGCTAGGCTTCTCCTTTAGTCGCCGCGTTCGAAGCAGCAAGTTAGGCCCACTCCAACCCCGATGCAACCAGGTTTTAAGTGGGGACAAACCCACATCGACCGTCAGAGACTGGATCAAAAGGAGAATCTAACTACCAGGGCCTATCTGGACGAAACACCCTAACTAACGGCACCTGGCCAAGGACGGGGAGCATGACCGACTCACAGGCACCAGAACAAACAATAACGGGGTGCCACCAAACACAAAACACGCCAACATAAAATGGTACAATACCAGTACCCCAAAACGGGCGTGCACCCACTAGCATGGGTCTCTCAGAATCACGGAGAGCAAGACCAGGACGATAATAATAACTAAGGAGTAAGGGCCGCTTGCCCGCACAAAATAAAGAATAATAAACCAGGCTCCACTGGAGCATTTACGTGACCGGACCGAGACTGGACACAGACCGCAGCAAGATGGCAGCTGGACACCGGCTGGACACCGGCTGCACGGTGACCGCAGTAAGACAGCAGCTGGACAACGGCTGCACGTTGACCGCAGCAAGACGGAACCGGATCAGGACCAAGACAAGACCCGTAAAAGACCGGATCAGGACGGGACCGGGACAGGATAGCGACTGGACTGTGTCTGGACCAGGACAGTGCCTGGACGTTGACTGGACCCAGACTGCAGGAAGACTAGACACTTGATGGGACCAGGATAGGACACATGACAGGACCAGGACTGAAGCAGAACAAGACTGACAGGATCCAGACTGGGACAGGACAGCAGGGAACTGGACAAGACTGAACAGAGCCTATAGTGTACTGCACAAGGCAATATGCCCAGCCCACTGTGATTAGAATCACAGTCAGCTGGCTGAGCGTGTGCTGCCCTGCGTCGCCTGGTTGCTAAGCAACCGCCGGGCGACGCGATCCCTGGTGTCCCCTGTTGCCTGGCAACCGCTGGGCGGCTGCTGGGGGACTCTGAGGCTAACTGTGCTGCTGCCCGCCAGGCAATGACCCGCACCTGCCGGGCGGAAATTACGTCGTCCGCCGGGCGGAAGTGCCTGGGTCGCCCTTCTAAGGGCACCCCGGAGTCCTGCTGCGGCAATGCGGCGCTGCCAATAGGAGTACCCGGAGTGCCCTTCTCAGGGCGCCGGGGAACCCTGCTGTGGCAGCGCCGCAGCAGAGAAATGTCAGCGCTGCTGACATTAGCACCTTCTAGAAGAGAAGCTAATTGTTGCTATGGCCATCACATATTCTATAGAACTCCCATCTTAGTAAATTTACCCCTTTGTGTGGGGTGGGAGAAGATTGTTTTTGGATCCCACTTCTGCTGGGATATGGTAATTTGGTCAACAGCATGATGGTTGACATGGGGATAGGTCGACATTGTTCTAGGTCAACATGTTTTAGGTCGACAGGTCATTGGGTCGTCACAAGCATTAGGTCGACATGGTCTAGGTCGACAGTCAATAGGTTGACATGGGGGTTTTGGCTGTTTTTTTGAGCCGACATGTGACGACAGGCGGTATTTCATGCCCTACCATCCTGCCATCCACTAGGGTGTGGTGTGAGAATAATATAGTGTGCCGAGCATAGTGCAGCACCATGCCCGAAGCATGGTGAGCGCAGCGAGCCATGTGAGGGGACACGGTGCTACTTTTCGGTGTCCATGTCGACACGACATGTGCCGACAAGTGGGATTTTATGCCCTACCATCCACTAGGGCATGGCAGGAGAATAAAATATTGTGCCCGAAGAATGGCGAGCCATGCGAGGTGACACGGTGCACTTTAACAAGTGTCCATGTCGACATTCGGGTAATAAAAAACCAGTGAAAACCCCATGTCGACCTTTTTACTGTCAACCTAGACCATGTTGACCTAATGCTTGTGTCGACCTAATCACCTGTCAACCTAAAACTAAGTTGACCTAGAACCATGTCGACCTTGACCCATGTAGACCTAGAACCATGTCAGCCTATCCCCATGTTGACCTAATGGTGTCGACCTAATGCTTGTCGACCAACTAGCTGTAGACCAAATTATCCCATTCCCTTCTGCTACTGTGGTGTAAATGCTACTGAATTTGTATAGGATTGAGGATATGAGTTTGATTAATTTTGTTGCATGGCAGTGTGAGTATTTATTTATATTTCATTGTTATTGTTTTTGTTCATTTGAGTGATTGGTGATCTGTATCATAATGCTATCCCTTCAGAAAGGGAAGCTATCCATTTTGGTTTCTCTCTTATGTGAAGTAATTTATTTCAGTAAACAAAATATAATTTCACAGATTGCTTTGTTGCATCTGTATGAGGATGGGGTTGTCAAATACTTGTCTCTTGTGCTGCCCATGTAACAGATCACTGCCACAGCATGAGGTGGTTCTGATACTGTGGCAGATCACCATGATGACAGTGTCGGCTATGAGTTTTGTGAACCTGGCGTATGTGTGAGGTCTGTGCGAGTAGGTGGAAACCAGGGAGGTGAAGAGAGAGAGTGATTCCTGACCGGGAATCGAACCTGGGCTTCAGCAGAGAGAGCCTATTCTGGTTTTGATAGAATGATGAATGTATAGCTGTATGACAGAACTGTACTGGTTGCCAGTGCTCTATGGACAAGACTGGATATTAAATAGAACTGGACCAGAATGGATACTGGATACAACTGAACCGGGCTGGATGCTGGATATGAATAGGACTGGACCGGACTGGATACTGAATACAACTGGACCGAGCTGGATGCTGGATATGAATAGAACTGGACCGAGCTGGATACTGGATATGAATTGCACTTGATACTGGATACAACTGGACCAGACTGGGTGCTTGATATGAATAGAACTGGACCAGGCTGCATGCTGTATATGAATAGGACTGGACCGGGCTGGATACTGAATATGAATAGCACTGGATACAACTGGACCAGACTGATAGGACTGGACCAGGCTGCATGCTGTATATGAATAGGACTGGACCGGGCTGGATACTGGATATTAATAGGACTGGACCAGACTGGATACTGGATATAACTGGACAAGACTGGGTGCTGGATATGAATAGGACTGGCCCAGGCTGCATGCTGGATATTAATAGGACTGGACCGAGCTGGATACTGGATATGAATAGCACTGGATACTGGATACAACTGGACCAGACTGATAGGACTGGACCAGGCTGCATGCTGTATATGAATAGGACTGGACCGGGCTGGATACTGGATATGAATAGAACTGGACCAGACTGGATACTGGATATAACTGGACAAGACTGGGTGCTGGATATGAATAGGACTGGGCCAGGCTGCATGCTGGATATTAATAGGACTGGACCGAGCTGGATACTGGATATGAATAGCACTGGATACTGGATACAACTGGACCAGACTGATAGGACTGGACCAGGCTGCATGCTGTATATGAATAGGACTGGACCAGACTGGATACTGGATATAACTGGACAAGACTGGGTGCTGGATATGAATAGGACTGGGCCAGGCTGCATGCTGGATATTAATAGGACTAGACCAGGCTGCATGCTTAATATAAATAGGACTGGACCGGGTTGGATACTGTATATGATTGGACCGGGCTGGATATTAATGGAAGCAGACTGTGAACCAGACTGGGAACCAGATTATAGCTTTGGAGCCAGGGTAGTTAGTACTGTTCTCACAGGAAGCTCAGATGCTAAGCTCACACTAAGCTGTGTGACTAGAGGAACTGACAGCCTTTGAATACCAGGTCTCTCTATTTATACCTCTGGGTATATTATTACCTATTATTGGTGATTAGTCAGGTGATTCAGAGATACTCAGGCTGACACAAGATTGGATAGCTCATGGGAGGGGTGGATTGACACACCGGAAAACCGGGCCATTTTTCGGTCTTTCCTAGGGAGATGTGAGAGTGAGAGTGAGAGGAGGAATGGAGGAAAATGTGAGAAGAGGAACAAGGGGAGACACAAGAGGAGGAAAAGAGGGAGACTTAAAAGGAGGAGGAACAGGGAGAGATGTGAGATTAGGTACAAAGACACTTCAGATGAGGAACAGGGAGAGATGAGAGAGGAGAAGGAACAGGGGGAGACCTGAGAGGAGGAGGGAACAGGGGGAGACAAGAGAGGAGGAGATTAACAGGGGGAGGTGTGCGAGGAACAGGAGAAGACATGAAAGGAGGAGAGCCTTGAGAGGGGAAACAGGGAGACATAAAGAGGGTGAGACATGAGAGGGGACAGTGGGAGACATGACAGGAGAAGGAACAGGGGGAAACATGAGAGAAGGAAAAGGGGGAGAGGTGAAAGGAGGAGGATCAGGGGGAGAAGTGAAAGGAGGAATGGGGGAGACATTAACAAATCATGTCAACCATCTTTTTTAGGAACAGGGGGAGACATGTCGAAAAATGGTTGACATGATTTGTTAATGTTTTTTGGTGCCTATGTGGACTTACCATATAAGTGTTCCGCTTCCCCTCACATGGCTCGCTTGACTCGCCATGCTTTCGACACGGTGCCTCGATACGTTCAGCACACTATTAGATTCTCCCTTTATGTCCACTTGGATATTTAAGCATGAAAAAGCACCTGTTCTGGAAAAACTCATGTTGACCTTTCCCATGTCGACCTTTTATATGTGTCGACCTATGGCCTGTGGACCAATAATGGTCTACCTTTTGACTATCGACCTATTTTATTGTTGACCTGCTGACCACATCCCATTCAATTAAAGGAGTCCAGTTTAAGTTGGGGTTGTTCAAAAGTTGACATCTTTAAAATGCCCATGTATATACAGTATGTATTGCTTTTGTAGAGGCAATCATAGCCCTATTACTACATTTTAATGCTATGGCAGTATATTTACTAGCATTAGGCATCATAGGGCTAAATAGTACATACATGTTATGAATATTGGTTATCTATGGCTTATCTGTCACACTATTTTACCCAACACATAGGGAATTGTACAGTTAATGTTCCCTTTTCCTTTTACACAAAGAAAGTACAATAAAACAATCCTGGGACTGACTCCAATAAATCTAGAATCACAATGAAAAACATCTCAATTTATTTAGCTTTTTTAAATAGAATTTTTTTTTTTCAAAAAGTGGTACTTGTGTATTATCACGGCGCCCAAGTTTCTTACGTACGGCACTGTAGGGAAATTGCATCGCATCGCATGGGCCATTGTAACAGCAATGCGATGCTGTGGGATTTTCCTATGTAATTTATTCACTGCTCTCTTAGCCCTGGGGAATCGCATAGCATTGCATCGCACCTCCTGCATATATAGGGTGTACGATGGCATTACATTACCCATATAATTATGTCATTGTATGACATACAATGAGGTTTTAGGCACCCCCCCCCCACTATCCACGCGACCCCGAAGCATGGCGAGCGGGGGACGAATGCGTTCTCCGACCTTTTCATACCCCTACTATCCACGTCGGCTTGGAGTTGATTCTATATAGTGTGGCAAACGCAGAGAGCCACCGAGCTCGAAGCCTGGCGAGCGCAGCGAGGCCCACGAGGGCTGTATTCCGCGTCTGCTCGCCACGCTTTGGGCTCGGTGGCGTCCTCCGACCTTTTCATACCCCCACTATCCACGTCGGTGTGGAGTTGAGAATAGAAAGTGTTGCGAGCGCAGCGAGCCATGGAGCCCGAAGCGTGGCGAGCGGACGCGGATACCTGTGAAGGCCGCGAGGGGACTCCGATACCTGTGAAGGTATCCGCGTCCCCTCGCGGGGCTCGCTGCGATCGCCACGCTTCGGGCTCGGTGGCTCGCTGCGCTTGCCACACTTTCTATTCTCAACTCCACGCCGACGTGGATAGTGGGGGTATGAAAAGGTCGGAGGACGCGCACCGCCGCCCCTCGCGGGCTCGCTGCGCTCGCCACGCTTCGGGTTCACATTTATAGTGGGGGGGTGGCGTGGGGGTGCATTTAACATTGTAACACCTTTAGGGTGCTTATACAATCTTTCATCGTATAGGGGGCAAAAATCGTGTCGCAACGCATCGCATGCCATCGGGTGCATGGCATGCGATGCAATGCGATTAAAACATTGCGCGATGGAAATCGGGGGCGCCGCCAAAATACACAAGTACCACGCCCAGCATTTCATGGGTGTTCCCATGAAAGCTCTGGGCGTTCCCATGGAAATTAGGTAGTGACGCATTTGACGAGGTGCGGGCAGCACTGGATGTCAGCTGCCTGCCCTGCGGGCATCACTGGATGTCAGCTGCCTGCCCTCTTCCCGTACAGGAAGAGGGTATCTTAGTTTTGTGTGCTCCTTCCAAATCAATTGATGTTCGGTGACCATCGAAGGATTTGGCCCCCACACCCAAGGCTGCAAATGGATGTTTATACAAAATATCCATTCACAGCCGTGCAGGGACCCCTCCAAGCGAGGGGGGGTGGACGGCTTGTACAGGTGGCGGGTGGTGTTTAATCCACACGCAACACTGTGAAATTCGCAGTGTTGCATGTGGAACAGAATGAGGTCCTTAATTACATGTCTTAATGTGGTACAGAGGAAGTTCAAAGCCAATCACAGTACTGCTTAAAATGTGCTATGACATCTGTTGCTACAACTTGTGATTGGCCTTGATTTATAACAGATAGCAGGTTCTTTGGATTCATTTGCATAGCATGAAATACATTGGCGTATACAGAGTTGGTTGGCATAGCAACCATCCCATCCTGCAAAATACTGTACAGGGCTCAATAGTCCAAGGTTTCATGTGTCTACGGATTATTATGTCTTTATATAGTTTCATTTTTTAATGGACTTTAATAATGTAATACACTGTTTCAAACATAGAGGGCGAGATTTATTAGAGTGTGATTTTTAGACTTTTGCTAATTTTTCGCAATAAAACGGGCAAATTTGCATGTTTTTAGAAAATCGCACATGTAATAGGATGCAAATTGCGGAAAAAATCTCATTTTTTTAACTGTCGATTTTTTTATCACACTTCAATCCGCATCCAGATGGTTTCCCATTATAAAGTATACAACTCAAATTAAATAGGGTGAGATTTTTTGTAAACATTACCAAAAAATCACAAAAAAATTAGACCAGGTTCTGACTGGCGAATATGACAGAACCATGCACAGATCATTGAGATCTGTGCATGGTTCTGTCTTAAAGGTGTGTAAAAGTTAAAATATATTTTTTTAAATGGCGTGGAGTCCCCCCTCCTAAACATACCCAGCCCCGGGCTCATTGACCCTGAAGTGGTTCCAAAAATCTGGGGGTCAAAAAGTGTAGGGGTTCCCCGTATTTCTGAAACCAGCCCCGGACTCTTGGACTGGTCCAAATACAAGGGACGAAAAAACTGCCCCCTTATTTTGGAACCAGCACGGGCTCCAACAGCCCATGGTGTCATGCCACAGCCGGAGGACACTTTTTTCGCAAACATGCGTCTGTGGATGCGCAGAGGCACAACACCGGTCCTCCGTGCAACGCATGGAGGACCGAATGGATCTGAATAAGGTCCTATGTGTAATGGGTATTACAGTGTGTGGCATTATGTGTAATTGCCATTACAGGGTGTGCACTGTCGCTGGTTATAGTAGGTGTGGGTGGAACGATTCATTCTGAACCCCACATATATAAATAAGTCACCTATTTAGTTTGCATTGATGCCCAGTAGGCGCTGATAGACATGCCCAGCAGGTGGTGATGGACACGCCCCTCCAGTGGTGCAGCCCCTAAGAAAAGGGCTGCGCATGCCTATGAGTATAATGTAGTCATTAGGGGTAGGAACCTTAGAACATTACTCACTGAGGGAAATATGTAAATAATAATTATTTTAGCGTATGTACAGTAATATAAGAAGTCACTGGTTCCAGATACCCATAAAATACTATGACGTTTTTATTGAAACTCATCTAGACCCTTCATTTGACTTTCAAGTCTTAGCAGACCCATATTGAACTCAGGAACAGTAGTTAAATGAAATCACTTTGTCCCTCTATATACTGTAGCTTTGCTCTTTATCAACACAGGTTTCCAAAACCTTTAACTGGTACTTTGCTAATGATAGCTTGATGTTCCTTTGACAATAGTCCCCTTGACAAATTAGATATGGAACAGCATTAACCCTTCTAAAACTCTAAAAATAGGCATCTCTACCAGCTAGTTAACACTCCTCCTGTAATCGTTATATTAATTACTATCAGCATTATAGGTGTAATTATAGGCCATCCATCTCTGTCCATTAATATTCCATTCTTTATTTCCCTTTATATATTGCACGGAACCATATACAGTCATCTACATGTATATGGTGTATTATAATTAAGTTTGAATTAGCTTTCATTCTTAAAATTCCACAAAAAGGAAAAAGAAGACAAAAAACATTTGAATAAAAGCCTGTTGATTCCATATTTCGGTCCACCACCCACATACTGATGCTACAGTCATTAAACCCATCACATTATTACAGCGAGTGGGAAGAAGTTAATGCTTAATGCTGATATTTGTGTTCTAGTCTAGTTTGTGTTCTAGTTGAAGGTGAATGCGGCCTAATTGTATCATCACAGTATCAAGGTCAGAGCAAATCTCCTGGGAATGCACTGGACCAAAGAATCAGACCAGTGTATTTAGCACTAGATTAGTTAAGAATCACTGAGGGGTAAATTTACAAGAGCTCCTAACATTGAATAGAGGTGATGTTACCCATAGCAACCAATCAGATTTTGGACCTTATTCAGATCCATTCGGTCCTGTATGCGCTTGCACGGAGGACCGATGTTGTCCGTCTGCGCATGTGCAGACTCAGGGTATGTGAACACTCTGTTCGCCGGGTGCACGCACCCTACACGGCGGGCAGGGGGCGTCGGCATCCCCAGTGCCATATGGGAACGTTCAGATGTCCTCGTACAGGGCGGCCGCCGTTTAGAGACACCATATAGGTGTCTCTGAACTCCGAGGGTTGGAGAAATCATTTGATGATCACCAACCATTGAATATTTTCTCCCCGCCTGCGAATGGATGATTATGTAAATCATCCATTCGTAGCGTGTGTGTGTGTGGGGGGGGGGGTGCGTGTGAGGGGGAGGTGGACGGCACTGCGGGCAGCAGGCGGCATCTGATGGACTCGCAAGGCCTTGCGACTCAATCAGAATAAAATCTTTTGTCTCTCATTTTCCAGGATACGATAAAGAAATGATAGACGACTGCATGTGTTTGGTTGCTATGGGCAACATCACCTCTTTTCATTTTTAGAAGCTTTAGTAAATTTACCTGTGAGAGTCAATACTTCAGAATACTTGACTTCGTCTGCCACTGTTTGTTCCAAAAGAATTTACCTATGAACTTTTCATGCTTTCCTTCCATTTTATCATGTCTGTAACCTGAAGGAAAAATTGATAGTGATACAAAAGAAAACTTCTTTTATTTGCAGTGTTCTTATATTTGCTTTGGTATTTTCCATGTACAAGAAATTCTAGATTAAATATTGGAATCTGCTGTATAGGTTCTGCCTTTCAGATCTATATTGTTCTATAATGGTGATGGAGAAAGGAGGGGCTCTTGCAGCTGGTCTAATTCACTATGTCAAAACCTTATATTCATATTTCATCCCTAAAATCAGCAGCCTTACAGCCGGAGTTTCTGCTAAATGGTTCGTACGTTGCTATGGAGACTGAATCTGCTACTCATCCTACGATACTCTCTGTTGCCCTATTTTTAGCCTAAAATGAACAAGCTTTTCTATTCTTTCTTTTTTTCTTCAAAACTCCCATAGCAACCAAGAGGTTTCAAGCTGAATACAGAGGGAAAGATTACATATATGTATTTTTTTTTCTCCCACGTAAAAAGAACATGATGGTTTATAAAGCAGTTCCAAGTATTTCAGATCTTCCTGGACTTCGAGCTCCTTAATCCTTTTATTAACTGAACAGATCAAAATAAATGCAGCAAAACAGTTAATGACAGAGCTACCAGAATAGTTGTTATACCAAACTGAAAGGAGACACGGACGGTACAGTGGTGATTATGAAATGAGCTAGTGGTGAGACTTGGTACTGCATTACAGGAAGATTACTTCCAGCTGTGTAGTAGATTCAACAGAGCTCACATCTTATACCATATTTACTTTCTTATTATATTTCATGTTGCCTTGTGATAGATTGATGTTTGCATACTGTACCATTTGTTGGATGTGCAGTGATCTGTGCTCCTATACACACAATTTGAGAATAGCCATTGACTGTGGGTTAGAGACATACCTGCTTTTTCCAAACACCAATCCTTTTTTATATTATACTTAAAATATGCCTGAAAATAACTCATTGCCAAGTTAAACTGTAAACTGTGGAAAAATTACCACAAACTCCATGGTCAAAGAGGATGCATTTAAGAAGCAGCTCCATTTGCTAAGAACGCTTGTGAGAATCCGGCTGCATGCTCATCGCACAGATGCAGTAGACTCAGCAGTTGGGGCTGGACTCTCAAGCGTAAATTTACTAAAGTGGGAGTTCTAAGATAAGATGTTGCCTATAGCAACCAGTCAGAATCTATTTAGCACTTTCTCATCTATTTAGCACTTTCTAGAAGATAATAGATATAATCTAATTGGTTGCCCATAGCAACATCCTATCTTCAATAGAACTCCCATCTTAGTAAATAAACCCATCAAAGCATGATGCTCTGGTCGGTCCAGCAGCATGGACTTTGCCATCTTGCCTAATATCAGCTGATCAGTCCATAACTAATTCCATGCAGCCTGAGGGCAGTATTCAATGAGGCCAATTCTCCATGTTTCATGGCGAATTTGTGCTATTTTCACTTTGGAAGGTGATTTTTTTGTGTCAGAAAGTGAATCACCCTATTCAACGTGCACTTTTCACCATCTGCGAACAGTGAATGACGGACAATTCGCCGTCTGATAGTCTCCGCAATTCGCTGTGGTTTTTCAATGGGTTTTTCAATGTGAGTGTATTCAGTGAGAAGATGGCGAATTGCTTTCTAAGTGATTTTCGCCGTGTGTCACCGTGTAGCAATCGCCATCTTTTCATGGTGAAGTGGAATGTGAATTTTTAAAATAATGTTTTTTATTTGGTGTCAATCAATCAGGAATTTTATTCTGTGAAGGGGCATGCTATTTTTATTCATGTGCTTACAGCACATCAATATATAATTAATAAAAAAAAAAAAAATATATATATATATATATATAGAAACAGTGGGTACTTGTGAGTTATCCGGGCTGCCGATTTTTTCATCGCGCCCGAAATCGTGGGCATCGCGTCGGTCGTGGCCGTTATAAGGAGCCGCGACGCGATGCCCACGATTTCCCATAGACAGTAATGTTAAAAGACACGATGGACCCGATTTCCGACACGATTTCCCATAGACAGTAATGTTAAAAGACGCGATGGACCCGATTTCCCATAGACAGCAATGTTAAAATAAAATTACAATGTGAAATTGGCCAATATGTTTTTAAAAAAAATGTTTCATGGCCCCCCACCACCGTTAACGCCACCCCGCTATTGACGCCAACCCGAAGCGTGGCGAGCGCAGCGAGCCCGCGAGGGGCGGCGATACGCGTCCTCCGACCTTTTCATGCCCTACTATCCACTAGGGCGTGGAGTGAGAATAGAATAGTGTGGCGAGCGCAGCGAGCCACCGAGCCCGAAGTGTGGCGAGCGCAGTGAGCCCCGCGAGGGGACGCGGACACCTTCACAGGTATCCGCGTGCCCTTGCGGGCTTCACAGGTGTCCGCGTCCCCTCGCGGGGCTCGCTGCGCTCGCCACGCTTCGGGCTCGGTGGCTCGCTGCGCTCGCCACACTATTCTATTCTCACTCCACGCCCTAGTGGATAGTAGGGCATGAAAAGGTCGGAGGACGCGTACCGCCGCCCCTCGCGGGCTCGCTGCGCTCGCCACGCTTCGGGTTGGCGTCAATAGCGGGGTGGCGTTAACGGTGGTGGGGGGCCATGAAACATTTTTTTTAAAAACATATTGCCCAATTTCACATTATAATTTTATTTTAACATTGCTGTCTATGGGAAATCGGGTCCATCGCGTCTTTTAACATTACTGTCTATGGGAAATCGGGTCCATCGTGTCTTTTAACATTACTGTCTATGGGAAATCGTGGGCATCGCGTCGCGGCCCCTTATAACGGCCACGACCGACGCGATGCCCCCGATATCGTGTCTTTTAACATTACTGTCTATGGGAAATCGGGGGCATCGCGTCGCGGCCCCTTATAACGGCCACGACCGACGCGATGCCCCCCGATTTGGAGCTAAATCGTGGGCATCGCGTCGGTCGGGTGTCCTTAAGTTAACCAAACTTAAGGACAAAATCGGCAGCCCGGATAACTCACAAGTACCAAACAGTGTACCGAAGTACTGGGGCGGCACTCAGAGGGCTTGTCACCAATGTAAAAAAACTGCAGACCACACTAGCAGTGAAGCTGACGTTTCGATAATTTAATATCGTTATCAAAGACAAAGAGGACATGAATCCACACTTACCTATAAAGGAGAGAGATCACCCGTGACTGCGTCTGCTGCGATGCACGGCCCGGCCCGTGGCGCTGGATGCATGACGTCACCAATAGCCGCCCGCTCCGTCCGACGGGTCCGCTGCCATAGCAACGCATTGACGCTAAGGAGAAAAAATAGAATAAAAGATTTAAACCACACATGCTTCACTTCTCTCCTTTCCCCTGTATCTTGTATATATATTCAGCGTCTCTCACTCTGGTGGGAGTGCTCAGTTTTTTACACTGTGGCAGGTTGTGTGGTTTAAATCTTTTATTCTATTTTTTCTCCTTAGCGTCAATGCGTTGCTATGGCAGCGGACCCGTCGGACGGAGCGGGCGGCTATTGGTGACGTCATGCATCCAGCGCCACGGGCCGGGCCGTGCATCGCAGCAGACGCAGTCACGGGTGATCTCTCTCCTTTATAGGTAAGTGTGGATTCATGTCCTCTTTGTCTTTGATAACGATATTAAATTATCGAAACGTCAGCTTCACTGCTAGTGTGGTCTGCAGTTTTTTGACATTGGTGACAAGCCCTCTGTGTGCCGCCCCAGTACTTCGGTACACTGTTTCTACATTGCCTTGTGGAAGGCACCGAGGCCCTAGGATTACAAAGTGGAGTGCCGGACCCCCCAAAATCTTTGTTATATATATATATATATATTTTACAGATAACAGCCATCAGGGGGCCGGGAGTCGGGAGCCGCTCATTACATATTCATATAGTCACTGCTCCCAATCATTACATAGGCACAATCATGGTGCAGTGTTAGCGGCTCCTACCCGGTCCCCTGCTAGCTCTCCCGGGGGGCAGCTTGTGCTGCCTGGGTCCCTGGGAGCTCTCCTACCCCCCACATACATTCTGGGGCAGGCAGGGGTTAACATTCGCCGTCAGGGGCAGCGAGCCCCTGCGGCATTGAATACTGTGTCACGGGGACTGTGCAGCGAATCTTAAACAGGATTCGCTGCACAGCGCGATTAAAGTTATTGAATACTGCCCTGAGTGTCAGCTGATGCATACAGCCAATCCTGTGTCACCTAAGGAAACAAAGCTCCCTGCACTCCCAGTGTCAGGTTGCCAGTGCAGCTCTATATGGTGTAGGGGCGACCTTTTCACTGTCAACATAGACATTGTAGAACTAATGACCTGTCAAACTAAAGGCCTGTCGAACTAATGACCTTTCGACCTAGAACCGTGACAACCTTTTCCCATGTCAACCTAATGGTGTGACCTAATGACTGTCCACCATCATGCTGTAGACCAAATGATCCCAACCCATATATACTGCATGCTTGAATGATCTGGACAGGCGATAGAGACGTTCGGCATACACATTGAGCAATTTGTGCTTAGTTTCTAAGCAATTTAAACAAATCACTTAGAAATGAAGCAGAAATCTCCCTGTGTGTATCCCCATAAGGTGCATACACACAGTGCGATTTTAACTTGGCTGATTCTGACATTGGCCCTTATTCTGATTGACGCGGACTTTACCGCATACTTTCGGATCGCGTCTTTTCGGCGTCTGCGCATGCGTGGAGAACGCAACGCGCATGTGCCACGCCTTGACTCCGTACCAGTTCGGCCAAATCCCGTACAAAACTGTTCCCCGCAATCAGTCGGGAAATATGGGCGTATTATGGGCGTCATGCGGAATGTCACATGGGCGTAGTTTCAAAGTGGGCAAAACGGGGCGGAAACATGGGCGGACACGGGGGAGTACACTTATGTTGGGGGGCGTACATTCGGATAGCACTCCGAATGCACGCGATCAAAAAGGGAAGAAATGTGCGGTGTCCACAAGTGTACTATTGCTTTGCGGACACCACTCGTTCATGCGGTAGGCGAACGTACGCCTAATGACTACAAGCATTAACACCTGAACCCAATAGAATCTACTCCTTTACTCATTACTCACTAATAGGCCGCTTGTCAGTGCTTTAATTGAAACCATTGCTGCTTCAAGGAACCCTTACTAAACACCCACATATCCTGTACTTGTCAGACACTTTAAAACTGCTAACAATGGACATGACAGAATATTAATACTAGCAATACACATGTGTATTCAACATGTACTCATGAAACCACACATTTTTGGGTAAAGTAAAAAAATTTATTTCTATACATGTCACAGTCAATGCCACTGTGATGCAATGACCAAAAAATACAAAATCCAAAAAATAAACAACATGGCAGGAATGTAGCAAAATAAATAATAATACAAAACAAATATAATTGCACACAGATGGACTCCAGCACCTCCTATGTGCCACTGCACATGCAGCCAGTGGGAAATGAGGATGCTGCTGGCCCTTCTACAGCAGGGCAACCTGCACCTGACCATTCTACAGCAGGGCAACCTACACCTGGCCCTTCTGCAGCAGGCCAACCTGCAGCTGGCTCATATGCACCATCAGCAGAATCATTTGGAACACAACCGGGGACTTCACAAGATAGTACCATGGCCATCACTTCAAGTACAGCTGACAGTAATGGCAGGCAAAAGAGGGCAACAGGGGAACCAAAAAGGACATATGAAGCAAGGGCTCATCTGGTTACCCTCAGCACGTGATTGGACACAAGAAGCTGACACACACAGCACAATGGAAGATTTGGGACCACATAACGGTGGAGATTAATGCAGCCACAAGTTCATTTGCGACCACGTTTGGCCTTGGTAGGCTCCTTGGCCTGTGCAGCAGCTCTTCGGGGACGGCCAGATGCTGGGGCAGGTGGAGCAGATGATGTTGAGGGGTTGGCTGGTCTACCCCTCCTGCCAGCAGGGAGTGTTGCCGGTGGTAATGCACCAGAAACGGATGACATTAGGACCCTGTTGCTGGTAACCAGCTCCACCATAAGCTCATTATGGTGGAGGAGGAGATCATTTTGGCGGGTGGCTTGCTCGGCCAGCACCTGAGCACTTGCAGCCATGGCCTGATGTGACTCAGCCATGGCCTGCATGCTCGCAGCGATGGCCTGCTGGGTGCTGACCAAGCTCGCCAGGATCTCCTCGGTCCTATGCATCCGTTCTGATGCCAAGTCTCCCTGCTGGTTGATGTCCCCAAGCATCTGTGCCAAGGCGGCCAAATCGGCTTGGGCCGATGGCTGCTGCTGCACAGGCCTACCACTGGGGCCAGGTGGCACGGACTCCTCCACCTCCTGAGCAGAGTCGGCACCAAGCGGTGGGGTGTCTGTGGAAAAAGATAAACACAATTAGGAGACATTCTAAGATAATTACTTGCACAAGTTTATGGCATGACCAATATTTACCTTCCAGCAAAGACGCAAACACTTCAGCTGGGGCCTCGCTATCCATCGTGCTCACCCCCCTGATCTCCTCAACTGATATACAGCTCTCGGCCATCAACTCCAGGGGGGTGAGCTCTAGCCCTGATGGCATGGGCCTGGCCCCAGATGTCTGGCTGTGTTCCCACCGCTTGGTCATCTTCCTCTTCAGGTTGGTTTTGAAGTCCTGCCACCTGCAATGTAAGTTGACATATTAATACATGTCACTCCAGATGTTAGCTGTTGCAGCCATTGCTCTGTGCTACATATTACGACATGTGATTAATGTCCAAAAGATAATATTATATGCAACTATGATATCCACCGTTACAATACACATTCACAATCACCCTACTCTAACTCTCACCGAAATAACATGGCAATAATGTATGTGTATCGTAACAACCTCACGGGCCATTTGCTAAATCCATCTAAGCATCAATTCAATCATTACTTGGCTATTACTGGGCACATGTATCACAAAACAACTTGCCTCTTCTTCACATGGTCCGTCTCACGAACTTGTGGCGCTACTTCATTAATCTCTGCCGTTATCTGTTCCCAAATCTTCCATCTGCGTGTGTGTGTCAGCTTCTCCGATGGACACTCAATCCAATCACGTGCTCGGGGAACCAGGATGGCAAGCTCCTGTGCTTCATATGCCTTATTTTTTTTGGGTGGTTCCTCTGTTGCCCTGGCTCTCCCCTTGCCACGTCCTTGGCCACGCCCCCTGTCACGTGTCGCTGCACTTGAAGTGCTGGCCATGGTACTACCTTGTGAAGTCCCCGGTTGTGTTCCAATCAATTCTGCTGATGGTGCATATGAGCCAGCTGCAGGTTGGCCTGCTGCAGAAGGGCCAGGTGTAGGTTGCCCTGCTGTAGAATGGTCAGGTGCAGGTTGCCCTGCTGTAGAAGGTCCAGCAGCCTCCTCATTACCCACTGGCCGCATGTGCAGTGGCACATAGGTGGTGCTGGAGTCCATCTGGTCAAATAGTTGCTGCAGATCTGGGTCCACCTCTGGTTGTGATCCAGACATGTTAGCAACAACATGGTCACCTTCTAATACACCTTTATATACTGTTTGTGTATCCTGTTTGGCGGACATCAGCGGCAGCTGCGTTCCGTGCGTGAGCGTACGTCGCTGTTTTTTCGCGCCGCATACGGTGGCGGAAATTCCATTGTGTAAAACCTGGCGAAAGTTCTACATGAAATACTGGGCACCAATGCTAACATTGCATAGAATCTTCTGATACACCTGTGACTATTGCACAATACACATGCTATTTGCTAGCATGACATGACATTTGATTCATGACTACTGTGGTATTGTGGCGTTTGATTGCAAGCTAAAAGTAGCCCAATCCCTTAGATAATCCAGGCCACAAGTCATGCAATACTCATCTCTACTGTTATAGACCACACATGTGAGAGCCCTATAAATAGTGAGTTGCTGCTAGAATCATTTGTCTCCAGATCTGGACTTGTCAGGGTCTAAGGTAAGCTCTTCCATGCTCCTTGTAGATATGATATCCATTAACAATGTAAGTGTATGAATGTATGCACCATTGCCTCACTGACTACAGATTGTTGGGCCAGCAAAGTGCGTGTAGCATTATTGCAACATGTCACATGTTCACTATTTCACTCACAGGTCTTAAACCTGTGTGGGTTCATCTATTGCAGGACAACATGTCCCAGCAATAGATGAAATGTCTCATAGTACATGATGTCGGCAAAAAATGCTGACACCTTTATCTGAGTGTTTTGGACGGTGTGTATTGAGTTCATATTATTGTGTCATCATTATAGAGTCAAATGGATCTGAGGGATTTCACGGGGCAGCCATCTATTGTACGTATTGAAGGCTACAAATCTATTTGTAGTGGGATATGGCCATTATGTGCATAGGTGCATCAGTATTTATGTTCATTTCTTTATAGGTTGCTGAAGCAATGATGCGCTACATGGAGAGGAGGCTAAGGGCACTTGCGGCTCTCCCCACTCGTCGGCCAAGGAGGCCAGGACGTGCTAGAATCTATCGCACACGGGTGACTCTGTTTGCTATGCCCGATGATGAGGTACTTACTAGGTACCGGTTACCGCCACATGTCATTCTGGATCTGCTCACCTTAATTCAGAGCGATCTGGAACCTCTACACGGGATCACGACAGCAATTCCGCCTCACACACAGCTGCTGGCGGTGTTGCATTTCTGCGCCTCAGGATCATTCCAACAAGTAGTGGCAGTACTTGCTGGAATATCTCAGCCGGCCTTCTGCCGAATCCTGAGGCGTGTGACGTCGGCCATGTTCAGGCGCAAGGGGCACTTCATGGCCATGACATTTGCCACCGAGACCCTGCGCAGAAGCCAGCAGGCCTTCCATCAAATTGCTGGCTTCCCTAATGTGATAGGGGCTGTGGATGGCACCCATGTACCATTTGTGCCTCCATCTCGAAGTGAGAAGATATATAGGAACCGCAAATTGTTCCACTCACTGAACGTGATGGTGGTATGTGGCCCATCCATGGAAATTCTCGCCTTCAACTCGAAGTTTCCCGGAAGTGCCCATGACTCTCATGTCATCCGACAAACCGGGATATGGCAAAGACTCCAAGAGCTGGAAGGCCGTGATGCGTGGGTTCTGGGTGACTCCGGTTACCCATGTACGCCCTGGCTACTTACGCCGTACAGCTACCCAGCACCGGGCCCACAGGAGGCATTCAATCGGGCGCATGTTGCCACCAGGCAAGTGGTGGAGCGCTCAATTGGCCTTTTAAAAGGTCGATTTAGAGTGCTCCACCGCACTGGTGGTGACTTACAATATGCGCCTCAAATGGTGTCGAGGATCGTGGGCCTGTGTATATTTTTCCACAACATTGCTGTGCGGCGTGAGATACCCTTTGATGAGTGGGAGGTACCATCTGAGCCGCAAGATCCGCCCATGCGCCCATCCCGCGCCCCTGAATGCCGGAGGGGATACCAGCTGCGGGACTCTGTGGCGCAAAGATACTTCAGGTACATGTTATCGAGTTGACAGAACACACCAATTTTAGTCAAAATCAGCCCTTCAAATAAGTACAGTGTGTTAGTTGTCAGTGTTACAAAACTAAAATTAGCCAGCCTGCCCTCCTAATGGCAAAGAAATAGGAGATATTTATCATATGTGCTTAGTTTTGGGGGAAGTTCAACATAGGTGCTAATTATTATACCTTGTACAAGGGATCTTATGTGTTTGTTATATCTTCATTATTGTAGTTGATACTATCCCTGATGACTGGTGAGTACATTGATTTATTCTCTAATGTGTTGGGGATTTTTTCCTGTGTTGATGTATGATTTGTTTGCAGATATATATATATATATATATATATATATATGATATTTGAATTTATTCACATGTTTCAACATTTCAAGGAGCAGGCACCCAGGCAGGCAGGCAGGCAGGCAGGCAGGCAGGCAGGGCTGGTGTATAATGCTGGTCTCAGGATACCTGCAAGTATGTGTATGTGTCTTTTACACATAAATGTACGCATACACATAGATGCATAGAGTAAGTAATGCTAACTACAGCTATGCGTTGCTAAGCTATAGCACGCGTTGCTTGGCGGAGCGAGGCGTCATTGGATTTGCTAAGTGCATACACACTGTGTTTTATATATATATCAGATTTGTTCATTGCCATACATCAGCACTACTGTTTTGAAGGCATGCGAATTTGTCACCATTTGTGTTGGCGCAGAGACGCTGTTCATGTAAAGATGAACAATAAAGTTATTAACACAAATAACTGTGATCAACCAATGCCACCACCTGATTGGTTGATAGATGCCATTGTTAACATGGCGGAGACACGAAGGGCAGACCCCTTTACACATGCGGAGCTGAGGGTTCTGGTCTCCGTCATGGAGACAAGGCTGGGCCGTGCGGGGCCCTTTATCACTAACCGCCATAAGCGGAGGGCCTATGCTGCGGCAGGGCGCCGTATTTACGCCCGCACTCGGGTGCGGAGGTCCCTCGGGCAGCTCGAGAGGCGGTGGTCGGACCTCCGCAGGCGCCAGCCCCAGCTCTTGCAGCAAATCAGGGGCGAAATTGCTGATTGTGAGTATTTTAGCTATGAAATTTCGCACTTACAACATAGCATATATAAACAATAACATGTGTCTCATGATAAGTGGGTGTCCATGGGTTTAAAAGTCCATAGACTGTTATGTGTGCTTCTTCCTGGTTAACATGCAGTCATGTGGCTTTTATATGTAATGACATAGCATTGAGGATTCTGATGCATACAATGTGCCAGATCTAATATGTGTTACACATTGATAAATGCCAGGGTTGTAATGTTTGAACAAATTACTAACAATCACATAATAATTTAAATGTCACATTTTTGAGTCCATTAACAGTAAGGAGCTACTTGCCTGCATCGTTTGCCATCATTATCACCCTTCCATGTATGTCTTGTTATGGATTAATACATGTGCCCCAATGACCCGACATTGACCATGATTTTTTTTTCTACCACACAGCACGAGCCCGAGCCCGACAGGCCCGTGAAGAGGCCGAGGCAGACCTGGCCCAGGAGGAGGCCCAAGACCCTGAGGAGGAGGTGGCGGCAAGGGTGGAGGAGGAGGAGGAAGTGGAGGAGGAGGAAATGTTGGAGGAGATGGTGGAGGAGGTGGTGGAGGAGGAGGAGGTGCCTGAGGAGGTGGTGGTGGAGGAGGTGGAAGAGGAGTTGGTGGCAGAGGAGGAGGTGTTGGTGGCGGAGGAGGAGGTGGAGGAGGAGGTGGTGGTGGTGGAGGAGGAGGTGGAGGAGGAGGAGGTGGAGGAGGAGGAGGAGGTGGAGGAGGAGGTGCTTGTGGCGGAGGAGGTGGACGTGGTCATGGTGGCAGAGGAGCTGGCGGAGGAGGGGGCTGAGGAGGCCACGGTTGCCCCAGAGGATTCCAATTCCGAGGGGGAGGAGGCGTGCCAAGCCCCGGAGTCCCAGCAGATCGGTATGTTTACATAATGCATCATTCATGAAGTAGTTGTACTGGTATTTGTTATGTAGCACTGGTGATTAAAAATTTTGTTCCAATACTATTCATATAGACCCCAAAGTGGGTAGCTACAGATACAGGTACGGGTTAGATGGGGTGTCCAAGGCATCCCTTTCATCCAGGACACCTCTCAATTACACAGGTTTGTGGGATGGGTTGGAGCTCCATTTTGACTGCCACATAACCGTTGTAGTTAAACAGGATCCTGGAGTAAAGGGATGAGTGGATCATTTGTGGATTAAATTCACCTGCTGCAATCGTAGATTATGACCCATCAAATAGTGGAATCTATATTGTTGGTGAATGTTATTTATAAACTCTAGGATGTATGCTATAAATGGAGTATGGCCCGGCCTACCTTGGAATGGAGTCAGAAGTTGCCAGTGTCCCAGGAGCCTCCTCTACCTAAACACCCCCTGTAGTTCAGATTGTTTTTTTGCCCTCACAGAATTGTAGGTTGGTTTAGACAGAATTATGATTTTGAGGATGTGTACTGTGCATTCCTGACATTTGCATAACTCCCATGCCACGAACCATCACTGAACTTAGACTGAGCAGATTGTGACAAGTTCTTATTGACGGAGGCCATGACATGCTTGTCATTGGTTAGTCATGGGTGGGTTGTGACTGAGAAGAAACACTATGACTGTTATGTCTTCTGCAGAGTAAAGGGTAGAGGCAAAAAAAGACAGTATGTAGTAAATAAGTTTGCATGTATGTATTATGTATGTGCATGTATGTATTATGTATGTGTCATATCTATTTATCTATGTGTGTCTCTATCTCTCTACATAGATAGATATATATATATACACATGTCACCTAGCATTTGTGCAATTTATGTCGCAGTATGTGAAATGTATGCATGAATAACATGACTAATTTTTGCCCCTTTGACATGCCCACAGATGACACCACACCGGCAGATGAGGGGGTGCGTGGGGCCCTCCTGCGGGCGGAGCACCACTTGAGGCTCCTGCTAGCCGACCTGCAGGACCTCAGAGATCTGCTGATTTAATTTATTATTTGATATTTTTTTATTTATATGTTCATTGTGTTTTCTAATAAATTGTTTATGCAAGTTCACAGTTGTTGGTTTTCTTTGCACATTAAACAGTATATGTGTAGATTGTTTATAATCTTTTACACAGGGTGTAATACAAACCATTGCACTTAAATTGCTGTAAGGGTTAATGTGTGCAATGCATGTGTTAGGCATGCTTGTAAGGATATATTGGCATTTAATTGATTCCAATTCCAAATAAGCAGTTTTTTATGAGGATAGGTAATTGAATAAGTGGGTCATGTGATGTCTTGCAGAAGATACTTAATAGTGGGTTTTTTGGCGTAAATACTCCGCTTACGGGCGGTAGCACCGCTTGGCTCCCGGTCGGATGCGGTATTTCCGAGCATACTCTGTAATACTCTGTAATACCGTGCATAATCGGAGTGTTTCTCCCGCACACGCATGGTTTGTATGTCGTCCGTAAACACGCCCTGTTCTTAAAGAGTGAGTCCGTCCGAATGCGGAGGACACGTGGGCGTTTCTACGGACGATGGCCGCATGCGGCAAAACACCGTAGCGTGCGGACCGCTCCGTAAGAATGCGGGAATATCCGCACCGATCAGAATAAGGGCCTATGTGATTTGCCTTGAACTCCCTGGAGCCCAGAACCACTGATATTGACTATACAGTATGTATATACTGCGTGTAAAGTGGCTATGCATGATTTTAGCTATGGCCAATTTTGATAATACTAGAAACAGATTGTACACGTTCTTGTCAGAATTGAACTCCTTGCACAGTCTATTGTTTATTGTGATACTTGGCACACATCGGCATCGCAAGCTGTATACACATGGTGCAATATTTACTATGTTTCTTACCACTATGGACTATATATTCCATATAGGTAATTAATATCACACTATGGACCTTATTCTGGTTAATTCGCTAGGATGCACATTCACACAGGGACCGATGTTTTGTGTATGCGCAAGAGCAGCAGCATTTCTGCGCATGTGTATACGCTGGGTACATGCGAACTCGGTGAGAAGTTTGGTCGCCAAGTGCATGCTCCCAGCCTTGTGAGTGGGGGGTGGAGAGGGGAGTGGGGTGCTGGGCTGGGGCATTAGCATATATGTAAAACGCTGGGCATACATATGCCAATGCGGTAGTGACGCACGTGCAGGGGACGGACAGCTGACCTGGCCGGATGTCAGCTGCCCACTCAATTCCCTACATTTCTTTGCTCATATGTATGAGTGGTCTAAGCCACCCTTACATATGCGGGCGCATTTTCCATCTTTCGATGGTCGGCGTCTGTAGAAAGATGGGGGATGTTTCCACTGGCATGCAAATGAATGTTCATGTAAAAAGCAAGCCTTGAAAACAAATTTGGCGTGCGAATAGGTGTTGCATGCTAACCATTCGCAAGACGGGGTTTGGTTCATTCGCAAGAGTACGTGCACGCATCCGAACAAATGAATCAGAATAAGGCCCTGTGTGTATGCCCAATTACAGAGGGAACAGGAGTTGTATTCCACTCGTGAAGAGTTGTACGTCTTTAGCCCATTCTAAAAGTCTTAATTAAAAAAATATTCAGATTTTTTTTTCTGCTTTTATAATAAATAAAATGTTCAGCCCCAGAACTACTCCCATTAGTGCAAATTATTTAGGGATCATATGACTAAAATATGATCTGTGAAATGAATACCAGTATGTGCGCCTGATTCAGATTTAGCTGCAGTTTTGCAAAACTTGGCTGTGTGGGGGCGCCCAGCACATGGCAAGGCCGCCCTGCTTGCCAGTGTTTCTGTACAATGCTATAATGTGAGCGCTTCTCTAGCTGCCAAACCAGGTGCAGGCCTGGGTCATAACGGCTGAATGTGTTGATACATTGCTGCTGGACCACTTCTACAAAACATTGCGTCCTGAAACACCGCATCAGCGCCCCGTTGCTGCCCCAGCCAGCACTAAAACTATCATCTCTTGTGATTGCAGATTCAGTGCTAGCGCATGCACACTACATCGGGCAAGCCTGCACAAAAGTGCAGAAATCACTGAATAGCAATTTCCACACTTCAGCGATGGACTCGGGCCTAGTATTTATGCCAGTGATCTCTGCCTCCTCGAGCCATATTTCTACTATAATGCAAATGGCAGGACTTTTAATTATGACTTATTATTCTGTCACTAGGCATCAACCATTTGGTAATATATTTACGTCAGTTACCTTTACTGTCACTGTTATTTGGTTTTATTGGAACACCTAACGCCTTGAAGCACTGACCATTTTTCTTAAAAAATGCAATCAATTAAAATGAAATGTACCAGTTTACCTCTCAGTTCTGTAACACATTGGAGTTACTAATCAAGTTTTACCTCTTTATAACACCAAATACCAAAGTTGTGCAGGTGCATTTCAAAAGGTATGTGTGGCACCCCGACCTGGGCCAAATTGTCCAGCGGGGGCCGTGTGAACAGGGTTGCTAAGCAACCATGTTTTTAATGCCGCCCTTCCCAGCAGGGACATCCAGCAGCCAGAGGGGTGACTGAGTGCGGCAACGATGCGGCGCCCACACTAGTGCACCCTCTGGCCGAAGACAGAAGCTGCCGTGGATCTGGAGACGGAGTTCCAGCCAGCGCCGATAGACAGCCGTCCGGACACCGCGTGGGTGGAAGCGTGACGGGCAGGAGCCTGCAACGTGCTCCTGCATCAGGTACTGACCCCGCACGCCACGCAGGACACTGTACCACTCCCGCTTGAAGGCTACTACCCCCATCCTTACCTTCCTGGGTACCAGTACCTCACGCCACCCTAAAACACCCCACAGGAGGACAAGTGGGCGCAAGCCTGGACATGCAGCGTTCCGGACACACAAAGGGGAACCCACCGCAGGGTAAGGGCAGCCCCCACCTATTGCCTGCACTATTAAAGAGCCCCACGCTAGCTCCATTAAATCTGGGGAAGGTTGCTTGAAGTGTAGAGACACTGCTATTAGTAGTCCTACCAAAAAGGAACACACTGCCATCTTGTGGCCATATTTCATATCGCCAGGAGCAAGTTTCTATCTTTAAATTTACAGTATTCGCCCTTCGCCCAGGGACATCAGCCTAAGGTGTACACCTAGGAGGGACACATTGAAGATAGTGCTAGTAAAATACGTTGTAAGGTCATATTGCATGTCTTGTTAATATTTGTATTTTGTATGTGTTATATGCCATGTATATTGTGATCACATGTGCGTAGGTGGCTAGGCCCACATAGGGTTATTAGTATTGCCGAGTGAGGGCATTATTTCCCCTGACCCAGTTGACGGTCCGCAGGTTGTGTGCTCCCACTTTTCAATGACGCGGGAAGATCGCGGCACACTTGAATGTAAGATTTTTGATATTCAGTTGAAGAAAGGAAATCTGCTAGGCGGGCGCAAGTCGAGCTTTGTAGTGTTAAGCTGTTTCAGGCCGTTTACAGCTGTTAAAGTATATGATAATTGTATTATTCACGCTTTGCACTAAATAAAACGTAAGTAGTTGTACTGCTGAACGCCTTGCTTTAGTTCCTTGCGGATGTGTGTTCTCTACAACTGAGGCGGTGAAGAATCTGTGTGGAACCGAGAGTATCCTGCGACTCAAGGTAATCCTTATCTGCCCCCCACCCCCACCGGCGGCGTATCACATATGTAAATCAGGTTTAGAAGGTTCACTTAATGGAATTTAGATACAGTAGATGAATTCTGCTGTGATCCCTTTTATAATAATACAGTCTCATCTGATAGCGCTTTATTACTTCCTTAAATGCTAAACTTTACTGGTCTTTTTTTCTTTGTTCCTGTTTCTATTACATTTCCATTGCTCCTGTAATTTGAATGTAACAATTTTGTACTTTTTTTTTAATACAGGTTGAGTATCCCGTATCCAAAATGCTCGGGACCAGGAGAATTTTGGATAACGGATTATTCCGTATTTTGGAATATTTCAATATTTCAATGATGTATTTTGAAGTATCTTGCATTTATGCTGTATAAACACATCAAACACATGAAATGCACACAAATATATTTTATTTGTTCAAAAAACAAGGTTTCAAAACATGAAACAAAATTTGTGTCCTATCTCAGATATTGAATGTGAATGCCAAGCAATCATTTTCTTGTACATATATAGTGCCAGTTACATATCATGTCAGTACTGCTGTTACAAATGTCCCCAGTGAGTTTTTAGCAAAAAATATTTTTTTTTTTCACTTTCTGGAATGTATGGTTTTCGGAATAATTCGGATAACGGATATTCGGATACGGGATACTCAACCTGTACTGTATCTGTATTATCGTTTTATTAAACTGGTCAAAAATGTTTATCTAACAATAGATTTTCTATAGAGAAAAACTAAATGAGGGCAATACTACTTATCTTCATTATGACAGCAACTGCGGAACTACAAGTGTTGCTGCGGCTATGAAGCTAGCAGATGAGGGTGGCCTTAAGCCGGAACACCTTGCTACTGTCATAGGGTCTGATTCAGTGTTAAATGTAATGGCAGAGCCTCAAATATGTGGCTTTTCAATTCCAAGATGCAAATACAACAGGAGGCATTGCTGCCTCGGATCACCATCGACTTGGTTTGGCCAGGCTACGTATGCCAAAGCTTACTTATCAAGGCTGAGCCCTGGCAGCTTGCTGGACCGGGACATCTGTGTGCAGCCATGCAGACCCTGGCTTAGTCCCTGCCCTACCACGCTCCCATTCCACCCTCTTAACTCCTCAACATGTCCATTTTGCAGCAGTTGGGGAAACTGCAAGCAGACTCACAGATGGGAAATTGCACATGCACCGTACATATCCTGAGCATATTCAGTCCTTCCAACATTGGAGATGTGTTCTAACCATCAGGTTAGTGTACATCTATTAATCAGGCCCATAGATACTCATTGCAACCACCTACTATCGTGTCAGAGGATACACAGTGAAGGGTAGCAGAAGATATCCACAACACTACATTTACTAAGATAAGCATATATGTAGTGATCAGGGGCGAATTTATGTGTCAGGCTGCCCCTAGGCACAACATTTTTGGCCGTATTTACACCGTCAGACTCATACCTATTACACATCACACATCCATTACATATTATACTGCATGCCATAAAACCCATTACTTGTTACGCCACACACCATAATGCCCATTACACATTATGCCACACACCGTATTACCTATTACACCACATGTTGTAATGCCTATTACACGTTCTACCAAACACCGTAATGCCCATTACACGTTCTACAAAACACTGTATTGCCCATTACACATTGAGCCACACACTGTAATTCCCATTATATAGAACACACGCCTTACTGCATATTACGCCACATAAGTGCCACTTACCTACATGCTCGTTGCTATGGGTTTCTTGCTCGTTGCCAGGGGTTTCATGCTCAACGCCACTAGTTGCATGTTCTGACTGGGGTGTCTGGGACAGCCAGCCAGTGACACCTGGTGTTGTGCCAGTGGCACTTAGCCTACCCTGTGGACAACAGGTTAAGTTGGATGGCCCTGTTAGGGCAGGGCATTAGGGGCCAGTGGGGCAAATTATGGCTCCTCAGAGACTTCCACACAGTGGCAGCTACAGGCCTTAAAGGGTGGGCCCAAAAACACGGGGCTGGAGCATTTCCAAGCCCTGCTAGGGCAGCCTGAGCTCTGGGCAGCAGCAGGGGCTAGGGGGGCAAGGGCTCCACACAGCCTACCACATGGTAACATTAACAACAGTAGTTGAGGCACTGGGACTTGCTGGCTGGAGACCATGAGAGAAGTGCTGTGTGCAGCCCCACCAGCATCCGTGATGACCTTCTGCGCATGCGCCGCCAGCCTGTGCTTTACTGCTTTTACGCACAGGCTGATTCACGGTTAGAGGGTGCTCTGCTGTGTTTCAGGCTCTCAGCAGCAGCACTGATGCTGAGCCACGCCACACATCATCACTGTAAGCGCCGCCGAATCGAACAGTGACTGAGGACGGAGACAGCACCTGGCTCTGTGCCTCCTACCATGCCCACAGCTCAGGCGCTCCCGAGTAGAAGAGCAGTCGCCGGGAAGAAAGGCTGAGCCGGCTGCTTGAGGTTGCAGACACAAATTACGTCCTG